>NC_088397.1:47888140-48218973 GCF_034236695.1 Oncorhynchus nerka
GACAGTGGTAGAGTTAAAAGTAAATGCTATAGCACACATTTCTTATATTAAGCAAACCAGACTACACCATTTCCTTTTTCTTTTTTTTACAGACAGCCAAGGGCACACTCCAACACTCAGACATCATTTACAAAGAAAGTATTTGTGTTAAGTGAGTCCGCCAGATCAGAGGCAGTAGGGATGACAACACATTATATTGATAGTTGAGTGAATTGGACGATATTGCTGCCCTGCCTGAGCATTCAAAATGTGACGAGTCCTTTGGGGTGTCAGGGAAAATGTATGGGAGTAAAAAGTAGATGTTTTCATCAGGAATGTAGTGGAGTAAAAGTTGTAAAAAATATGAAAAGTAAAGTACAGATAACCTAGAAAATGACTTAAATAGTACTTCAAAGTATTTCCTTCCACACCAGTGGAGATATCATATAGGCTAATGTACAGAGCATTTCAAATATATACACTACCGTTCAAAAGTTTGGGGTCACTTAGAAATGTCTTTGTTTTTGAAAGAAAATCACATATTTTGACCATTACAATAACATCAAAATGATCAGAAATACAGTGTAGACATTGTTAATGTTGAATATGACTATTGTAGCTGGAAACAGCTGATCTTTAATGGAGTATCTACAGAGGCGTACAGAGGCCCATTATCAGCAACCATCACTCCTGTGTTCCAATGGCACGTTGTGTTAGCTAATCCAAGTTTATCATTTTAAAAGACTAATTGATCATTAGAAAACCATTTTGCAATTATGTTAGCACAGCTGAAAACTGTTGTCCTGATTAAAGAAGCAATACAACTGACCTTCTTTAGACTAGTTGAGTATCTGGAGCATCAGCACTTGTGGGTTTGATTACAGGCTCAAAATGGCCAGAAACAAAGAACGTTCTTATGAAACTCGTCAGTCTATTCTTGTTCTGAGAAATGAAAGCTATTCCATGCGAGAAATTGTCAAGAAACTGAAGATCTCGTACAATGCTGTGTACTACTCCCTTCACAGAACAGCACAAACTGTCTCTATTGGAAAAAGGTGCTATGGACAGACGAATATAAGTTTGAGGTGTACGGATCACAAAGAAGAACATTTGTGAGATATAGAAAATGAAAAGATGCTGGAGTAGTGCTCGACGCCATCTGTGAAGCATGGTGGGGGCAATGTGATGGCCTGGGGGTGCTTAGATGGTGGTAAAGTGGGAGCTTTGTACAGGGTAAAAGGGATCTTGAAGAAGGAAGGCTATCACTCCATTTTAGACGGCGCTTAATTGGAGCCAATTTCCTCCTACAACAGGACAATGACCCAAAGCACAGCTCCAAACTATGCAATAACTATTTAGGGAAGAAGCAGTTAGCTGGTATTCTGTCTATAATGGAGTGACCAGCACAGTCACCGGATCTCTAACCTATTGAGCTGTTGTGGGAGCAGCTTGTTCGTATGGTACATAAGAAGTGCCCATCAAGCCAATCCAACGTGTGGGAGGTGCTTCAGGAAGCATGGGGTAAAATCTCTTCAGATTACCTCAACAAATGGACAACTAGAATGCCAAAGGTGTGCAAGGCTGTAATTTCTGCAAATGTAGGATTCTTTGACGAAAGCAAAGTTTGAAGGACACAATGATTATTTCAATTAAAAATAATTATTGATAACCTTGTCAACGTCTTGACTGTATTTCCTATTCATTTTTGCAACTCAACTATGCCATGGCCTGACCATTAGTGGTATAAGAACCCACTTTCTCCTGAGCTATTGGTTCAGTGTGGAGCAAACTGAAGGGCCAACAACACAATGGTCTTGTGTTGACCAGTGGGGAGGTATTTGCCTTTTCTGTCTCTTTTATCCCTTTGTCAAGTCACATGGGTGTACCAGATTCTAGGGTTAGTCACCCCAGGGCCTGGATCTCATTGTACAGACCGCTGACATGCTTATAGCGAATCCACTCTTTATTAGTGATGATCGATCCGGGCTAAAGGATAAGCTGGGTGAAAACACACAGATCAATGGCCTCAAGTCCCATTGATCCTCTAGAACCCTCAAACTCAGCTCTGGACCACAAAGCCAGTTCCACTGCGTTTTTTCATTCCCCCCTATAATCAGGGACCGATTTAGACTTGGGACACCAGGTGGGTGCAATTCATTATCAGATGGAACATAAAACCAGCAGGCTCCGAACCTCGTAGGCTAAGAGTTGAATACCCCTGCTCTAGAGGCTAGGAGGCAGACACGGGCCGGGCCTCTGTACCCCAACCTGCTCCTTCTCATAGGACAGCCCTCTTAAAGACATTCTCCGGAACTTTGGCGACTACTAAGTATTTTCTTAAACCTCCCGCTTTGTGTTGGATGTGTTAATGTAGTGCATACATGCATAATGAGCAGAATTACTGTCTTACCTTAATTAGTCTCAAAATCCCTTTTTGAATGCAACTGTTTCTTTTCCTGGAAGCTGAGCAGCGCCACTTCCACGTGGGCCAGCCCCCTAGCATTTGAGTTCAACCAATGAGTTTCAGCCCTTCGCCACGTGAGTGACAGCTAGCAAGATGCACCTGATGCACCCACAGAACAGCGAGAGAGCAATGATGTGGTGTACATATCAGCTCCATTCTATAGCTAGAGGACTCCTGACAGCTCTAGGAGTGAGAAGTATTGTTTATGTTTTCATCTGTTAGACTGTTGTTTTTTTTTCTAGCTAGGGCCATTACTTTAAGCGCCGCCTGTCTTCCCAGTAGCCTACTTGGTGTGTGAACTTGCATCATGTTGACACATCAGCCAGGTTTAAGGGGCAGGGCAATTTGTGACTGTTGTTTTCGTAATCAGTGCTGTATTGGAGAGGGAGTGGTTTCTCCTCTTCTAGGCAATCGGTAATTAGTACCGGGAGGTGTATTCTTCACCTTGGCAAGGCAATTAGCAATTAGTGTTAGTACTTCAGTCTCCCCTGTTTTCTCAGCGGCAGCTGTAAGCGGCAGTCGTGTCTCGTGTCAGCAGCGGTCTCATCGCCGAAACAAAGACGGTTCTGACGAGTTATTCGAGGACAAAAAGAGAGGAAGTGCCACTCACTTGAATATCGTATCTAGTTCATTTCAGATTAACCTTTTTGTTCTTTTGTAGCTTTGGCAACTAAACTCAGCAAAAAAAGAAATGTCCTCTCACTGTCAACTACCTTAATTTTCAGCAAACTTAACATGTGTACATATTTATATGAACATAGCAAGATTCAACAACTGAGACATAAACTGAACAAGTTCCACAGACATGTGACTAACATAAATGGAATAATGTGTCCCTAAACAAAAGTAGCAGTCAGTCTCTGGTGTGGCCACCAGCTGCGTTAAGTACTGCAGTGCATATCCTCCTCATGAACTGCACCAGATTTGCCAGTTCTTGCTGTGAGATGTTACCCCAGTCTTCCACCAAGGCACCTGCAAGTTCCCAGACATTTCTGGGGGGAATGGCCCAAGCCCTCACCCTTCAATCCAACAGGTCCCAGACGTGCACAATGGGATTGAGATCCGGACTCGCTGGCCATGGCAGAACACTGATATTCCTGTCTTGCAGAAAATCACGCACAGAATGAGCAGTATGGCTGGTGGCATTGTCATGCTGAAGGGTTATGTCAGGATGAGCCCGCAGGAAGGGTACCACATGACGGAGGAGGATGTCTTCCCTGTAACGCACAGCATTGAGATTGCCTGCAATGACAACAATTTTCATTTAAGTCATTTAGCAGACGCTCTTATCCAGAGCGACTTACAAATTGGTGCAATCACCTTATGACATCCAGTGGAACAGCCACTTTACAATAGTGCATCTAAATCTTTTCAGGGGGGTGAGAAGGATTACTTTATCCTATCCTAGGTATTCCTTAAAGAGGTGGGGTTTCAGGTGTCTCCGGAAGGTGGTGATTGACTCCGCTGTCCTGGCGTCGTGAGGGAGTTTGTTCCACCATTGGGGGGCCAGAGCAGCGAACAGTTTTGACTGGGCTGCGCGGGAACTGTACTTCCTCAGTGGTAGGGAGGCGAGCAGGCCAGAGGTGGATGAACGCAGTGCCCTTGTTTGGGTGTAGGGCCTGATCAGAGCCTGGAGGTACTGAGGTGCCGTTCCCCTCACAGCTCCGTAGGCAAGCACCATGCAACTGGAAGCCAGTGGAGAGAGCGGAGGAGCGGGGTGACGTGAGAGAACTTGGGAAGGTTGAACACCAGACGGGCTGCGGCGTTCTGGATGAGTTGTAGGGGTTTAATGGCACAGGCAGGGAGCCCAGCCAACAGCGAGTTGCAGTAATCCAGACGGGAGATGACAAGTGCCTGGATGAGGACCTGCGCCGCTTCCTGTGTGAGGCAGGGTCGTACTCTGCGGATGTTGTAGAGCATGAACCTACAGGAACGGGCCACCGCCTTGATGTTATTTGAGAACGACAGGGTGTTGTCCAGGATCACGCCAAGGTTCTTAGCGCTCTGGGAGGAGGACACAATGGAGTTGTCAACCGTGATGGCGAGATCATGGAACGGGCAGTCCTTCCCCGGGAGGAAGAGCAGCTCCGTCTTGCCGAGGTTCAGCTTGAGGTGGTGATCCGTCATCCACACTGATATGTCTGCCAGACATGCAGAGATGCGATTCGCCACCTGGTCATCAGAAGGGGGAAAGGAGAAGATTAATTGTGTGTCGTCTGCATAGCAATGATAGGAGAGACCATGTGAGGTTATGACAGAGCCAAGTGACTTGGTGTATAGCGAGAATAGGAGAGGGCCTAGAACAGAGCCCTGGGGGACACCAGTGGTGAGAGCGCGTGGTGAGGAGACAGATTCTCGCCACGCCACCTGGTAGGAGCGACCTGTCAGGTAGGACGCAATCCAAGCGTGGGCCGCGCCGGAGATGCCCAACTCGGAGAGGGTGGAGAGGAGGATCTGATGGTTCACAATATCGAAGGCAGCCGATAGGTCTAGAAGGATGAGAGCAGAGGAGAGAGAGTTAGCTTTAGCAGTGCGGAGCGCCTCCGTGATACAGAGAAGAGCAGTCTCAGTTTAATGACTAGTCTTGAAACCTGACTGGTTTGGATCAAGAAGGTCATTCTGAGAGAGATAGAGGGAGAGCTGGCCAAGGACGGCACGTTCAAGAGTTTTGGAGAGAAAAGAAAGAAGGGATACTGGTCTGTAGTTGTTGACATCGGAGGGATCGAGTGTAGGTTTTTTCAGAAGGGGTGCAACTCTCGCTCTCTTGAAGACGGAAGGGACGTAGCCAGCGGTCAGGGATGAGTTGATGAGGGAGGTGAGGTAAGGGAGAAGGTCTCCGGAAATGGTCTGGAGAAGAGAGGAGGGGATAGGGTCAAGCGGGCAGGTTGTTGGGCGGCCGGCCGTCACAAGACGCGAGATTTCATCTGGAGAGAGAGGGGAGAAAGAGGTCAGAGCACAGGGTAGGGCAGTGTGAGCAGAACCAGCGGTGTCGTTTGACTTAGCAAACGAGGATCGGATGTCGTCGACCTTCTTTTCAAAATGGTTGACGAAGTCATCTGCAGAGAGGGAGGAGGGGGGAGGGGGAGGAGGATTCAGGAGGGAGGAGAAGGTGGCAAAGAGCTTCCTAGGGTTAGAGGCAGATGCTTGGAATTTAGAGTGGTAGAAAGTGGCTTTAGCAGCAGAGACAGAAGAGGAAAATGTAGAGAGGAGGGAGTGAAAGGATGCCAGGTCCGCAGGGAGGCGAGTTTTCCTCCATTTCCGCTCGGCTGCCCGGAGCCCTGTTCTGTGAGCTCGCAATGAGTCGTCGAGCCACGGAGCGGGAGGGGAGGACCGAGCCGGCCTGGAGGATAGGGGACATAGAGAGTCAAAGGATGCAGAAAGGGAGGAGAGGAGGGTTGAGGAGGCAGAATCAGGAGATAGGTTGGAGAAGGTTTGAGCAGAGGGAAGAGATGATAGGATGGAAGAGGAGAGAGTAGCGGGGGAGAGAGAGCGAAGGTTGGGACGGCGCGATACCATCCGAGTAGGGGCAGTGTGGGAAGTGTTGGATGAGAGCGAGAGGGAAAAGGATACAGGGTAGTGGTCGGAGACTTGGAGGGGAGTTGCAATGAGGTTAGTGGAAGAACAGCATCTAGTAAAGATGAGGTCGAGCGTATTGCCTGCCTTGTGAGTAGGGGGGGAAGGTGAGAGGGTGAGGTCAAAAGAGGAGAGGAGTGGAAAGAAGGAGGCAGAGAGGAATGAGTCAAAGGTAGACGTGGGGAGGTTGAAGTCGCCCAGAACTGTGAGAGGTGAGCCGTCCTCAGGAAAGGAGCTTATCAAGGCATCAAGCTCCCCTCTCCGAGGGAACCTGGAGGGCGATAAATGATAAGGATGTTAAGCTTGAAAGGGCTGGTAACTGTGACAGCATGGAATTCAAAGGAGGCGATAGACAGATGGGTAAGGGGAGAAAGAGAGAATGACCACTTGGGAGAGATGAGGATCCCGGTGCCACCACCCCGCTGACCAGAAGCTCTCGGGGTGTGCGAGAACACGTGGGCGGACGAAGAGAGAGCAGTAGGAGTAGCAGTGTTATCTGTGGTGATCCATGTTTCCGTCAGTGCCAAGAAGTCGAGGGACTGGAGGAAGGCATAGGCTGAGATGAACTCTGCCTTGTTGGCCGCAGATCGGCAGTTCCAGAGGCTACCGGAGACCTGGAACTCCACGTGGGTCGTGCGCGCTGGGACCACCAGATTAGGGTGGCCGCGGCCACGCGGTGTGGAGCGTTTGTATGGCCTGTGCAGAGAGGAGAGAACAGGGATAGACAGACACATAGTTGACAGGCTACAGAAGAGGCTACGCTAATGCAAAGGAGATTGGAATGACAAGTGGACTACACGTCTCGAATGTTCAGAAAGTTAAGCTTACGTAGCAAGAATCTTATTGACTAAAATGATTCAAATGATACAGTACTGCTGAAGTAGGCTAGCTGGCAGTGGCTGCGTTGTTGACTTTGTAGGCTAGCTGGCAGTGGCTGCGTTGTTGACACTACACTAATCAAGTCGTTCCGTTGAGTGTAATGGTTTCCACAGTGCTGCTATTCGGGGGCTAGCTGGCTAGCTAGCAGTGTTGATTACGTTACGTTGCGTTAAAAGAACGACAATAGCTGGCTAGCTAACCTAGAAAATCGCTCTAGACTACACAATTATCTTTGATACAAAGACGGCTATGTAGCTAGCTATGTAGCTAGCTACGATCAAACAAACGATCAAACAAATCAAACCGTTGTACTGTAATGAGATGAAATGAAAACGTGATACTACCTGTGGAGCGAAGCGTAATGCGCCCGGGTTGTTGAGTGCGGAAGCTAGCAGTGTCTCCTACGTTAAGGATGACAAATAGCTGGCTAGCTAACCTCGGTAAATTAAGATAATCACTCTAAGACTACACACTCTAAACTACACAATTATCTTGGATGCGAAGACAGCAAAGACAACTATGTAGCTAGCTAACACTACACTACACTAATCAAGTCGTTCAGTCGGTAGACGGTGGACGCTGGCTAGCAAACGTTAGGACGACGAAATACGATAATTACGCAATTATCTTTGATACAAAGACGGCTATGTAGCTAGCTAAGAAGAAATTGCTAAGATTAGACAAATCAAACCGTTGTACTATAATGAAATGTAATGAAAAGTTATACTACCTGCAGACCGACGTGCGGATGCGACCGCTCGCTCCGCACGTCGGCGACCGCTCGCTCCAACCCGGAAGTACCTTGACAACAAGCTCAGTCCAATGATGCTGTGACACACCGCCGTAGTCCATGACAGACCCTCCACCTCCAAATCGATCCCGCTCCAGAGTACAGGCCTCGGTGTAACGCTCATTTCTTCGACGATAAACGCAAATCCGACCATCACCCCTGGTGAGACAAAACCGCGACTCGTCAGTGAAGAGCACCTTTTGCCAGTCCTGTCTGGTCCAGCGACAGTGGGTTTGTGCCCATAGGCGACGTTGTTGCCGGTGATGTCTGGTGAGGACCTGCCTTACAATAGGCCTACAAGCCCTCAGTCCAGCCTCTCTCAGTCTATTGGGACAGTCTGAGCACGGATGGAGGGATTATTTGTTCCTGGTGTAACTCGGGCAGTTGTTGTTGCCATCCTGTACCTGTCCCGCAGCTGTGATGTTTGGATGTACCGAACCTGTGCAGGTGTTGTTACACATGGTCTGCCACTGCGAGGACGATCAGCTGTCCATCCTGTCTCCCTGTAGCGCTATCTAAGTTATCTCACAGTACGGACATTGCAATTTATTGCCCTGGCCACATCTGCAATCCTCGTGCTTCCTTTCAGCATGCCTAAGGCACGTTCACGCAGATGAGCAGGGACATTGCAATGGGCATCTTTCTTTTAGTGTTTTTCAGAGTCACTAGAAAGGCCACTTTAGTGTCCTAAGTTTTCATAGTTATGACCTTAATTGCCTACCGTCTGTAAGCTGTTAGTGTCTTAACAACCGTTCCAAAGGTGCATGTTTATTAATTGTTTATGGTTCATTGAACAAGACAGGGTCCTGAAAAAGGGACGTTTCTTTTTTTGCTGAGTTTTTGTGTATGTTTTCTATGCCAGTTCGCTCCTCTCCATGTCGGCCTTACAGACACTCCCAACCCCTTGGCTGCAACCCTTCTAATTTAGTGTACCCTGCATGCCCAACCCATGTGCAATTCTTAGTCTCAGGCAGCGTTTGAACGCCAAGTTCATCTCAGCCTATAATGTCCTTCAGTCCCTTGACCTTTTGGCCCTGTCAGAGACATGGATCACCCCAGAGAACACTGCTGATCCAGCTGCTCTTTCTTCATCTGAATAAGTTTTCTCTAATAGTCCAAGAGCATCTGGTCGCCACAGTGGTGGCACCTGACTAAAAATTTCTCCAAAGTGGAGATTTTCTCTTTTCTTCCTCTCTCACCAGTCCATCTCCTCATTTGAATTCAATGCTGTCACTGTCACTTATCCACTCAAGCTTAACATTGTTGTCAACTATTGCCCACCAGGTGCCCTTATAGAGTTCCTCAATGAGCTTGACACCTTGATAAGCTAATTTCCTGACGATAGCGCACCACTCTTCAAACTTGGGGCTTCAACCTTCCGATATCTGCCTTCAATTCATTTATTTCCAACTCTCTCTTCCCGTGCTTGCCTCTTCTGACCTCATCTTTTCCCAGTCCCCTCCCACTCAATCTTTACTAGAGGCTGTTTGCCTACTAATCTCACTGCAACCACTCTCCAGGTATCTGCATCCTACCTGGCAGGCCGCTCCTACCAGGTGTCATGGAGAGGATATGTGTCTGCACCACGTACTCTCACGACTGGTGCCCCCCAGGGCTCGGTTCTAGGCCCTCTCCTCTTCTCTCCATACACCAAGTCACCCGGCTTCGTCATATCCTCACATGGTCTCTCCTATCATTGCTATGCGGATGACGCTGAACTACTTTTCACCTTCCCTGCTTCTGGCATCTCTGCATGCCTGGCAAATATCTCAGCTTTGATGTCAGCACACCACCTCAAGCTCAACCTCGACAAGATGGTGCTGCTCTGAAGACTCTCCCACTCAAAGACCTCTCCATCACGGTTGACAACTCCACACTGTCCCCCTCCCAGAGTGCAAATAACCTTGGCATGACCCTGGACAACACCCTGTCGTTCTCTGCAAACATCAAAGCAGTGGTTCATGCTGTACAACATCCGTAGAGTACGGCCCTACCTCACACAGGAAGTGTTCCAGGCATTTGTAAACCTTCTCAAATTCTTCCATATCACCCCGCTCCTCCTCACACTCCAATGGCTTCCAGTCGAAGCACACATCCAGTATAAGACCATGGTACTTGCCTACGGAACTGCCACTCCCTACCTTCAGGCTATGCTCAAACCCTATAAACCCAACCCAAGCACTCCATTCTGCCACCTCTAGTCTCTTAGCCCTCCCATTCCAAGCTCTTCTTTATCCTCCTGGCATCCCAACCAGCTTCCCCCTGAGGGAAGGACAGCCCATCTTGATGAGTCCCTGCCCATCTTCTGAAAACATCTGAAACTCTACCAAGACTATTTTTAATAATCTCACAGCACCCCCCTAACTCTCCCTTCATGAACTAACCATCACACTTGACTTGTTTTCCTCCCTTACTAGTTCTGGCTTTGCTGATAGCTACTTTATTGAGGAAGAACATAGTTATTTCACCAGGCAAGTCAGTTAAGAACAAATTATTATTTACAGTCACGGCCTACTCCAGCCAATTGTGCACCACCCAATCACAGCCGGATGTAATATAGCCTGGATTTGAACCAGGTACTATAGTGACACCTCTTACACTGAGATGCAGTGCCTTAGACCACTGCGCCACTCGGGAGCCTGAGTGATATGTGGTTGTCCAACCTAGCAAGCTTAAGATGAATGCACTAACTGTAGGTCGCTCTGCTTAAGAGTGTCCGGTAAATGTCTAAAACGTAAAAATATGCGACGTAGTACGCAGTTTTCAGGGACCACTTTTGGCTACGTTCAGAACTACGGGTTAAAAAGTATATAAAAGTACCAGAGAATCCCTTTAAAAAAAGATTCACCTGCCAATAGGCTATTGATCTGGGGAGTGGAGCAAAAGGGAAGGAAACCGGGCCTTGCTATTCTGTGTCTCCTCCATACTTTCAGTCCTTCCAGCTCTTTAAGGGGAATGCTCCCCCACACAGAGGCCAAGTAGGAAGGAATTAATCACACCTTGTTTCCCCTGTCTCCAGGCCCTAGGGAAGTCATCAACACACACGCACCCCGGCTCTACCCAGCCAGCAAGCCACACACACACACACACACAGCCAGCCTTATCTCTCTTCCTCCATAAAACAGATCTCGTCAGAATGCAGTAGTAGTATGTAGGAAGTAATATGGAGATGCAGAGTAACTCCAACAGTAGGAAAAATGTCATTATAGGCCTTCGTCTGGCAGCACATGCAACTGCGTAGGAGACCTAGTCAACCCCTGTTCTCCGTTTGTTTACAAACTGAGCAGTACAACAGACCCTCTGCATTTATACCTCTTTACCTCAAAACACACATACTTTAGATCCCACTCCTACACTTACTTATTGTCCATCTTCACTGTAATTTACACACAGAGGCCAGTCTTGTGTTTACCTCTTCTTTACTGTAAACGACAAACAGAGCCCAGTAGTGTTGGGTTTGCAGAGCATGCTGGGATTGTCCTGCTCAAATGTCAGAGCATTTCATTTCAGCCTGATGATGAGTCACTTCCCCCACTCCTAGACTGAGCACAATGGAACCGCGCTCGTAGAGCTATTAATGACCCGGCTTCGGCATGCAGACGCCACACACAAACAATCACACACGACGCCCAACACACACAAGGATAAAACACAAGGCAAAGATTGAAGCATAACGTGAACACACACGCAAGACGCACACAAACAATCACACACGACGCCCAACACACACAAGGATAAAACACAAGGCAAAGATTGAAGCATAACGTGAACACACACGCAAGACGCACACAAACATGCGGTGCGAGTCGCAGCGTTGCCATGCTCTACTAGGGGCCTAATGAACCCTGGGTAATGGTCTCGTTGGTCTTCAGGAAATCCTCCCTTATGCATGCCTCAAAGTTGGGAAGAGAGATAGAGAGGGGGAGCGAGGGGAGGACAGCAGCAGTAAAATAATATAGTAATAGAGAGGGAGATGAGGGGGGAGTGATAGAGAGGAAAACCTTGAGGTTCCATCTTTTGTTTATTGGTTTGAAGACAGGGACATCTAAAACGTCTCTAGACCTGATGGGTAACAGTCTATTACTGGTTTACAGGGACATCTAAAACGTCTCTAGACCTAATGGGTAACAGTCTATTACTGGTTTACAGGGACATCTAAAACGTCTCTAGACCTAATGGGTAACAGTCTATTACTGGTTTACAGGGACATCTAAAACGTCTCTAGACCTGATGGGTAACAGTCTATTACTGGTTTACAGGGACATCTAAAACCTCTCTAGACCTGATGGGTAACAGTCTATTACTGGTTTACAGGGACATCTAAAACGTCTCTAGACCTAATGGGTAACAGTCTATTACTGGTTTACAGGGACATCTAAAACGTTTACTGGTTTCAGGGACATCTAGGGACATCTAAAAGGGACATCTAGACCTAATGGGTAACAGTCTATTACTGGTTTACAGGGACATCTAAAACGTCTCTAGACCTAATGGGTAACAGTCTATTACTGGTTTACAGGGACATCTAAAACGTCTCTAGACCTAATGGGTAACAGTCTATTACTGGTTTACAGGGACATCTAAAACGTCTCTAGACCTGATGGGTAACAGTCTATTACTGGTTTACAGGGACATCTAAAACGCTCTAGACCTAATGGGTAACAGTCTATTACTGGTTTACAGGGACATCTAAAACGCTCTAGACCTGATGGGTAACAGTCTATTACTGGTTTACAGGGACATCTAAAACGTCTCTAGACCTAATGGGTAACAGTCTATTACTGGTTTACAGGGACATCTAAAACGCCTCTAGACCTAATGGGTAACAGTCTATTACTGGTTTACAGGGACATCTAAAACGCCTCTAGACCTAATGGGTAACAGTCTATTACTGGTTTACAGGGACATCTAAAACGTCTCTAGACCTGATGGGTAACAGTCTATTACTGGTTTACAGGGACATCTAAAACGTCTCTAGACCTAATGGGTAACAGTCTATTACTGGTTTACAGGGACATCTAAAACGTCTCTAGACCTAATGGGTAACAGTCTATTACTGGTTTACAGGGACATCTAAAACGCCTCTAGACCTAATGGGTAACAGTCTATTACTGGTTTACAGGGACATCTAAAACGCCTCTAGACCTGATGGGTAACAGTCTATTACTGGTTTACAGGGACATCTAAAACGCCTCTAGACCTAATGGGTAACAGTCTATTACTGGTTTACAGGGACATCTAAAACGCCTCTAGACCTAATGGGTAACAGTCTATTACTGGTTTACAGGGACATCTAAAACGCCTCTAGACCTAATGGGTAACAGTCTATTACTGGTTTACAGGGACATCTAAAACGCCTCTAGACCTGATGGGTAACAGTCTATTACTGGTTTACAGGGACATCTAAAACGCCTCTAGACCTGATGGGTAACAGTCTATTACTGGTTTACAGGGACATCTAAAACGCTCTAGACCTAATGGGTAACAGTCTATTACTGGTTTACAGGGACATCTAAAACGCTCTAGACCTAATGGGTAACAGTCTATTACTGGTTTACAGGGACATCTAAAACGCCTCTAGACCTGATGGGTAACAGTCTATTACTGGTTTACAGGGACATCTAAAACGCCTCTAGACCTGATGGGTAACAGTCTATTACTGGTTTACAGGGACATCTAAAACGCTCTAGACCTGATGGGTAACAGTCTATTACTGGTTTACAGGGACATCTAAAACGCTCTAGACCTGATGGGTAACAGTCTATTACTGGTTTACAGGGACATCTAAAACGTCTCTAGACCTAATGGGTAACAGTCTATTACTGGTTTACAGGGACATCTAAAACGCCTCTAGACCTAATGGGTAACAGTCTATTACTGGTTTACAGGGACATCTAAAACGTCTCTAGACCTAATGGGTAACAGTCTATTACTGGTTTACAGGGACATCTAAAACGCTCTAGACCTGATGGGTAACAGTCTATTACTGGTTTACAGGGACATCTAAAACGCCTCTAGACCTAATGGGTAACAGTCTATTACTGGTTTACAGGGACATCTAAAACGCCTCTAGACCTAATGGGTAACAGTCTATTACTGGTTTACAGGGACATCTAAAACGTCTCTAGACCTAATGGGTAACAGTCTATTACTGGTTTACAGGGACATCTAAAACGTCTCTAGACCTGATGGGTAACAGTCTATTACTGGTTTACAGGGACATCTAAAACGGGTCTCTAGACCTAATGGGTAACAGTCTATTACTGGTTTACAGGGACATCTAAAACGCTCTAGACCTAATGGGTAACAGTCTATTACTGGTTTACAGGGACATCTAAAACGTCTCTAGACCTAATGGGTAACAGTCTATTACTGGTTTACAGGGACATCTAAAACGTCTCTAGACCTAATGGGTAACAGTCTATTACTGGTTTACAGGGACATCTAAAACGTCTCTAGACCTAATGGGTAACAGTCTATTACTGGTTTACAGGGACATCTAAAACGTCTCTAGACCTGATGGGTAACAGTCTATTACTGGTTTACAGGGACATCTAAAACGTCTCTAGACCTAATGGGTAACAGTCTATTACTGGTTTACAGGGACATCTAAAACGCCTCTAGACCTAATGGGTAACAGTCTATTACTGGTTTACAGGGACATCTAAAACGCCTCTAGACCTGATGGGTAACAGTCTATTACTGGTTTACAGGGACATCTAAAACGCCTCTAGACCTAATGGGTAACAGTCTATTACTGGTTTACAGGGACATCTAAAACGTCTCTAGACCTAATGGGTAACAGTCTATTACTGGTTTACAGGGACATCTAAAACGTCTCTAGACCTAATGGGTAACAGTCTATTACTGGTTTACAGGGACATCTAAAACGCCTCTAGACCTAATGGGTAACAGTCTATTACTGGTTTACAGGGACATCTAAAACGTCTCTAGACCTGATGGGTAACAGTCTATTACTGGTTTACAGGGACATCTAAAACGTCTCTAGACCTAATGGGTAACAGTCTATTACTGGTTTACAGGGACATCTAAAACGTCTCTAGACCTAATGGGTAACAGTCTATTACTGGTTTACAGGGACATCTAAAACGTCTCTAGACCTAATGGGTAACAGTCTATTACTGGTTTACAGGGACATCTAAAACGCCTCTAGACCTAATGGGTAACAGTCTATTACTGGTTTACAGGGACATCTAAAACGTCTCTAGACCTAATGGGTAACAGTCTATTACTGGTTTACAGGGACATCTAAAACGTCTCTAGACCTAATGGGTAACAGTCTATTACTGGTTTACAGGGACATCTAAAACGTCTCTAGACCTAATGGGTAACAGTCTATTACTGGTTTACAGGGACATCTAAAACGTCTCTAGACCTAATGGGTAACAGTCTATTACTGGTTTACAGGGACATCTAAAACGTCTCTAGACCTAATGGGTAACAGTCTATTACTGGTTTACAGGGACATCTAAAACGTCTCTAGACCTGATGGGTAACAGTCTATTACTGGTTTACAGGGACATCTAAAACGTCTCTAGACCTAATGGGTAACAGTCTATTACTGGTTTACAGGGACATCTAAAACGTCTCTAGACCTAATGGGTAACAGTCTAGACCTAATGGGTAACAGTCTATTACTGGTTTACAGGGACATCTAAAACGTCTCTAGACCTAATGGGTAACAGTCTATTACTGGTTTACAGGGACATCTAAAACGTCTCTAGACCTAATGGGTAACAGTCTATTACTGGTTTACAGGGACATCTAAAACGTCTCTAGACCTAATGGGTAACAGTCTATTACTGGTTTACAGGGACATCTAAAACGTCTCTAGACCTGATGGGTAACAGTCTATTACTGGTTTACAGGGACATCTAAAACGTCTCTAGACCTAATGGGTAACAGTCTATTACTGGTTTACAGGGACATCTAAAACGTCTCTAGACCTAATGGGTAACAGTCTATTACTGGTTTACAGGGACATCTAAAACGCCTCTAGACCTGATGGGTAACAGTCTATTACTGGTTTACAGGGACATCTAAAACGTCTCTAGACCTAATGGGTAACAGTCTATTACTGGTTTACAGGGACATCTAAAACGCTCTAGACCTAATGGGTAACAGTCTATTACTGGTTTACAGGGACATCTAAAACGTCTCTAGACCTAATGGGTAACAGTCTATTACTGGTTTACAGGGACATCTAAAACGTCTCTAGACCTGATGGGTAACAGTCTATTACTGGTTTACAGGGACATCTAAAACGTCTCTAGACCTGATGGGTAACAGTCTATTACTGGTTTACAGGGACATCTAAAACGTCTCTAGACCTAATGGGTAACAGTCTATTACTGGTTTACAGGGACATCTAAAACGTCTCTAGACCTAATGGGTAACAGTCTATTACTGGTTTACAGGGACATCTAAAACGCTCTAGACCTAATGGGTAACAGTCTATTACTGGTTTACAGGGACATCTAAAACGTCTCTAGACCTAATGGGTAACAGTCTATTACTGGTTTACAGGGACATCTAAAACGTCTCTAGACCTAATGGGTAACAGTCTATTACTGGTTTACAGGGACATCTAAAACGTCTCTAGACCTAATGGGTAACAGTCTATTACTGGTTTACAGGGACATCTAAAACGCCTCTAGACCTAATGGGTAACAGTCTATTACTGGTTTACAGGGACATCTAAAACGTCTCTAGACCTAATGGGTAACAGTCTATTACTGGTTTACAGGGACATCTAAAACGTCTCTAGACCTAATGGGTAACAGTCTATTACTGGTTTACAGGGACATCTAAAACGCCTCTAGACCTGATGGGTAACAGTCTATTACTGGTTTACAGGGACATCTAAAACGTCTCTCTAGACCTGATGGGTAACAGTCTATTACTGGTTTACAGGGACATCTAAAACGTCTCTAGACCTAATGGGTAACAGTCTATTACTGGTTTACAGGGACATCTAAAACGTCTCTAGACCTAATGGGTAACAGTCTAGACCTGACCTGGGTAACAGTCTATTACTGGTTTACAGGGACATCTAAAACGTCTCTAGACCTAATGGGTAACAGTCTATTACTGGTTTACAGGGACATCTAAAACGTCTCTAGACCTAATGGGTAACAGTCTATTACTGGTTTACAGGGACATCTAAAACGTCTCTAGACCTGATGGGTAACAGTCTATTACTGGTTTACAGGGACATCTAAAACGTCTCTAGACCTGATGGGTAACAGTCTATTACTGGTTTACAGGGACATCTAAAACGTCTCTAGACCTAATGGGTAACAGTCTATTACTGGTTTACAGGGACATCTAAAACGTCTCTAGACCTGATGGGTAACAGTCTATTACTGGTTTACAGGGACATCTAAAACGTCTCTAGACCTAATGGGTAACAGTCTATTACTGGTTTACAGGGACATCTAAAACGTCTCTAGACCTAATGGGTAACAGTCTATTACTGGTTTACAGGGACATCTAAAACGCTCTAGACCTGATGGGTAACAGTCTATTACTGGTTTACAGGGACATCTAAAACGTCTCTAGACCTAATGGGTAACAGTCTATTACTGGTTTACAGGGACATCTAAAACGTCTCTAGACCTAATGGGTAACAGTCTATTACTGGTTTACAGGGACATCTAAAACGCCTCTAGACCTGATGGGTAACAGTCTATTACTGGTTTACAGGGACATCTAAAACGTCTCTAGACCTAATGGGTAACAGTCTATTACTGGTTTACAGGGACATCTAAAACGCCTCTAGACCTAATGGGTAACAGTCTATTACTGGTTTACAGGGACATCTAAAACGTCTCTAGACCTAATGGGTAACAGTCTATTACTGGTTTACAGGGACATCTAAAACGTCTCTAGACCTAATGGGTAACAGTCTATTACTGGTTTACAGGGACATCTAAAACGTCTCTAGACCTAATGGGTAACAGTCTATTACTGGTTTACAGGGACATCTAAAACGTCTCTAGACCTAATGGGTAACAGTCTATTACTGGTTTACAGGGACATCTAAAACGTCTCTAGACCTAATGGGTAACAGTCTATTACTGGTTTACAGGGACATCTAAAACGTCTCTAGACCTAATGGGTAACAGTCTATTACTGGTTTACAGGGACATCTAAAACGTCTCTAGACCTAATGGGTAACAGTCTATTACTGGTTTACAGGGACATCTAAAACGTCTCTAGACCTAATGGGTAACAGTCTATTACTGGTTTACAGGGACATCTAAAACGTCTCTAGACCTGATGGGTAACAGTCTATTACTGGTTTACAGGGACATCTAAAACGTCTCTAGACCTGATGGGTAACAGTCTATTACTGGTTTACAGGGACATCTAAAACGTCTCTAGACCTAATGGGTAACAGTCTATTACTGGTTTACAGGGACATCTAAAACGTCTCTAGACCTAATGGGTAACAGTCTATTACTGGTTTACAGGGACATCTAAAACGTCTCTAGACCTAATGGGTAACAGTCTATTACTGGTTTACAGGGACATCTATAAAACGTCTCTAGACCTAATGGGTAACAGTCTATTACTGGTTTACAGGGACATCTAAAACGTCTCTAGACCTAATGGGTAACAGTCTATTACTGGTTTACAGGGACTTCTAAAACGTCTCTAGACCTGATGGGTAACAGTCTATTACTGGTTTACAGGGACATCTAAAACGTCTCTAGACCTGATGGGTAACAGTCTATTACTGGTTTACAGGGACATCTAAAACGTCTCTAGACCTGATGGGTAACAGTCTATTACTGGTTTACAGGGACATCTAAAACGTCTCTAGACCTAATGGGTAACAGTCTATTACTGTTTTTTTTTCATCTCAGTTTTCTCCTCAAAACTTATTCTCATTCATAACTCCCCTTCATAATCGTCCCTCCTGCTGCTGCCCCTCACCCCCCTCATCCTCTCTCTCTCTCTCTCGCTCTCTCTCAATTCAATTCAAAGGGCTTTATTGGCATGGGAAACATACACAGTGTACAAAACATTAAGAACAATTTCCTGGCCACCTGAGTGGTGC
Organism: Oncorhynchus nerka; assembly: GCF_034236695.1. Taxonomy (NCBI): domain Eukaryota; kingdom Metazoa; phylum Chordata; class Actinopteri; order Salmoniformes; family Salmonidae; genus Oncorhynchus; species Oncorhynchus nerka. Next base: position 47,906,912 of record NC_088397.1, read on the forward strand.
AGTGGTCTAAGGCACTGCATTGCAGTGCTAGCTGTGCCACTAGAGATCCTGTTTCGAGTCCAGGCTCTGTCGCAGCTGGCCACAACTGGGAGAGCCATGGGGCGGGGCACAATTGGCCAGCATTGTCCCGGTTAGGGGAGGGTTTGGCCGGCAGGGATGTTCTTGTCCTATCGTGCACTAGTGACTCCTGTGGCGGGCCGGGCGCAATGCACGCTGACATGGTCACAAGGTGTACGGTGTTTCCTCCGACACATTGGTGCGGCTGGCTTCCGGGTTAAGCGGGCAGTGTGGCTTGGCTGGGTTGGTGTTTCGGAGGACGCACGGCTCTCGACCTTCGCCTCTCCCGAGTCCGTACGGGAGTTGCAGCGATGAGACAAGACTACCAGTTGGACAACATGAAATTGGGGAGAAAAAGGGCAAAATAATTATATATATTAAAAAAACAAGAACATCTTCCTAATATTGAGATCACCCTCAGCATCCCTCAGAACATCGTGTTGACTGCAATGCTTCCCACAGTTGTGACAAGTTGGCTGAATGCCCTTTGGGTGGTGGACCATTCTTGTTACACACGGGAAACTGTTGAGAGTGAAGCAGCGTTGCACTTCTTGACACAAACCGTTGCGCCTGGCACCTACTACCACAGCCCGTTCAAAGGTACTTAGATCTGTTGTCGTGCCCCTTCACCCTCTGAATAGCACACATACACAATCAAACCATGTCTCAAAATATTTCAAGAATCCAAAATCCTTCTTCAACCTGTCTCCTCCTCTATATCTACATTGATTGAAGCCGATTTAACAAGTTACCTCAATAAAGGATCATATCTTTCACCTGGATTCTCCTGATATAGCATCGAAAGAGCATAATGTTTTGCACACTCAGTGTATGTTTACATTGCCAAAGCATGTGAAGTAGACAATAAATTAAAGGGGGAAGAAACAAGGGAATCACACTCACAAAAGATTTAAAAGAATATAAACATTTCAAATGTCATATTATGTCTATATACAGTGTTGTAATAATGTGCAAATAGTTGGAAGTATGAAAGGGAAAATAAATCAACTAAAATATGGGTTCTATTTACAATGGTGTTTGTGCTCCACTGGTTACCCTTTTCTTGTGGCAACAGGTCACAAATCTTGCTGCTGTGATGGCACACTGTGATATTTCACCTAATAGATGTGGGAGTTTATCAAGATTGGATTTGTTCTCAAATTCTTTGTGGGTCTGTGTATTCTGAGGGAAATACGTGTCTCTAATATGGTCCTAAATTTGGCAGGAGTTTATGAAGTGCAGCTCAGTTTCCACCTCATTTTGTGGTCTCTCTCGCTCTCTCTCTCTCTCTCTCTCTCTCTCTCTCTCTCTCTCTCACACACACTCTCACTCTCTCAACACAAAGCCTCAAAGCCAGTCACAAACAATCCTTTCCCATGCAGGCAGGCACTCACCTCCCTGTTACCGTGCATGAGCCATCTGATTAGTCTGCACGTTGCATATCTATAAATGAGGGCTTATTATAACTTAGACAGTACTCTTCATTCTGACCCTGCGTGTATTTCCTGAATGTTATATGCAACAATTTTTCACATTTGTGTTTTTTCATCAGAAATGATGACTTATGGGTACCTTCATGCGTGTGTAAAATTGTTTAGCTGGAATGGAATGTGTATATTTGACTGTGATATGTGATTGTCTCTCACCTAGCTGTCTTACAATGAATAGACTTACTATAAATTGCTCTGGATAAGTGCATCTGCTAAATGACAAAAAGGTCTAATGTAAATGTTTTACATACAGATCTCATATTACTATATTGGATATGTTTTTATATAAACTCTTGAGGGAGTTTTTATATATTAAAAAAATATGGATGTCACAAATGTGTCATTTGTATAGTTATTTAGTTATTTGTTACATTTGATTGTATAATACCTAGCAGTACTACTTATTACCTAGCAGTACTACTTATTACCTAGCAGTACTACTTATTTCTCTAAGAGTGAGGCGGACATACAGTACAAGTCAAAAGTTTTAACACACCTACTCATTCAAGGGTTTTTCTTTATTTTTACTATTTTCTACATTGTAGAATAATAGTCAAGACATCAAAACTACGAAATAACACATATGGAATCATGTACAGTAGTAACCAAAAAAAAGTGTTAAACAAATCAAATTATATTTTTTATTTGAGATTCTTCGAAGTATCCACCCTTTGCCTTGATGGCAGCTTTGCACACTCTTGGCATTATCTCAACCAGCTTCATGAGGAATGCTTTTCCAACAGTCTTGAAGGAGTTCCCACATATGCTGAGCACTTGTTGGCTGCTTTTGCTTCATTCTGCGGTCCAACTCATCCCAAATCATCTCAATTGGTTTGAGGTTGGTTATTTGTGGAGGCCAGGTCATCTGATGCAACACTCCATCACTGTTGAAAAACATATGGCTGTCCCACCAAGCACAAACCAGATGGGATGGCGTATCCTCCACCTCCTCTTCCATGCTTCACGGTGGGAATCACACATGCGGATATCATCCGTTCACCTACTCTTCGTCTCACAAAGACACGGCGATTGGAACCAAAAATCTCAAATTTGGACTCATCAGACCAAAGGAAAGTTTCTTTGCAGCAATTCAACCATGAAGGCCTGATTCACACAATCTCCTCTGAACAGTTGATGTTGAGATGTGTCTGTTACTTCAGCATTTATTTGGGATGCAATATCTGAGGCTGGAATTTATCCTCTGCAGCAAAGGTAACTCTGGGTCTTCCTTTCCTGTGGCAGTCCTCATGATTGAAATGCATTCCAGGTGACTACCTCATGAAGCTGGTTGAGACAATGCCTAGAGTGTGCAAAGTTGTCATCAAGGCAATGGGCGGCTACTTGGAAGAATCTCAAATATAAAATATATTTGAATTTTTTGTTACTACACGATTCCATATGTGTTATTTCATAGTTTTGACGTCTTCACTATTATTCCACAATGTAGAAAATAGTCAACATAAAGAAAAATCCTTGAATGAGTAGGTGTGTCCAAACTTTTGACTGGTACTGTATTTAGCATTTTGATTGTTTGTCTCTCTGAAATGAAACCATCAAGTGATAAGAGTTTAGACAAATCCTGTGATTGAACTACTAGATGCATTTCACTATGGTCAGAACCTAAGCAGTTCATTAATTCTGTTGTGGCGATTCAGAAGATTACTAGACAAAGTCACGTGGGAGTTTTATGTAAATATAGTGGTTAGTCTTCCTGCTTTTTATTTGTAAATGTAGATTAACATGATTGGGTATAGTTTTATTATTTGCTTATTGGATCGAAATGAAATGATACCAGATGACTTTAGAAAAAAATTGCCATTGACTGATCAGATCAAATGATGACGAAAAGAGCGTTGTGTTGAACACTGTGCGATGTTTAACAGTGAGAATCGCAGAGTGGTGAACTTACGAAATGACAGAGTTTGACTGTGTGATATTAGGTTGCTTCTTGTGTAAATATTTTCCATCTGGATTCTAATGATTTGGATCATTTCTTTAAACAATAAAAGCTCATTTACTAACATTTCTGAAAATTGATATTTTTTAATAAAACTCTTCAAATATACTGCAATATGGCCTGCAAAAATGTACCCACAGCATGTGTGATGAAATCGACAAAATGCTACATTATGTTATGACCAGAGACAGGCTTATTGGTGTTGGAGGTGAATTACGATTTAAGGCCATCTGAATGCTAAGAGGCCAGAGCTTTTGATTGGCTGGATTGAGGGAGAGGGTGGTCCTGTCTGTGCCACCTCTTTCGACGCTATCCGTACGCAGAGTGAAAAGCGTGTCAGGCTCTAAGGCTCTTACCCGCCCTTCCATCACATTAAAGAGCATCGTAATTAGCATTAAAAACCAGTGATAAGGGCTTAATGAAGGAATTAATAGATAAGACAAAGTCTGGAGCTTATTATTCAACACAGTCAGATTCAGACAGACACACAAAACACGCACAGACGTGCACACACTGACATCACAGTACATTCAGAAGTCATGTGGGAAAAGCCTGATTAGAGGCAAATGTACAGATATACAAAAATGACTTGGAATGAGCTCATGCTGAATAAAAGGCAGGTATAAACTGGAGGTTGGTTCCCTGCTTTTTAAATTTTCTTAATGTTTATTTCACCTTTATTTAACCCGATAGGCTAGTTGAGAACAAGTTCTCATTTACAGCTGCAACCTGGCCAAGATAAAGCAAAGCAGTGTGACACAGATAACAACACAGTTACATAAGGAATAAACAATAAACAAGCCAATAACACAATAAACAAGTCAATGACAGTAGAAAAAAAAGAAAGTCTATATACAGTGTGTGCAAAAGGCATGAGGAGGTAGGCAATAAATAGGCCATAGGAGCGAATAATTACAATTTAGCAGATTAACACTGGAGTGATAAATGAGCAGATGATGATGTGCAAGTAGAGGTACTGATGTGCAAAAGAACAGAAAAGTAAATAAAAACAGTATGGGGATGAGGTAGGTAGATTGGGTGGGCTATTTACAGATGGACTATGTACACCTGCAGCGATCGGTTAGCCTCTCAGATAGCTGATGTTTAAAGTTGGTGAGGGAAATAAAAGTCTCCAACTTCAGCGATTTTTGCAATTCGTTCCAGTCACTGGCAGCACAAAAATGGAAGGAAAGGCAGCCAAATGAGGTGTCAGTGAGATATACCTGCTGGAACGTGTGCTACGGGTGGGTGTTGTTATCGTGACCAGTGAACTGAGATAAGGCGGAGCTTTACCTAGCATAGACTTATAGAGGACCTGGAGCCATTGGGTCTGGCGACGAATATGTAGCGAGGGCCAGCCGACTAGAGCATACAGGTCGCAGTGGTGGGTGGTATAAGGTGATTTGGTAACAAAACGGATGGCACTGTGATAGACTGCATCCAGTTTGCTGAGTAGAGTGTTGGAAGCTATTTCGTAGATGACATCGCCGAAGTCGAGGATCGGTAGGATGGTCAAAGACTTTAGACTCTCTGTAGAGCTCTGTTCAAATCTTTAAACTCTCCAATCATTGTCAAATGATTTGCAAGGTGGACATGGTAGCTATGTGTTATCCCACAGAAAAGTGATGTGCCTACAGGCTTTCATGAGAGTCTCTCTCTGACACGGTGACAATGACACCCGGCATGCATCGCTCCCTTTCCCTCTGCAACCTAATCTCCTAGTTTCACTTCGGGATTTGACGTAATTGGATGAACAACGATCTTTGACCCGTTAATCAGGTGTGGTTACATGGTTCATTCCATGTGGTTACAGGGTTAAACCAGGAACAATTCAAAGAGTTAAGTTTAGGTATTAATTCCGAGTGGTTAAGGTTAGGGCTATGGTTTGAAAAATCATAAAACAAAATCATTTTAAAAAGTATCTCCCTACTTCCTGTGCTCCAATTTTTGACATTTCTGTTTTGTGAGCGCCCGAGGACGGCACATATCAGGAACTTTTCAAACGTCCGATATCGATGTGTGTTCTTGTGACCAAGCCTGCCCTCTCTCTCACACACACCTGTCTCTCATTGAAATGAAAATGAGGGGTCTGTTTCAGACTGGCTGTGTACTCTCACACACAGTCTCTCCTGAGTTGATCTCTCTCTCTCTCTCTCTCTCGCTCTCTCTCTCTCTCTCTATCTCTCTCTCTCTCTCTGTCTCGCTCTCTCTCTCTCTCTCTCTCTCTCTCTCTCTCTCTCTCTCTCTCTCTCTCTCTCTCTCGAGTGCGCTGTCTTGCTCACTATCATCACCGGTTTGTGCTTTTTTCAAAGGAATGTGTAGGACAGACAGAGGAGGGCAGATGTTTTCCTGTCCTCCCAGAGGAGCCTGTCACACATGGGTAGAGTGACTGTGCTGGTCACATCAAACACACCATTTGCATTGTGTGAGAGCGTGTGTGCAGTGATTTACAAATGTTTATTTTTCTCCGTATACAAATCGACAACAAAATGGTATTTTATTCAAGTGTAGGAGCCTACATTTCGATATATAGAATCCCCCATTTTGCCAGGAGGTGCGCATTCATCATTTGGTCTTTGCTGTGTGTCAGTCTGGATGTTTCAGCTCTCTGACTATGATACCATAGTTCCAGTTGTAATAACAATAGATCTTTCTGTTGATGGTGATTAATTATCTGTCAAACAGCCAGCAGTATGACAGGGTCTGCTGGACAAATGGAAGCCATAAAATATAACGCAGCCCAAGTGGAGATTGTGTGAGGCCACAATGCCTACCCCTTGACGTATTGCACATTTTGTTGTGTTACAGCCTGAACTCAAAATTGATTTTTTTTTTAAGATTTGTTTTCTCACCCAAGACCCCATAAGTGAAAACATGTTGACAGTTTTTTGTGCAAATTTATTGAAAATTAAATACAGAAATATCTCATTTACATAAGTATTCACACCCCTGAATACATGTTAGAAGCACCTTTGGCAGCGATTACAGCTGTGAGTCTTTCTGGGTAAGTCTCTAAGAGCTTTGCACACCTGGATTGTGCAATATTTTCCCATTATTCTTCACTGTCTTCTTAGTAATCAACTCCAGTGTAGATTTGGCTTTGAGTTTTAGGTTATTGTCCTGCTGGAAGGTGAATTCATCTCCCAGTGTCTGGTGAAAAGCAGACTGAACCATGTTTTCCTCAAAGGATTTAGCCTGTACTTAGCTCCATTCCGTTTATTTTGTATCCTGAAAAACTCCCCCGTCCTTAATGATTACATCAGTGGAGGCTGCTGAGGGGTGGATGGCTCATAGTAGTGGTCGGAGTGAATGGAATGGTATCAAACGGCCATTATTATGAGCCTTCCTCCCTCAGCAGCCTCCACTGGATTATAAGCATACCCATAACATGATGCAGCCACTACTATGCTTGAAAATATGGAGAGTGGTACTCAGTGATGTGTTGTATTGGATTTGCCCCAAAAATAACACTTTGTACTCAGGACAAAAAGTGAATTGCTTTGCCACATTCTTTGCAGCATTACTTTAGTTCCTTGCTGCAAACAGGATGCATGTTTTGAAATATTTTTATTCTGGCTTCCTTTTTCTCTCTCTGTCATTTAGGTTAGTATTGTGGAGTAACTACAATGTTGTTGATCCATCCTCAGTTTTCTCCTATCACAGCCATTAAACTCTGCAACATCAAAGTCACCATTGGAATCATGGTGAAATCCCTGAGCGGTTTCCTTCCTCTCCGGCAACTGAGAGAGGAAAGACGCATGTGTCTTTGTAGTGACTGGGTGTATTGATACACCATCCAAAATGTAATTAATAACTTTGCCATTCTCAATGGGATATTCAATGTCTGCTTTTTTATAAAACTTTTAAAAATTAATCTATCAATAGGTACCCTTCTTTTCCGAAACATTGGAAAACTTCTCTGGTCTTTGTGGTTGAATCTGTGTTTGAAATTCACTGTTCGGCTGAGGGACCTTACTGATAATTGTATGTGTGGGGTAAAAGAGATGAGGTAGTCATTCAAAAATCTCGTAAAACAATATTATTGCACACAGAGTCCATTCCCATTTTTACTCCTGAACTTATTTAGGCTTGCCATGACAAAGGGGTTGAATACTTATTGATTCAAGACATTTCAGCTCTTAATTTCTAATTAATTGGTTTAAAAAAATTGACAACATCATTTCACTTTGACATTCTGGGGTATTGTGAGTAGGCCAGTGACAAAACAAATCTACATTTAATACATTTTAAATTTAGGCTGTAACACATCAAAATGTGGAAAAAGTCAAGGGGTGTGAATACCTTTCCGAAGGCACTGTTTATCGCCCTGTGGTCCGTCTGTGATGTTTTCACAGGCCTGGTTGTCTCTCACTCCCCATAGACAGCTATGTGTGGACTGCAGGGCTGAGTTAGTCTGTATGTATCAACAGTTTACAGTGCTTATCTCAATTAAGCTAATGGGCCTATAATGAAGGCGTCTGCACCAGCACACATGTACTGCTTCCTGTTTATCTACTGAAAACATCAGGCCTTTTCATTTTGGGAAAAACATCCAATTCTGATTGCCCCCACCATTACACAGCCCACTATCTCAGAGATATCAAGCCTCAAGTCAACCAAATGTCTTGTTAATCTTAACTGGCCTGCCGTACTGTATATTACTTAACTGGTTGGGAGGCGGGACTTCATTGCATAGATGCAGACTGGAGATTAAGACCTGAATCAAAAGCATTTGTGTGTGTGTATACTACTATGTGATGTCAGACATTAATGTATTTTGTATGCACACTAGTAGCCATATACTGCTGTAAAATCATCCAATCTAAAATCCACTCTCCTCCGGTGTTGTGTACATAAACGCATACGAACAGAAACACATGTTTACCCACTTAATAAGACATGTTTTCATCAAGAAATTAAACGTTCACACACACAAACACACACACACACACACACACACACACACACACACACACCATGCACAAGAAATGCCACGCAAATAAGGCTTACATGTTTATTATGCCTGCTATTACTCACATCCCCTCTGAAGTGACATTAAAGCATCCCGGTGGAGATGAATCAACCGGGTTCTGACAGACTGTGGTGTCAGAGGTGATCGTTTCAAGGCAGACTTCCCACAACAATGAGAACATGGTGATTGTTGGGTAGCATCAGTCAGTCAGTGTGTTATCCCTGAGCAAGCCTCCCCCTGAGAGTGGGAATCCTTCTCACTTAGTTGAATTAGTGTGCCGACTCCGTATCCAAGACCAGCACACTCCTAATCATCTCCCGCTGATCAGCACAGAGATATCGCCAGGAAAACCTCCCCTGCAACAACCAGAAACAATCCTGCCACCGAAAATTGAGCAATAGAGCATAAACAAATAATCCCACCCAAGACGCCTTGGATAATATTCACCTCAACTCCATTCACTTGTGGGTGAATTGTGATTGGAAGTGGAGACCTTATCACAACGCCCCCTGTCTGAACCTAAATCTGTGCTCAGGGCAACAATGGACTGACTTCCATAGGTTATATTGTATTGGGAGAACAGGAGCAAAACTCAAAAGGAACCAGAGTCATGAGAGAATTTATTAAATTCAAATAAACATCCTGCAATTAAAAAATATTGCTGTCCCTTGGGGGAGAGCACACAGGCAAAAATGTAACCCGAATGTTACTGAAAGTGTTTAGACTAACATTGGGTAGATCATCCGAGCCGAGTCATTCATCACATGCCTCCTAGCTTATCCTTTCTGGCACCTCTCTGGACGTCCCACTAGTCCAACCAGCAGAACCCGCCAGGCTTTTAGTCTGTGCCCACTCACAGCAGCTGAAAGTGTTTTTCTTGTGGTACCTGCTGCCGTGTTTGGGTTGTTGCTAAGCTTCCTTTATCGCATGCACTGGCCATAGATCATTCTAGATAGTAGCAAGAACAGTCCTAATGTCAAATAGTGGCTGATGAATGGGCAGGATGTGGCTGCTGGGTGCAGATGTAGCTAAGATCGTATTGCTCAGGAGTGAGGGCCCCATCTTAGGCAGCATGGGAGAAAGGAAAGCATGAAATCATGAGGAGAATTAAAAATGGCTTGTCTTGTTCAGTGGGGTTGGGCATAGATGTTTGTCCTATTAAGCATTCTGCTACAACAATAAAATGGATCCATGAATGATAGAATGAATTAGAATGATATCTGTGTGTTGTATCTTCCTGCCCGTTAACGTTGTATATATTCTGTTTCAGTACAATGTGGTGAGATTGCGGCGCACTATCACAAACCAGGGCATTCACACACACACTGACACCCTCCCATGTACAAAACAAGAGGAAAATGAAGACACATACAGACATTATCCCGCTGTTTTGTCCTTGACTTATCCTGGGGGGGGGGGGGGATTTCGCCCTTGTTTGTTACCCTATGGACGATGCACAACGACTGGCTGTGGCAACAGCAGAATGTAATTCAGTAAATAAGGAGGTAATGGGCTTTGAGCTCACTGTCATCTCCAGTCTAGTGTTCACTATCAGCCAGGATATTAGCAGATACATCTGAATGGCTTCCATCTGAAGGCAGCGCCACAATAGCTATTGATCACAAACCCCCGGCCAGTGGGGGGAGAGGCGCAGAGTTTATTAATTAGGGATTGACAGCCAATTCCCTCCTCTTTTTCGGAGACGGACAGCGACCTGAATCCTGATGAGGTGTACCCTCTATGGTCTACTCGCCTGCCAACACTATCCAGGCCTGCAACAATACACCCACAGCCACAGTGCAACCAAACACATTGAGTATTCAGCCCAGGATGAGTCCTCTGTTCATAAACCTGCAGCGAAATCTGTCACTCTATAAAGTGTAAGTCAGCTAACTAAGCCCACCTTTTGTTGTTCACTTTTTTTGCACTCTGATCATGATGTCTGATGTCTGGCCAATGTCCTTTATCTAGCTATTTTATCTATGACTCAGGGACTTTTCTGAAGGGATGTGACTCCCTACATCGACACCTTTACCTCACTCTTTTCTCTCCATCTTTATCTTCCTCCCCAGCAGCCTCCCTCTCCCTGTCCCCACACATCCCCTGTCCGCTCTAATGAGCATATGAATGACTTTATTGCCTTTCTCCAACAGCACTGCTCCTTCTCCCCAAACTTGACTCTATTAGGATACAGGGCCCTTCCATTGATTGGGTTACTAGAGAATAAAATTGGCTCTTAACTGTACCTCAGTGCTGAGCGGAGCCTAATCCAGCCACTCTGGGCTGCCAGGCTCTCCCCCACTCTCCCACACGCTCCGATACGGATCTGATCCCCAACGCAATTTCATGCCTGCTTTGCCCCTCTTCTCCTGCAGCAAAGCATCAATTACCCTAATAAAACAAATTCTGCCCCCTTCAAACTCCTTCCTCCAAACTCCAAGCTGCCCCCCCACTCACACATCTCCACACAACTTCTCAACATCCAACACATTCTAAGCTGAACTTTCGGCACAACTCCATTTCTTACACATACACTGAGTGTACAAAACATTAGGAACACCTTCTCTTTCCATTACATAAACTGACCAGGTGAATCCAGGTCAAAGCTATTGATGTCACCTGTCAAATCCACTTCAATCAGTGTAGATGAAGGGGAGGAGATAGATTAAAGAAGGATTTTTAAGCCTTGAGACAATTGAGACATGGATTGTGTTTGTGTGCCGTTCTTAGGGTGAATGGGAAAGACAAAATATATAAGTGCCTTTGAACGGGGTATGGTAGTAAGTGCCGGGCGCACTGGATTGAGTGTGAAAAGAACTGCAAAGCTGCTGGGTTTTTCCATGCTCAACAGTTTCCCGTGTGAATCAAGAATGGTCCACCGCCCAAAAGACATCCAGCCAACTTGACACAACTGTGGGAAGCATTGGAGTCAACATGAGCCAGCATCCCTGAACGCTTTCGACTACTTGTAGAGTCCATGCCCAACAAATTGAGACTGTTCTGAGGGCAAAAGGGGATCCAATTCAATATTAGGAAAAGGTTCCTAATGTTTCGTATTACTCCTATTTGCATATTAGCCTTTATAACATAATGTGTCATATCAAACCTGAGCAATATCACAACCCTCACCTTCCCTCATCTATACAGATATATTTCTAAAAGCCTTTCTAGACAAATACTCACAATAAGATACAGTATCAATCCAATCATACACATATTGAATCATCACACACTCTCTCTCTCTCTGTCTCTCGCTCTCTCACACACACACACACACACACACACACACACACACACACACACACACACACACACACACACACACACACACACACATGCACTCTTCCCCACACTCACACACAAAGACCTTTTAGCCAAGGGGGAATTTCCATTTCATAAAGATTACAGGGAACCATTAAGTTTCAATTTCAGGATTGCTAATACCAGTTTGTGCTGGCTGGGTGGCTCTCCATCCCTCTGACCTCTGACACCTAGCTCTGCCAGGCTAATCCCAGGTTAATGACTGGGCCAGATCACACCTCCAGATTACAGAACACTCCTCTGAAACACAAACGCACGCCAGACACATGCACACACACACACACACACACACACACACACACACACACACACCCACCTTGGTCTCAGATTGTACTTCTCTCTGCTCCTTCTTCTCCACTCCACACAAAGTTCCTTCCTTGGATTTGAGGAACCATGCTTGTTTAAAAAAAATCTAATTACATTAACAGCTTTTCTAAGTAATGAGTCTAAGGGGAGAGATGGAGCATATGGATAATACACAGCATTCTTATCACGGCACTACAAAAGGGAGCAACGCTGCCAGACAGAGGACCTTTCCTGTGACCTACAAAGCCTCAGCAAGGAGGAAGAGAGTTGGGGCACTGAGGAAGAGAGTTGGGGCACTGAAGAAGAGAGGTGGGAAACTGAGGAAGAGAGGTGGGACACTGATGAAGAGAGGTGGGACACTGAGGGAGAGAGGTGGGACACTGAGGAAGAGAGGTGGGAAACTGAGGAAGAGAGGTGGGACACTGAGGAAGAGAGCTGGGAAACTGAGAAAGAGAGGTGGGAAACTGAGAAAGAGAGGTGGGAAACTGAGAAAGAGAGGTGGGAAACTGAGGAAAATAGGTGGGGCACTGAGGAAGAGAGGTGGGACACTAAAGAAGGGGAGGTGGGAAACTGAGGAAGAGAGGTGGGAAACTGAGGAAGAGAGGTGGGGCACTGAGGAAGAGAGGTGGGAAACTGAGAAAGAGAGGTGGGAAACTGAGAAAGAGAGGTGGGAAACTGAGAAAGAGAGTTGGGGAAAAGAGGTGGGGCACTGAGGAAGAGAGGTGTGACACTGAGGAAGGAGAGGTTGAGGAAGAGGTGGGAAACTGAGGAAGAGAGGTGGGACACTGGAAGAGAGGTGGGACACTGAGGAAGAGAGGTGTGGGAAACACTGAGGAAGGAGAGGTGGGAAACTGAGGAAGAGAGGTGGGAAACTGAGGAAGAGAGGTGGGAAACTGAGAAAGAGAGGTGGGAAACTGAGAAAGAGAGGTGGGTGGGAAACTGAAGAAAGGAGGTGGGGAAGAGAGGTGGGAAACTGAGAAGAGAGGTGTGACACTGAGGAAGGAGAGGTGGGAAACTGAGGAAGAGAGGTGGGACACTGAGGAAGCGAGGTGGGCCACTGAGGAAGGAGAGGTGGGAAACTGAGGAAGAGAGGTGGGTCACTGAGGAAGGGACTGACCCGCTATAATTAACACTTTTCACTCAATAATAAATATAACCTTTGAGAATGGTAATTATTGGGGCCAGTGGATAGTGAGGAGTTCATGGATGCAAGTAACGGAGAGTAAGGTCTTTTTAGGAAAATTCCCGTAGAGTTATTCATTTAGCCACATGCTGACGTATTTTAAGGAATGTATGTATGACCATTTTTTCTTCTTAATTGGATGGTAATGAATCTTTGATGAATGAATCTTTGAGAGGCTAGTTGAGTGTCCTGATTTAGCCAAAGGCAGCAGTCATTTTCTATGTTAGCAATGTACTGTGTGTATCACGTTTCAGGTAAGACCCAGATTCAGACAACGTCGACGGAACAGCAGTTTAGTAAGCGAACAGGGGTAGGCAAAAGGCAAGCAGAGGTCAGTTTAATTTGACCTTGATTTAACTTGGCAAGTCAGTTAAGAACAAATTCTTATTTTCAATGACAGCCTAGGAACAGTGGATTGTTCAGGGGCAGAACAACAGATTTTTTACCTTGTCAGCTCAGGGATTCGATCTTGAAACTGTCACGACTTCTACCGAAGTCGTTGCCTCTCCTTGTTCGGGCGGTGCTCGGCGGTCGACATCACCAGTCTTCTAGCCATCATTGATCCATTTTTCATTTTCCATTGGTTTTGTCTTGTCTTCCCACACAACTGTTTTCAATCCCATTCATTACCTGTTGTGTATTTAACCCTCTGTTTCCCCTCATGTCTTTGTCAGAGATAGTTTATTGTCAGTGTTGTGTTTGTTGTATAGGTGGGCGACAGGTCCTCGTACCCATGTTTGTTTATATCTGTTCTTATTAGTATTATGGAGCATGTTACGTGGACATTCATTAAAAGACTCAATTTTACACTCCGTTTGACTCTCCTGGGCCTGACTTCCCTGCCACCTATACACACGACTCTGACAGAAACCTCTCAGTTACTAGTCCAATGCTCTAACCACTAGGCTACCTGCCGCCCCAGTAATCCAGATAGGTGGGGCTAAGGTACAAGACGGCAAGCAGGCTCAGGGTCAGGGCAGGCAAAGGTCAGTAATCCAGAAAGGTGGGGAAAATGTACAGGACAGCAGGCAAGCTCAGGGTCAGGGCAGGCATAATTGTCAACACTGGGAAAACTAGGAAACAGGAACAATTGAGAGACAAGAGCAGAGGGAAAAACGCTGGTATGCTTGACGAAACAAAACGAACTGGCAACAGACAAACAGAGAACACAGGTATAAATACACATGGGATAATGAGGAAGATGGGCGACACCTGGAGGGGGGTGGAGTGTGTGTGTGTGTGTGTGTGTGTGTGTGTGTGTGTGTGTGTGTGTGTGTGTGTGTGTGTGTGTGTGTGTGTGTGTGTGTGTGTGTGTGTGCGTGCGTGCGTGCGTGCGTGCGTGCGTGCGTGCGTGCGTGCGTGTGTGTGTGTGTGTGTGTGTGCGTGTGAGTGAGTGCGTGTGTGTGTGTGTGTGTGTGTGTGTGTGTGCGTGTGAGTGACTGCGTGTGTGTGTGTGTTTGCTCACTTCTATCTTGTGATGTGCTTAATCTGTTCACTCTCTCTTGAGAATTAATTACTAAGATATAACAAGTTAAATCATCAATTCCTTACGTATTTAGATTGGGATTCAATCAAAAGAGATAGCGCTTAGAAATGAACAAGAATATATTTTCAAAAGAGTCATTTAGTTGGCATTCACTTTCATAATGACTTATTGAGTGCCTTCTCTCATCAGTTAATTAGAATTTGAATAGCAAAAGTCCCAACCTGTTTAGTAATGACCTAGTAATTGACAGGTCTTCAAGAAACAGTCATGTCCTTCTTATTGAAGTCTGCAAGGATTCTCGGTATCCTCACTATGACTGTGTGATGTTGACATATGCGCTGTGTGTTAGCGTGTGAATTGTTAAACCTGAGTGTATTTTTACTGGATGTGTGTGTGTGTGTGTGTGTGTGTGTGTGTGTGTGTGTGTGTGTGTGTGTGTGTGTGTGTGTGTGTGTGTGTGTGTGTGTGTGTGTGTGTGTGTGTGTGTGTGTGCATGCATGCGTTTACCTTCGTGCAGGGTTGGCTTTAATGCCTCCCAGTCAAGCAGGCAGATGTCTAGAGGTGGACAGCATCTCTTGTGTAAAGTCTCTGATTCAAAGGAAACAATAGAACACAAGGCATTTCAATCAATATCCGCACACACACATTCACTCTCAGTGACAACCCCCCAACCCACACACAAACACACAAACACACACACACACACACATTCCTCTCAGTGACAACCCCCCAACCCACACACAAACACACAAACACACACACACACACACACAAACACACACACATTCTGCCAGTGTTGGTAAAGCTACCAAGCTACCAATTACTTCATGTTGGAAGGAGTTAAACTAAAAATACCCTTAAGAAAAATACAGTTTACCTAACTAAAGTTACTATGAAATAGTAGTTCACTACATCCAAACATCTTCGTGATAAATGATCATCTTTTTATTTTATTTTATTTCACCTTTATTTAACCAGGTAGGCTAGTTGAGAACAAGTTCTCATTTGCAACTGCGACCTGGCCAAGATAAAGCATAGCAGTGTGAACAGACAACACAGAGTTACACATGGAATAAACAATTAACAAGTCAATAACACAGTAGAGTCAATCTCCCTGTAATGCGAAACCCCTGAAGTCAAACAAGACTATTTCAACACACAGATCGCATGTATAGCAGTGAGGTCGAAGGGGGGCCAACAGATCATGCACCTCCGATGATTGAAGACAAGTTGTTCCCTATAGGAAGAGATAAACAGGAAGCGTTTCCATAGTAGTTAAGCACCATGGTCTTATCAGCATGCACTCTGCATTATCTGCCCGAAATCCTAAGAACACTTGCTGGAAACGCCTCGAGATTTCAAAAGTTAATTACAGCTTCAAATTAAGTGCATGACAAGTGCCAACACGAGACCAGCAAAACGGTCTTTAATCCGTCCCTGCCCCCTGCTCCCCTCCTCTCAGCACCTCAAATGGCTGCACCACAGCCACTGTTTACCAAATAAAAAAATCCCAACTGTAGCAGCCAATCAACAAGCACATGGATTACACAATTTCATCCCCCTCGCTCGTTTGTTTGTGTATTGAAAGGGGGGCTCATGATTGAATTGAACAGAGGCCCTTTTGCAGCCAGTTTAAGGGAGAAATGTGATTGCTGTTTTAATTAACAAACATAGCGTGCTCTTTCATTGGCACTAAGGATTACAATTATGAGCACAATGCAGCAGCATCCATGTGGTCATTTGTACTTGAGTGGAAGCTGTTCAACTGGGCCTTGAAAAATGCTATTCGGGAGCAGTGTAAAGACGGCCGAGGTATGAATGAGGTGCTATCTGGACTGTGTGGAGAGATGGCTGTTGTGTATTTATAGGCTTTAAAGGTTGCTGTGATGTTCTTGGAGATGGTTGGCAAAGATGTATCATGTTATTTATTTATTTATTTTTAGCTATACGTGTTGGATAAACCATGACATCGAATTGTGTCGTCCACCATTTTCTTTCACACCCAACATTCCAAGTTTGATTTTAAAATGTTTAAAATGTTTTAAAAAATTTAAAATTCTTTTGAAATGAACTTTTTCCTGTTTGGATATTTCACCATCTAACGTTGTTGACCTCTGACCTCTGGTCAGTCATGTAATTCATTTTAATTCTTCAAATGATTAGCCCACCGGATTATTTTAGAAAAAGAAGGAGCAGGATTGTAAACAAACAGGTCTCAGAATATCTTTGTTTATCATCGCGAATATCTTTGTTTATCTTTGTCGTCAATGGTGAGAGGCCATCATAGGAAGGGACATGACAGGAATGGCCCTGTACAAAATCATAATGACGTCCAAAACCATCACATCCTTCCTGTCCTGTTTAGCTGTGCCAGAAGTCTGCCTTTCATCAGTACACAGTCTGCTGGCTTGTTTGGCCATGTTTCTATCTGTCTCTGAATCAGGCGAGAGAGTCTTGAATATCAACACAGGTGAACAAAATTAGCTCAGTCACACCACAGTCTCCTTCCTGAGCTATAGCCTTTGGAGGGGTTGGTTGGGCAGTTGAGCACTCACATCGCAGATGAAACCCACAGCAAGGATTCATGTTAAACAAGCTTTCTCCACCTTTATCTTATCAGGCCCAAAGCTGACAATGAGCTCCCACCATAATTGAAAAGGCCAGCCATCCGTACTCACTCTCTTTCTAACCCCTGCACTCTCTCTCTCTTTCTCTCTATCTCTCTCTCTCTCTCTTTCTCTCTCTCTTTCTCTCTCTCTCTCTCTCTCTCACACACACTCTCTCTCGCTCTTCTCCTGCTTATCTTCAACGAAGAGAGGGAGTGTGCTGTGATGACTTAAGAATAGAACTGGGTGGATAGTGGCCACTTACCCTGCCTCCTAACAAGGTTCTTTATCTCATTATAATTCTATTGACTTGCTAGGATACGTTGAGAGTGCAAATTACTCAAGTAAACACAACATAGCCAGATTGTGTTAGATACTGCAGTAGTGCTTCAGCTCAAATGGCCATTGTCAATATTCAGATAATACTGCGACAGCAGATGTACAGTACTGGACACTACGGTATAAAACGTTCACTTTAGTCACATTCACCCTCATTTCCTGGTGTACCAAACAGATACCGTGGTTGTTTTTAGCTCTAGCCAGGGCACTTAAACACGATTTTAAGAATCTCTTTGGTTGAGCAAAATAGCATCGCATAAATATATACAGTGCACTCGGAAAGTATTCAGACCCCTTGACTTTTTCCCACATTTTGTTACGTTACAGCCTTATTCTATTATTATTTTAAAAAATTGAAATGTCCTCATCAATCTATACACAATACCTCAAAATGACAAAGTAGATAAACACGATTTTAATAATCTCTTTGGTGGAACAAAATGGCGTAGCATATATACCATATATACCATATATACCATTCATTACTGTTCGTTTTAGATGACTTATCACCACCATTCAACAGATGAGTCAGGAGTCGATTATAATATGAATTGTTATAAGCACATCATCATTGTTTTCGAGGATGTTGCGCTTGAGCACACACACACACACACACACACACACACACACACACACACACACACACACACACACAGAGGAAGGAGACGAAGAAGCTCACACACACAAACACACACGCACACACAGACGTAGAGGACAAATGGTTTGTGTCAGCACACTGAGAGAACATCACCATGCTGCTTATTTTGGACCGGCACACCACTGTGAGGAGCAAGCTAATGCATGCCACCCACCGAACACACGCAGGCAGGCAGGCAGGCAGGCAGGCACGCACGCACTCACGCACACACACGCACACGCACACACACCAACACACACACACACACACACCATATACAATGAAACGTAACACTTCAGAGACAGAGGTTGATAGATAGAGGCAGCTAGAGGGTCAACAGAATTTAGCTACAGATAATGATAAGATTAAAGTCAGGCTGGAATTGCTACCAGAAGACAGTTCTCATCTCAAACAAACACACTGCCCGACACATAGTAAACAAGTACACACACAAATATGCACACAATAATGTTGCCTCCCGCACGGTCCCACAGCCAGTTGCACACGCTCTCTCCAATTCTCTCTCTGTCTCTCTCCAACACACACTCATACAGCACAAGGCCCTGGTGACCATGTGGGTTTAATGGCATTACTGATGAGGTCAAAGAGAGAGGGGAGCCCGGGTTAATTGGGAGCTGCTGAGCAAATCTCAGGTTGAATTATGATTACAAATTCTCTGAATGTTAACAGGGAAAATATGATAAATATAGCTTCCAGCTGGGCTGAATGTGGAGCTGTGCAAAGACAGGAGGAGTCTTTTCCCCAGGAGAAAATAATGTGGTTATGATACCAGATAGAGGACAGGACAATTATCACATCTCCAAATCCAACAGGAGTTATAGGCACAGATAAGAGCCACTACAGCTTGGCGTGAGTAAGCTGCTATGGCTTCCTCAATTCTGAATGTGAATGTGTCCTATAATGTGTCCTGAGAATGTGTCTTGCTTATGCAACATGGTATCATAGGAAAACATCATCCTGTCACGTTTTAGCATATTAATGCTTATGTCAATTAGCCAAGCTCCCAGCAGACTTAGCGGTTCCAATGAGAAAAGATTGACGCTTGTGTGAATACATCACAGCCAATGGGAAAAGAGGAGTGTCACAGACAGACAGACAGACAGACAGACAGACAGACAGACAGACAGACAGACAGACAGACAGACAGACAGACAGACAGACAGACAGACAGACAGACAGACAGACAGGACATCTCTCTCTATTCTCTTTTCTCCGGTTTCCACCTATCTCTCTTACCTCTCTCCCTCCTCTTTGCCTTGCTCTGTCTCTTCCTCTCTACCTCCTCTACATCCCCCTTGGTCACATTTTTTTGGGAGACCCCGGATGGTCCATCCGTAGATCCTCTACAGATGGTCATACTATCAACAAACTACCTGTTGATAAGCAACTGCTTGCTAAGGTTACGGTTAGGGGTAGGTTTAGAATAATGGTGAGGGTAAGGGATAAGTTAGGGCTAAAGTTAGGGTTAGGGTAAGGGTTAGGGTTAGGTTTAGGGATAGGATAAGGGATAGGATAAGGGTTAAGGGTTCTGGTTAGGGCTAGGGCTAGGATTAGTAAATAGTAAATAGGGTTAGTAAATAGTTAGTTGAAATGTTACTGATAGTCTGTAGATCGGGGATGGGTAACTCTTTTAAAGGCAATTTAAAAGAATAGTAGACTACACAGTGTGCAATATCAACATTTGGTTGTGCATTAGCAGTGTATCTCTTGTTATGTCAATCACTGATAGTCAGTCAATTAGCCCATGCCAGCTAAAAGTTAGTTTAACGGCCAGCTATCTAAACTTGTTATCACGGTCGAATTACCGGCCAGGGGGCCCTCATTGATTTTGTTAGTCAGTCTCACTCAGATATCATATTAAAAACTGCAAACATTTCTCTCCACCCTATGGCAAATGTGTAGAATTGCAAGAAATGAACTCTAAAACTTCAGAAATTGTATCCCTTCATGATGAGTTTTTGTGGCCCCCACCCCCATCAAAGTTGATATTTTTTGTGGCCCCCACCCCCATCAAAGTTGATATTTTTTTGTGGCCCCCACCCCCATCAAAGTTGCCCATCCCTGCACTAGATGGTTGAAAGTAATTTTGTTGGATGAAAGCAATAAGTATATTCACACTGTGATAAGTATAATATTTTACCCCACTTTTACTATCTAGTTCAGGGGGATAAACTGATGGCTTTACCTGGGTCACAGATGTGAGGACAGCTGGACAACAATACAGAGGATACCTGGGAGAGAGAGAGAGAGAGAGAGAGAGAGAGAGAGAGAGAGAGAGAGAGAGAGAGAGAGAGAGAGAGATACAGAGAGAGAGAGAGAGAGAGAGAGACAGACAGACAGAGAGACAGAGACAGAGAGACAGAGAGACAGAGAGAGAGAGAGAGAGAGAGAGAGACAGAGAGAGAGAGAGAGACAGAGAGAGAGAGAGAGAGAGGCAGAGAGAGAGAGACAGAGACAGAGACAGACAGAGAGAGAGAGAGAGAGAGAGAGAGACAGAGACAGAGACAGAGACAGAGACAGAGACAGAGAGAGAGAGCAGAATTAGGCCGATACCCACTAATTATCAAAATCCAGAAAAGAGCCGTTAAATTCTACAACCACCTAAAAGGAAGCGACTCCTAAACCTTCCATAACAAAGCCATCACCTACAGAGCGATGAACCTGGAGAAGAGTCCCCTAAGCAAGCTGGTCATGGGGCTCTGTTCACAAACACAAACACACCCTACAGAGCCCCAGGACAGCAGCACAATTAGACCCAACCAAATCATGAGAAAACAAAAAGATAATTACTTGACACATTGGAAAGAATTAACAAAAAAACAGAGCAAACTAGAATGCTATTTGGCCCTACACAGAGAGTACACAGCGGCAGAATACCTGACCACTGTGACTGACCCAAAATTAAGGAAAGCTTTGACGATGTACAGACTCAGTGAACATAGCCTTGCTATTGAGAAAGGCCGCCGTAGGCAGACATGGCTCTCAAGAGAAGACAGGCTATGTGCTCACTGCCCACAAAATGAGGTGGAAACTGAGCTGCACTTCCTAACCTCCTACCCAATGTATGACCATATTAGAGAGACATATTTCCCTCAGATTACACAGATCCACAAAGAATTCGAAAAAACAAATCCAATTTTGATAAACTCCCATATCTACTGGGTGAAATTCCACAGTGTGCCATCACAGCAGCAAGATTTGTGACCTGTTGCCACGAGAAAAGGGCAACCAGTGAAGAACGCACACCATTGTAAATACAACCCATATTTATGCTTATTTATCTTTTGTCCTTTAACCATTTGTACATTGTTAAAACATTGTATATATATATAATATGACATTTGTAATGTCTTTATTGTTTTGAAACTTCTGTATGTGTAATGTTTACTGTTAATTTGTATTGTTTATTTCACTTTATATATTATCTACCTCACTTGCTTTGGCAATGTTAACACATGTTTCCCATGCCAATAAAGCTCTTGAATTGAATTGAATTGAGAGACAGAGACAGAGAGAGAGAGAGAGAGAGAGACAGAGACAGAGACAGAGAGAGAGAGAGAAAGAGAGAGAGAGAGAGAGAGAGAGAGAGAGAGAGAGAGAGAGAGAGAGAGAGAGAGAACCATGATCATTAGAGGAATCGTTATTTTATTTAGCGAAAACGGAATATTCCAGTTCCCAGAGTTAAGTCCAGCCGTGATGTAGAAGAGTTACCTTCCCTCAGCCCTCTGGCAGTAATCTCTCATGGACAGACTATGAGCGTCTGACAAAATTACGCTCAAGGTAAACCGAGATGACTCTGCCAGTAAACAGATGATGAACCTGTAGATAGTCTGTAGAACATTTACAGATGGACTACCCAAATCAAGTGTTACCCTATTGTTCTCTCTCCTTCCCTCTCTCTCTCTTCTATCTCGCTCCCCTCACTCTCCCCCTCCCTCCTTTAACCCCCCTCTCCTCTTATCAATTCAATTCCAGATACTTTATTGGCATGGGGAACATATGTTAACATTGGCAAAGCAAGTGAAGTAGATAATAAACAAAAGTGAAATAAACAATCAAAATAGACAGTAAACGCTACACTCACAAAAGTTCCAAAAGAATAAAGACATTTCAAATGTCATATTATGCATATTTACAGTGTTGTAACAATGTGCAAATGGTTAATGTACAAAACATACAAAATAAATAAGCATAAATATGGGTTGTATTTACAATGGCGTTTGTTCTTCACTGTTTGCCCTTTTCTTGTGGCAACAGGTCACAAATCTTGCTGCTGTGATGCACACTGTGGTATTTCACCCAGTAGATATGGGAGTTGATAAAAATTGTGTTTGTTTTCAAATTATTTGTGGATCTGTGTAATCTGAGGGAAATATGTGTCTCTAATATGGTCATACAGGAAGTGCAGCTCATTTTCCACCTCATTTTGTGGGCAGTGTGCACATAGCCTGTCTTCTCTTGAGAACCAGGACTGCCTACGGCAGCCTTTCTCAATAGCAAGACTATGCTCACTGAGTCTGTACATAGTCAAAGCTTTCCTTAAGTTTAGGTCAGTCACAGTGGTCAAGTATTCTGCCACTGTATACTCTCTGTTTAGGGCCAAATAGCATTCTAGTTTGCTCTGTTATTTTGTGAATTCTTTCCAATGTGTAATTATCTTTTTGTTTTCTCATGATTTGGTTGGGTCTAATTGTGTTGCTGTCCTGGGGCTCTGTGGGGTCTGTTTGTGACCAGAGCCCCAGGACCAGCTTGCTTAGGGGACTCTTCTCCAGGTTAATCTCTCTTCCTTTTAGGTGGTTGTAGAATTGAATGGCTCTTTTCCGGATGTTGATCATTAGCGGGTATCAGCCTTTCTCTCGCCCCTCTCTCCCTCTTCTCTTTCTCTCCCTCTTCTCTACCCCCCTCCATTATCTCTCCCTCCTTTCCCCCTCCCCCTCTCACTCTCCCGCCTCTTTCTCTCTCCTCTCTCCCACCTCCACAGACAGGATGTTGACGCATAAGTCAATACATTACATTCAAAGCAAAAAAGTTGTTGATACAGCTGCAATGGCTAAATTGGTGAACACCTCAGACAGACAGACAGACAGACAGACAGACAGACAGACAGACAGACAGACAGACAGACAGACAGACAGACAGACAGACAGACAGACAGACAGACAGACAGACAGTAAGACAGACAGACAGGCAGGCAGAGACAGGATTAATTTTAAAGTCAATAAAAAATGACCAATATCTCTTCAAAATTCATTCTAATTAGGCTCTTAGCTTCTAGGACTGCAATACCATTGTGTCCAATTGAGGTGAAAAATGCTTTAGGGTCAATTGACTTCAACGTTCCAACCTTTTTAACCCTTTGAAACTGCCCATAATACCCCAAATTAAGTAACTTCCTGTATTTGTAGGAAGCTGAAATTCTCCGTACAGCCTCCTGGGAACACTGCCCTGAGTTTCAAGTCTTTACGTTAAGAATTGAGCTTTCTACAGAGGATGAAAGACAGTGTTTTTGTGTAGCTACAGGGAGAGAATGAAGCACCGTGTTGAGGATGAATTAAGCCATTTCCCGTTGCCACAGTGATCTGAACCTCAACATAGGGCATCCCTATAAGGTCACAATGGGTTGTGTCGAAGGACGGTTAGCTAGCTCAATTGCAGTCCACGTGTGCGTCTTGATAATGTATTTTTTACATATTGATTATGGGCTGTAGCTAATGGTTTGTGAACGAGCCCATACCTGAATTTTGTTTCTAGCCTCAACTGTTCAAAAGCACATTAACTTCATGTGTGACCTGCCTTTCTGCAATGTAGTGGTGGATGGGGGCGAATTATACAGAAAAAAACATATATAAATGCAACATTGAGTTACAGTTCATATGAGGAAATCAGTCAATTGAAATGAATTCATTAGTCCCTAATAATATGGATTTCACACAACTGGGAATACAGATCACAGATCAATATGGTCACAGATAGATTTTTTTTAATGGGCCTCACAATGGGCATCGGGATCTCGTCACAGTATTTTTGTGCATTCAAATTGCCATCGATAAAATGCGATTGGGGCGGCAGGGTAGCCTAGTGGTTAGAGCGTTGGACTAGTAACCGGAAGGTTGGAAGTTCAAACCCCCGAGCTGACAAGGTACCATGACTCTTCCTAGAGCAATCGGAGGAGAAGGGCCTTGGTCAGGGAGGAGACCAAGAACCATATGGTCATTCTGACAAAGCTCCAGAATTCCTCTATGGAGATGGGAGAACCTTTCAGAAGGACAACCATCTCTACAGCACTCCACCAATAAGCCCTTTATGGTAGAGTGGCCTGACGGAAGCCACTACTCAGTAAAAGGCACATGACAGCCCACTTGGAGTTTGCCAAAAGGCACCTAAAGGACTCTCAGACCATAAGAAACAAGAGTATCTGGTCTGATGACACCAAGATTGAACTCTATGGCTTGAATGCCAAGCGTCATGTCTGGAGGAAACCTGTTACCATCCCTACGGTGAAGCATGGGGGTGGCAGCATCATGCTGTGGGGATGTTTTTCAGCGGCAGGGACTGGGAGACAAGTCTGTATCGAGGGAATGATGAACGAAGCAAAATACAGAGAGATCTTTGATGAAAACCTGCTCCAGAGCGCTCAGGACCTCAGACAGGGGTGAAGGTTCACCTTCCAACAGGACAACGACCCTAAGCCTACATCCAAGACAACGCAGGAGTGGCTTTGGGACAAGTCTCTGAATGTCCTTGTGTAGCCCAGCCAGAGCCCGGACTTTAACCCGATCAAACATCTCTGGAGAGACCTGAAAATAGCTATGCAGCGACGCTCCCCATCCAACCTGACAGAGCTTGAGAGAATCTACAGAGAAGAATTGGAGAAACTACACGTGTGCCAAGCTTGTAAATCAAATCAAATCAAATCAAATTGTATGTGTCACATACACATGGTTAGCAGATGTTAGTGCGAGTGTAGCGAAATGCTTGTGCTTCTAGTTCCGACAATGCAGTAATAACCAACAAGTAATCTAGCTAACAATTCCAAAACTACTACCTTATAGACACAAGTGTAAGGGGATAAAGAACATGCACATAAAGATATATGAATGAATGATGGTACAGAGCGGCATAGGCAAGATACAGTAGATGGTATTGAGTGCAGTATATACATATGAGATGAGTATGTAAACAAAGTGGCATAGTTAAAGTGGCTAGTGATACATGTATTACATAAGGATGCAGTAGATGATATAGAGTACAGTATATACGTATACATATGAGATGATTAATGTAGGGTATGTAAACATTATATTAGGTAGCATTGTTTAAAGTGGCTAGTGATATATTTTACATAATTTCCCATCAATTCCCATTATTAAAGTGGCTGGAGTTGAGTCAGTGTGTTGGCAGCAGCCACTCAATGTTAGTGGTGGCTGTTTAACAGTCTGATGGCCTTGAGATAGAAGCTGTTTTTCAGTCTCTCGGTCCCAGCTTTGATGCACATGTACTGACCTCGCCTTCTGGATGATAGCGGGGTGAACAGGCAGTGGCTCGGGTGGTTGTTGTCCTTGATGATCTTTATGGCCTTCCTGTGACATCGGGTGGTGTAGGTGTCCTGGAGGGCAGGTAGTTTGCCCCCGGTGATGCGTTGTGCAGACCTCACTACCCTCTGGAGAGCCTTACGGTTGTGGGCGGAGCAGTTGCCGTACCAGGCGGTGATACAACCCGACAGGATGCTCTCGATTGTGCATCTGTAGAAGTTTGTGAGTGCTTTTGGTGACAAGCCAAATTTCTTCAGCCTCCTGAGGTTGAAGAGGCGCTGCTGCGCCTTCTTCACGATGCTGTTTGTGTGGGTGGACCAATTCAGTTTGTCTGGAACTTAAAGAAACTTAAAACTTACTACCCTCTCCACTACTGTTCCATCGATGTGGATAGGGGGGTGTTCCCTCTGCTGTTTCCTGAAGTCCACAATCATCTCCTTAGTTTTGTTGACGTTGAGTGTGAGGTTATTTTCCTGACACCACACTCCGAGGGCCCTCACCTCCTCCCTGTAGGCCGTCTCGTCGTTGTTGGTAATCAAGCCTACCACTGTTGTGTCGTCCGCAAACTTGATGATTGAGTTGGAGGCGTGCGTGGCCACGCAGTCGTGGGTGAACAGGGAGTACAGGAGAGGGCTCAGAACGCACCCTTGTGGGGCCCCAGTGTTGAGGATCAGCGGGGTGGGGATGTTGTTGCCTACCCTCACCACCTGGGGGCGGCCCGTCAGGAAGTCCAGTACCCAGTTGCACAGGGCGGGGTCGAGACCCAGGGTCTCAAGCTTGATGGCGAGCTTGGAGGGCACTATGGTGTTAAATGCCGAGCTGTAGTCGATGAACAGCATTCTCACATAGGTATTCCTCTTGTCCAGATGGGTTAGGCAGTGTGCAGTGTGCTTAAGATTGCATTGTCTGTGGTTTGGGCGGTAAGCAAATTGGAGTGGGTCTAGGATGTCAGGTAGGGTGGAGGTGATATGGTCCTTGACTAGTCTCTCAAAGCACTTCATGATGACGGAAGTGAGTGCTACGGGGCGGTAGTCGTTTAGCTCAGTTACCTTAGCTTTCTTGTGAACAGGAACAATGGTGGCCCTCTTGAAGCATGTGGGAACAACAGACTGGGATAGGGATTGATTGAATATGTCCGTAAACACACCAGCCAGCTGGTCTGCGCATGCTCTGAGGGCGCGGCTGGGGATGCCGTCTGGGCCTGCAGCCTTGCGAGGGTTGACACGTTTAAATATTTTCCTCACGTCAGCTGCAGTGAAGGAGAGTCCGCATGTTTTAGTTGTGGGCAGTGTCAGTGGCACTGTATTGTCCTCAAAGCGGGCAAAAAAGTTATTTAGTCTGCCTGGGAGCAAGACATCCTGGTCGGTGATGGTGCTGGTTTTCTTTTTGTAATCCGTGATTGACTGTAGACCCTGCCACATACCTCTTGTGTCTGAGCCGTTGAACTGAGATTCTACTTTGTCTCTATACTGATGCTTAGCTTGTTTGATTGCCTTGCGGAGGGAATAGTTACTGGTTGTATTCGGTCATGTTTCCAGTCACCTTGCCCTGATTAAAAGCAGTGGTTCGCGCTTTCAGTTTCACGCAAATGCTGCCATCAATCCACAGTTTCTGGTTTGGGAATGTTTTAATCGTTGCTATGGGAACGACATCTTCAACGCACGTTCTAATGAACTCGCACACCGAATCAGCGTATTCGTCAATGTTGTTGTCTGACGCAATACGGAACATATCCCAGTCCACGTGATGGAAGCAGTCTTGGAGTGTGGAATCAGATTGGTCGGACCTGCGTTGAACAGACCTCAGCGCGGGAGCTTCTTGTTTTAGTTTCTGTCTGTAGGCAGGGATCAACAAAATGGAGTCATGGTCAGCTTTTCCGAAAGGAGGGCGGGGCAGGGCCTTATATGCGTCGCGGAAGTTGGAATAGCAATGATCCAAGGTTTTTCCAGTCCTGGTTGCGCAATCGATATGCTGATAAAATTTAGGGAGTCTTGTTTTCAGATTAGCCTTGTTAAAATCCCCAGCTACAATGAATGCAGCCTCTGGATATATGGATTCCAGTTTGCAAAGAGTCAAATAAAGTTCGTTCAGAGCCATCGATGTGTCTGCTTGGGGGGGAATATATACGGCTGTGATTATAATCGAAGAGAATTCCCTTGGTAGATAATGCGGTCTACATTTGATTGTGAGGAATTCTAAATCAGGTGAACAGAAGGATGTGAGTTCCTGTATGTTGTTGTGGCCACACCTCGTCACGTTAACCATAAAGCATACGCCCCTCTTCTTACCAGAAAGATGTTTGTTTCTGTCGGCGCGATGCGTGGAGAAACCAGCTGGCTGCACCGTCTCCGATAGCATCTCTCCAGTGAGCCATGTTTCCGTGAAGCAAAGAACGTTACAGTCTCTGATGTCCCTCTGGAATGGTACCCTTGCTCGGATTTCATCAACCTTGTTGTCAAGAGACTGGACATTGGCGAGGAGAATGCTAGGGAGTGATGCACGATGTGCCCGTCTCCGGAGTCTGACCAGAAGACCGCTTAGTTTTCCCCTTTTTCTAAGTCGTTTTTTGGGGTCGCCGGCTGGGATCCATTCCGTTGTCCTGGGTGAAAGGCAGAACACAGGATCCGCTTCGCGAAAGTCATATTCTTGGTCGTACTGATGGTGAGTTGACGCTGCTCTTATGTTCAGTAGTTCTTCTCGACTGTATGTAATGAAACCTAAGATGACCTGGGGTACCAATGTAAGAAATAACACGTAAAAAAACAAAAAACTGCATAGCTTCCTAGGAACGCGAAGCGAGGCGGCCATCTCTGTCGGCGCCGGAAGTACAGTAGCATCATACCCAAGAAGACTTGAGGCTGTAATCGCTTCCAAAGGCTCTTCAACAAAGTACTGAGTAAAGGCTCTGAATACTTATGTAAATGTGTTATTAAGGTTTTGAATTCTTAATAAATTTGAAAAAAAATCTACAAACCTGTTATTGCTTCGTCATTTGGGGGTATTGTGTGTGTTTTGATGAGGAAAAAACGATTTAATCCATTTTATAATAAGGCTGTAACAAAATGTGGAAAAAGTCAAGGGGCTGAATACATGGAACCCAAATGCACTCGGCCATCCTTCATCCATATACTTATGTGTACATATTCTCATTCACCCCTTTAGATTTGTGTGTATTAGGTAGTTGTTGGGGAATTGTTTGATTACTTAGATATTAGATATTACTTAGATGTTAGATATTACTGCACTGTCAGAACTAGAAGCACAAGCATTTCGCTACACTCGCATTAACATCTGCTAACCATGTTTATGTGACCAATGAAATTTGATTTGATCTGGCAAAAGATAATAAAGAAAAACAGGCATTTTTAATAAAAAAAGTTTTACCATCACCTTTGAAATGCACGAGAAAGGCCATAATTCTTTATTCCAGCCCAGGCGCAATTTAGATTTTGGCCACTAGATGGCAGCAGTGCACATGCAACGTGCAACGTTTTATACTGTTCCAATGAACCATTGCATATATGTTCAAAATGTTGTATCAAGACTGCCCAAATGTGCTTAATTGGTTTATTAATACATTTTCAAGGTCATAACTGCACACTCTCCTCAAACAAAGCATGGTATTATTTCATTGTAATAGCTACTGTAAATTGGACAGTGTAGTTAGATTAACAAGAATTTAAGCTTTCTGCCCATTTCAGAAATGTCTATGTCCCATGAAATGTTTTTCTTACTTACATCCTCATGCCAATCACATTAGCCAACATTATCTCAACTGTCCCACGGGGGGACACCGATCCCGTAGAGGTGAAACAAAAATCATGTTAAACACTATTCATGCACACAGAATGAGTCCGTGCAACTTATTATGCGACTTGTTAAGCAAATATTTACTCCTGAACTTATTTAGGCTTGTGATAACAAAGGAGTTGAATGCTTATTGACTGAAGACATTTCAACTTTTAATTTTGTATTAATTTCTTAAAATTCTATGAACATAATTTCACTGACATTATGGGGTATTGTGTATAAGCCAGTGTGTATATGACAGGTATTGTGTATAAACCATTTTTAATTCAGGCTGTAACACAAAAGAATGTGGAATAAGTCCAGGGGGTTGTTAAATATTTATTTGTGGTACTACTATGAAAAATAATTTTCCCAATTAAACACATTTTTTGGTGGATTTCCTGGTGATTTTATAGTATTTTATGACCAAAAACTACAACAAAAAATACCTGTTGCCTCCCCTTGATGTAAACTAACCTAGGTGGCGTAAAACAAACGCCTAAGCAGGGTCCCCACATTCTGTTTTCAGGGTTTGGTTGGTGAGAATTCATTGGCGAGTGGATAATCTGCCAGTACCATCCGTCCTACTGGTGAGCGTGCAATCACTGGAGAATAAACTGGATGAGCTCCGTTCAAGACTATCCTACCAACAGGACATTCAAAACTGTAATATATTATGTTTCACTGAGTCATGGCTGAAAGAGGACATGGATAATATACAGTTTTGTGCATCGGCAAGACAGAACAGCAACCTCCGGTAAAACGAGGGGTGGTGGTCTGTGTCTATTTGTCAACCACAGCTGGTGCGCAATCTCTAATATATATATATATATTTTTTTTTGAATTTTACCCCTTTTTCTCCCCAATTTCGTGGTATCCAATTGTTGTAGTAGCTACTAAATTGTCTCATCGCTACAACTCTCGTACGGGCTCGGGAGAGACGAAGGTTGAAAGTCATATTTACCAAGAGAGTATTCATCTATATTTTTCGTAGTGGTCTATTTACCGCCACAAGCTGATGCAGGCACTAAGATCGCACTCAACGAGCTGTATAAGGCCATAAAAAAATCAAGAGAACGCTTACCCAGAAGCGGCACTCCTAGTGGCTGGGGACTTTAATGCAGGAAAACTTAAATCCATTTTACCTCATTTCTACCCGCATGTCATGTGCAACCAGAGAAAAAACCTCTAGACCACCTTTACTACACACACAGAGACATGTTCAAAGCCTCCATTTGGCAAATCTGGCCATAATTCTATCCTCCTGATTCCTGCTTACAAGCATAAACTCAAGCAGGAAGTACCAGTGACTCGCTCAATATGGAAGTGGTCTGGTGAAGCGGGTTCTAAGCTACAGAACTGTTTTGCTAGTCTGGAATATGTTCCGGGATCAATACAGGACTAAGATTGAATCCTACTACACGGGCTCTGATGCTCGTCTAATGGGGCAGGGCTTGCAAACTATAACGGATTACAAAGACAAACCCAGCCCCAAGCTGCCCAGTGACGAGAGCGTACCAGACAACCTAAATGCCTTCAATGCTTACTTCGAGGCAAGCAACACTGAACCATGCATGAGAGCATCAGCTTTTCCAGACAACTGTGTGGTCATGCTCTCCGTAGCCAATGTGAGAAAGACCTTTAAACAGGTCAACATTCACAAGGCCACATGGTCACATGAATTACCAGGACATCTACTCAGAGCACGAGCTGACCAACTGGCAAGTGTCTTCACTGACATTTTCAACCTCTCCCTGACTGAGTCTGTAATACCTACATGTTTCAATGGATGCAGTAAGAACGTCACCTCTGTAGCTATTACCTATTACCTGTCTATGTCATTTCCGGTCACAACTTGTAGACTTGTTTACGTGCTGCTGTACGGTTTGTTGCTAACCTTACTTTGCTACCTGCCAACTTTACGTTTTTTAATTTTTAATTACCGTTTATATTTTAATTTTTTCCCTTGCCTTCTAATTACAGTCGCTGTACTCATAATATACAGGAGAACGATCGCCTTATGGCGAGGATGGCTGTGCTGCAAGCCCAGCTTCAGACACAATTGTTAGGCAAGGGTATTTTAAGTGTAGGAAAAGATGAAACAGCGTCTGTGCCACCAGTAAGTACAGATAGTAGTACAAATATCCTGGCACAGTCCCCGCAGCCGGACAATTTTCTCATGGCTTCTGGAAGGGAATGCTGTAGGAATCTTCAACCGGTGTCGCTCATTCAGCCGACAGAAACTTTCAACCGGTTCTCCCTATTAAGCAGCGAGTCAGAGGCCGAGCCTTCTCTGGTCTCTACTCCTCCCGTTACGGGGTCTGAGACACCGAAGAATCCCACCATTAGCTCTGACAAATTGAAAACCCTAGTCATTGGCGACTCCAGACTTAAAACGAATCATCCAGAGATCATACACTGTTTACGAGGGGGCAGGGCTACCAACGTTAAGGCTAATCTGAAGATGGTGCTGGCTAAAGCTAAAACTGGCGAGTGTAGAGAGTATAGGGATATTGTTATCCACGTCGGCACCAACGATGTTGGGATGAAACAGTCAGAGGTCACCAAGCGCAACATAGCTTCAGCGTGTAAATCAGCTAGAAAGATGTGTCGGCATCAAGTAATTGTCTCTGGCCCCATCCCAGTTAGGGGGAGTGATGAGCTCTACAACAGAGTCTCACAACTCAATCGCTGGTTGAAAACTGTTTTTTACCCCTCCCAAAAGAAAGAATGTGTAGATAATTGGCCCTCTTCGGGGACTCACCGACAAACAGGACCAAGCCTGGCCTGCTGAGGAGTGATGGACTCCATCCTAGCTGGAGGGGTGCTCTCATTTTATCTACAAACATAGACAGGGATCTCCCCTAGCTCCACAATGAGATAGGGTGCAGGCCAGGCAGCAGGCTGTTAGCCAGCCTGCCAGCTTAGTGGAGTCTGCCACTAGCACAGTCAGTGTAGTCAGCTCAGCTATCCCCACTGAGACTGTGTCTGTGCCTCGACCTAGATTGGGCAAAACTTAACATGGCGGTGTTCGCCTTAGCAAGCTCACTGGAATAAAGACCTCCTCCATTCCTGCCATTATTGAAAGAGATTGTGATACCTCACATCTCAAAATAGGGCTACTTAATGTTAGATCCCTCACTTCTAAGGCAGTTATAGTCAATGAACTAATCACTGATCATAATCTTGATGTGATTGGCCTGACTGAAACATGGCTTAAGCCTGATGAATTTACTGTGTTAAATGAGGCCTCACCTCCTGGATAAACTAGTGACCATATCCCCCACGCATCCAAGCTAGTCAGAGGACTTCCAGTTTGGTGTAGCGCCATGTCCGTTACAATTTTCTGGAAGCTTGCTTCAGAGCTCGAGTATTTTCTGTATACCAGGGAGCTAGTTTCTTATGACAAATGTTTTTTGTTTTTAGGATTGTGACTGCATCTATGGTATGGCGCAAGGTTAAATTGAGTTCCTCAGTTAGGTGGTTAACTGATTTTTGTACTCTGGCGTCCTTGGGTAGGTGGAAGGAGTCTGGAAGGGCATCTAGAACGGACATGGCGCTACACCAAACTGGAAGTCTTCTGACTAGCTTGGAAAGACAGTACCATGCAGTATCAAAGAGCCCTCACTGCTGCTCGATAATCCTATTTTTCCAATTTAATTGAGGAAAATAAAAACAATCCAGAATGTCTTTTTGATACTGTCGCAAAGCTAACTAAAAAGCACCATTCCTTAAGAGAGGATGGCTTTCACTTCAGGAGAGATAAATTCATCAACTTCTTTGAGGAAAAGATCATGATCATTAGAAAACAAATTATGGATTCCTCTTTAATTCTGCGTATTTCTCCAATGCTCAGTTGTCCTGAGTCTGCACAACTCTGCCAGGACCTAGGATCAAGGCAGACACTCAAGTTTTTTAGTACTATATTTCTTGACACATTGATGAAAATAATCATGGCCTCTAAACCTTCAAGGTGCATACTGGACCCTATTCCAACTAATCTACTGAAAGAGCTGCTTCCTGTGCTTGGCCCTCCTATGTTGAACATAATGAATGGCTCTCTATCCACAGGATGTGTACCAAACTCACTAAAAGTGGCAACAATAAAGTGTTGTGTCTTTGGCATCATTAAAACTGTTTATTAAATAACTCTCTGTGTAATTATTATTACTTAATCACATAACTGTAATTAACTAGGAAGTTGGGGCACCAAATTTTCCTAATATAAATTTTCAGATATTTGATTTCTTCTGATTAATGACTTATTCTTTATTTTACCTCACGTTAGTCTCATTCCAAATGTCGTAAATTGTTGGTTATCTGCACAAACCCAGTCTTCACTATGAGTCGTCCATACGTCAATTGCCTTAAAATCATGTATTTATTAACTAACTAAACAATCACAGAAGTGCACACACAAACAAACAAAGTAAATATGGTTACAAGAAATGATAGGGGAATGTGCCCTAGTGGGCTAAACCGGCATGGTGGCTTGTTAGACAAAACGGGAGTGGGGGTCAGCTGAGAAGTCACTACAGAGTTGATAATTATAACAATAGAAATGCTATTCCTTTGCACATGAACGCTCACTCATTCGGGAACAATTGCAATCAATAGATATATTTACACTCAGTGTGTCGTCGGGGTCTCTGTTGAAAAGTTTGTTTCTGTTGGAGAGTGTCCGTCCTCTCGCTCTCTCTGTCGTGGTTAGAATGGATAGTTCAGAGTGACATTCATTCATTGTCGTTATAGAATAGATTCTTCGGCGGTTGTCGGTCTTCGCGTTCAATGATACTGAATTCCTAGCTGCAGACTAGTAATTAATATCAAAGATTTGTTCTTATTCTGTCGGTATCGATAGTCTAAGAGTTTAACCATGTGGTATGGTTAAAAGATTCAGCCATCTACTCAAACCTTGGCCCTCTCGTTATTGAGGTAAGCTGGTCTGCAACCGTTGTCCTCTCGTAATTGAGGGAAACATGGTCTATTGAGAAATTCTCAAAGTGAGGGTTTTATTCGGGAGTTGCAGAAAAGGGCCTGTCCCAGGATGCCCGACCCTAACTCATGGGCGGTCCTCTGATTTAGGGAATTGGAGTTTCCTTCATTAAACAGTCCAAAATCATTTTACACAATTTTACAAACACTATCATCCTCACTCATTCATCTTATACAACAATTAGATGTAAACCTCATATCTGAGGCTATTATATAAACAGCGTTATGGTAATGTGGTCGTATTGTCTCCCATGAGTTTCACCAAATTGTACCAAACGGACCAGTTTGTAGCTGGATTCTTCACCGATCTTTTTATACCTTCTCCAGAACATAAATGTTGTTCGGACCTCAAGTTCTGTGAGGCAGAAGAAATTATTTTGTTTTCTATGAAAATTCACTCTGTCTCTATACTGTGGCCATGAGGAGATCATCTCCTCCAGGAATTTACGACCTCTCTCTGACCACAGCAGCCTGGGTGTAGGAGACAGGGAGAGGGGGATGGGGCTTGCTGTACCCAAAGAGGGCAAGGTCATGACAAAAGCCTCTCCTGAAAAAGCCAAACCTTGACCCAGAACATATAAAAAACGATCAGCCTATCTCGAAACTTCTATTCCTGTCAAAAAATTTAGAAAAAGCTGTAGCGCAGCACCTCGCTGCCTTCCTGATGACTAACAATGTATACGAAACGCTTCAGTCTGGTTTTACACCCCATCATAGCACTGAGACTGCACTTGTGAAGATGGTAAATTACCTTTTAATGGCATCAGACCGAGGCTCTGCATCTGTCCTCGTGATCCTAGACCTTAGTGCTGCTTTTGATACCATCGATCACCACATTATTTTGGAGAGATTGGAAACCCAAATTGGTCTACATGGACAAGTTGTGGCCTGGTTCAGATCTTATCTGTCGGAAAGATATCAGTTTGTCTCTGTGGATGATTTGTTCTCTGACAAATCAATTGTAAATGTTGGTGTTCCTCAAGGCTCCGTTTTAGGACCACTATTGTTTTCACTATATACTTTACCTCTCTGCTTCAAACCCTATTACAGGGGCTGAGTCACTGGCTTACTGGTGCTCTTCCATGCCATCCCTAGGAGGGGTGCGTCAATTGAGTGGGTTGAGTCACTGACGTGATCTTCCTGTCCGGGTTGGCCGTGGCGGAGATCTTCATGGGCTATACGCGGGCCTTGTCTCAGGATGGTAAGTTTGTGGTTGAAGATATCCCTCTAGTGGTGTGGGTGGGCTGTGCCTTTGCAAAGTGGGTGGGGTTATATCCTGCCTGTTTGGCCCAGTCCGGTGGTATTGTCGGACAGGACCACAGTGTCTCCCGACCCCTCCCATCTCAGCCTCCAGTATTTATGCTGCAGTAGTGTATGTGTCGGGGGGCTAGGGTCAGTCTGTTATATATTGAGTATTTCTCCTGTCTTATCTGGGGTCCTGTGTGAATTTAAGTATGCTCTCTCTAATTCTCTCTCCTTTTTCTCTTTCTTTCTTTCTCTCTCTCTTTCTTTCTTTCTTTCTCTCTCTCGGAGGACCTGAGTCCAAGGACCATGCCTCAGGATTACCTGGCCTGATGACTCCTTGCTGTCCCCAGTCCACCTGGCCGTACTGCTGCTCCAGTTTCAACTGTTCTGCTTGCGGCTGTGGAACCCTGACCTGTTCACTGGATGTGCTACCTGTCCCAGACCTGCTGTTTTCAACTCTCTAGAGACAGCAGGAACGGTAGAGATACTCTGAATGATCGGCTATGAAAAGCCAACTGACATTTACTCCTGAGGTGCTGACCTGTTGCACCCTCGAAAACCACTGTGATTATTATTATTTGACCCTGCTGGTCATCTATGAACATTTGAACATCTTGGCCATGTTCTGTTATAATCTCCACCCAGCACAGCCAGAAGAGGACTGGCCACCCCTCATAGCCTGGTTCCTCTCCAGGTTTCTTCCAAGTTTCTGGCCTTTCTAGTGAGTTTTTCCTAGCCACCGTGCTTCTACACTTGCATTGCTTGCTGTTTGGGGTTTTAGGCTGGGTTTCTGTACAGCACTTTGTGACATCAGCTGATGTAAGAAGGGCTTTATAAATACATTTGATTGATTGATTGATTGATTCAAGCAGACCACCATAGTCCCTATGCCCAAGAACACAAAGGTAACCTGCCTAAATGACTACCGGCCCTGTAGCCACGTCTGTAGCCATGAAGTGCTTTGAAAGGCTGGTCATGACTCACATCAACACTATCATCCGAGAAACCGTAGACCCACAACCATTTGCATACTGCCTGAACAGATCGACAGATGATGCAATCTCTACTGCAATCCACACTGCCATTTCCCACCTGGACAAAACGAACACTTACGTGAGAATGCTGTTTGTTGACTACAGCTCATCGTTCAACTTCATAGTGCCCTCAATCACAAAGCTAAGGACTACTGGGTGATCTGAAAAGTTTACAATCTGTAGAGAATAGAATGGTTCAGAAGTTTTGTGAAACATCACAGCACAGTTGAAAAATATATGGCAAATAGAAATGTATGTATGTATATGTATATTAAAGCTGATCTACCCCCTAAATTAAAAAATAAGAAAATAAAAGGATAACAACCTCTCCTTCAAGGTGAGCAAGCCAAAAGAAATGATCGTGGACTACAGGAAAAGGGGGGCCGAGCACGCCCCCATTCATATCGACGTGGCTGTAGTGGAGCGTGTCGAGAGCCTGATTGTTTGCATCACTGCTTGGTATGCCAACTGCTCGGCATCCGACTGCAAGGCACTACAGAAGGTAGTGAGTACGGCCCAGTACATCACTGGGGCCAAGCTTCCTGCCATCCAAGACCTCTATACCAGGTGGTGTCAGAGGAAGGCCAGGAAGACTCCAGCCACCTTAGTCATGGACTGTTTTCTCTGCTACCGCACGGCAAGCGGTACAGGAGCGTCAACTCTAGGTCCAAAAGGCTCCTTAATAGCTTCTACCCCCAAACAATAAGACTGCTGAACATTTAATCAAATGGTTACCCGGACTATTTACATTGACCCCTTTTTTACGCTGATGCTACTCACTACTCTATTCTATATCTATCCATAGTCACTAGACACCGTGGTGCGTGGGGCTAACATTGAAAGTTAGCACGGTCCACATTGTCCCGGAACAAAGCAAAGTAAACACAGCTCCTGCAACGCTGAAAATGTTCAACAGCGGTCTCCATTTGAGTCCGCCGAGCCAGCTAGGCTAACTGAGCTTTCGCGTCTCTCCCCCTATATGGAATCTGGCAGGATCCCGGGACAGATGGCAGCGCTCACAGGAATTTAGCCCAACAAAGCCGCATGATTTAAAATGAAACCAAAATTAACCGAGGTCTTTAGTTCAGGTTTCAGCGTTCGACAGGTTTCAGTTTTGGCGTTCGGCAGCGTTCAACAACAACAAACATACGTCGCGCTCAGATGTTCCTGTCCTGTTTTATGTCCATTATTCATTAAATGTTCTCCCTGTACCTGCTTCCTGTCTCTAGCATCTATCCTCACAATATCAACATAACTGAGGATCATAGGTCCGGTTTTGAAGGGTTAAAAAGGTTTAATCTTCACAATTTGGTCATATCTGTGACCGGGGGACTGTCATGACATGGCGCATGGTCTTGCAGTTCTACAAGCTAAGAGGCTTGTTGGAATGAATTCTGCAGAGGATATTGGTCAATTTCATTTTATTATTTTATAGTTATTTTTTCCGTTTAGGGGCTAGATCATCTTTAATATTGCAGATAGACTGTGGCTTCTATCAATGTAATTACCTGCATCATTTCCAATCACTGATATTTTTTCCGTTTAGGGGCTAGATCATCTTTAATATTGCAGATAGACTGTGGCTTCTATCAATGTAATTACCTGTATCATTTCCAATCACTGATATATATTTTTCTCAATATGTACAGTATATACCCCAGCTAGCAATTAGGAACCGGCCCAGAAGCGGCCCTCTTACGGGGGGTCCGGAACTGTTTTGAATCGGCTCGGAATCAGGTGTCGGACTCAGCCCAGAATGAAAATGAACGACTGCCCAGAACCGACCCAAGTACATCGGGCTGTTTCCATCAACCGGAATTCAGCTGACTTTGCAAGGCATCATACCAGAATCCCCCCAGAAGCTATAGGACAAGGACATCCCGGCCAGCAAAACCCTCCACCAACTCGGACGACGCTGGGCCAATTGTGCGTCGCCTCATGGGACTCCCGGTCGCGGCCAGCGCGGGTCTCAAACGAGCATCTGTAGAAACGCAGTTTCTAGACTACTGCACCACTCGGGAGGTTCCATCCATAAAGTTTTAATGCTTATCAATTTCTTTGCACAAAGAATCAAAATACTAAAATATTACACAGGACTCAAAGAATTTCATTTAAATGTTAATTGTATTTTTTGATCACAGAAACAATGACGAAAATAAGGGGGAAAAAAATTATAATGAAATGTTAATTATATAAAGCAGCCCGTCTCATCATCTGCCAGAGAGTAGCCCCAATCGGCCGAACCTCAAGTAATATATTTGGGCAAGATAACTCACAACGGAATCGGCCCGAGCGCATCCTAGCCATATGTAATACTGCCGAAGGCAGCCCAGACTCGGGCCACATGAGGTCGGCCGAGTGTGACTCTCAGCCGAGTGCCCCGACTGTCAGCCGGAATTGGCCCAGATCCATTGTGCTAGCTGGGACAGCATATCCTATTTTCTGTTATTATTTTCCCCTAACCCTACCACCCCTCCCCTAATTGGAGTAAACTAATGGACAGCAACACTTGGGCTTCCAGTTCCAGCTTATACATACTATATACATTTTACGGACACAGTATATTTTACAATGCAATTGGCTCATTCAATTTGCTCATTTTGCTTACAATTGGCTCATTCGTCCCCCCTCCTATCCCCTGTAACTATTTCCCAGGTCATTGCTGTAAATGAGAATATGTTCTCAGTCAACTTACCTGGTAAAATAATGGTAAAATAAAACATGTTAATGAGGCTGGGATAATAAATAAATAGTTATCTTTGTTTTTAGTCCCGTCAATCAGCTAACCTCAACCCCTCCCATCAATATCTGAAGACCGTCCAGTTTTGATTTCTAGCTGCCATACATTTTTCAACTGTGCTGTTTTACAAAAGTTCCGAACCTACAGTACATACATTTTACGGACGCAGTAAGCCAGCATCCCGGAGTCGCCTATTCAATGTTGAAGTTGAGACTGGTGTTTTGCGGGTACTATTTAATGAAGCTGCCAGTTGAGGATGTGTGAGGTGTCTGTTTCTCAAACTGGACACTCTAATGTACTTGTCCTCTTGCTCAGTTGTGCACCGGGGCCTCCCACTCATCTTTCTATTCTGGTTAGAGCCAATTTGCGCTGTTCTGTGAGGGGAGTAGTAGCAATTTCTCGCATGGAATAGCCTTCATTTCTCAGAACAAGAATAGACTGACGAGTTTCAGAAGAAAGTCCTTGGTTTCTGGCCTTTTTGAGCCTGTAATCAATCCCACAAATGCTGATGCTCCAGACTAGTCTAAAGAAGGCCAGTGTTATTACTTCTTTAATCATCACAACGGTTTACAGCTGTGCTAAAGGGTTTTCTAATGATCGATTATCCTTTTAAAATGATAAACTTGGATTAGCTAACACAATATGCCATTGGAACACAGGAGTGATGGTTGCTGATAATGGGCCTCTGTACGCCTATGTAGATATTCCTTTCAAAATCAGCCGTTTCCAGCTACAATAGTCATTTACAACATTAACAATATCTCCACTGTATTTCTGATCAGTTTGACGCTATTTTAATGGACAAAAAATGTGCTTTTCTTTAAAAAACAAGGACATTTCTAAGTGACCCCAAACTTTTGAATGGTAGTGTAATTTACAAAGATTATACCGTCTAATGCTTTAATATTTAATCATTTCTGCCCTCCAAATTCATATTACTTGTATAAATAGGCCTGTTTAATTTAGTCTCGCTTGCTGTTCCAGATAAAATTGAACATTTTTTGCTCACAATTAGTTAGGTATAGGCAGGGACGTAAGCAAATTGATGAACTGGACGTAAGCAAATTGATGAACTGGAATATGACTAAAGAGTTCATTAGTGTGATTTAGCCACAAATAGACAGGTATTTTCCTTTCCATTGTAGCAAGATGTTGATTGACTTAAAACTTTAAGCTGTCTTTGTCTGTCCGTCAGCCCGCCCGAACGCCAGCCCATCTGCGTCTGTCCGTCAGCCCGCCCGAACGCCAGCCCATCTGCGTCTGTCCGTCAGCCCGCCCGAACGCCAGCCCATCTGCGTCTGTCCGTCTCTCCGTCTCCACTGTCTGTCTGTCTGTCTGCCTGCGTATTTATGCATCAATATCCTGTCTGTGGAGGTGGAAGAGAGGAGAAGAGAGAGAGGAGAGAGAGGGAGAGAGAGATGAGAACAGGGAGGGAGTGAAAGAAAGAAAGAAAGAAAGAGGGAGAGAGAGAAGGGGAAGAGTAAAGGAGGGGGAGAGAGAAAGGAAGAGAGAAAGGGAGAGGGTGAAGGAGGGAGGAGGGAGAGGGAGAAAGAGAGAGATGCGAGGAGAGGAGAGGAGGAGGGATGGGAGAGAGAAAGGGGAGAGGGTGAAAGAAGGGGGAGGAGAGAGAACAGAATGGGGGATAAAGTGAAGGTAAAGAGAAAGAGACAGAGGGAGGCAAAGAGAAGGAAAGAGGAGGGAAGGAGAGAGACAGAGATGGGGAGAGGGGCAATTAGAGATGACTGTAACTGTGATGTATTGACAACAAGTGTCAATTGGTTGGCATTCAACTTTTCCCATTGGATGCAATGTATTGACATAATCTTCAACAGGTGACACTAATCTTTTCCCATTAAATGCAATGGATTGACATAAGTGTCAACCTTGTGGCAATCATCTTATTTCATTGAATGCAATGTATTGACATAATCATCAACTGGTTGACACTTATCTTTTCCCATTGATTGTGATATATTGACATATGAATTAACCTGGTGACACTCATCTTTTACCATTGATTGCAATGTATTAGCATAAGGGTAAATTGGTTGGCACTCATTTTTTCCACCCTGAATGCAATTTATTGATAAAAGGGTCATTTGTTTGACGCTTTTCTTTTCCCATTGACTGCAATGTATTGACATAAGCTTCAACCCTGTGACACTCATCTATACCCATTGACTGCAATTTATCGACATAAGCATCCATTTGTTGACACTCATCTTTTCCCATTGACACTGCAAAGCCTGCTGGGAGCATGACCAGTTGACATAAGCGTCAATTGGTTGAAGCTTAACCTTTTGCAAAAACATGACAATATGACGTTTTGATGCTCATAATGTTCCGGGTTATAAGGTAAAAAAAGTGAGTATAGACACTCACATGCACGCAGACACACACAATACTGATGAGCGGAACAGATACAGTAGAGATTTAAATGAAACATATTGAAATGAAAGATCTTCTCCTTATATCAGCTGAATCCACTGACTGCTTCTGCAATTTAGCAAAATCATCCGTATGATATTTTTCAACCTCCCTCTTCTCCTCCTGTATGGAGCTCTCTCTGCTGTGGTGACGACATCAGAAGAACATCCAGAGGAGATGTGTGCAGAGCGTCCCAGTAGAGGCCTTATCAGTGAGAGGTGTTTGTGTGCAGCACTCGCTGGCCGGCACAAGGTTCCTCCGGGTCACTCTTTCTGGGACAAACAGAAGGAAAAAGACAAAAAGAGAGAATTAAAAAAAAAAAACAGAGGACAAGAGGACAGGGAATAGAGAACATAAATAGAGTTTTGGGTGTGATCACACAGCGAGCTACCGCTGTGCTTTTACAGGTGTTTTTCTTTTCTGCTACTAATCCATAGACTGACAGAGGCCTGCCACACAAACCAATCATACTTTCAACCACACAACAGATCCATGTATTTATGTGCTGGAAAGAACCTGTGGAATCCCCTCAGAACATTGCTCCTCTCCTTTTTCTCTGCCATTACACACACACACACACACACACACACACACACACACACACACACACACACACACACACACACACACACACACACACACACACACACACACACACACACACACACACACACACACACACACACACACACACGCACACATAAATGTGAGAATTTGGAGAATAACCCCCCTCCTTTCCCTCCACTCTGAGATAGCAGGACATGTATAATTGCATTGTGCAACAGTGCGCACCTTAGAGGAAATAATTATCTACACAAAAAGAGCAATTACTAACCTGGCAGAGAGTTGTAGCGGATTTTAATGTGTCTGCCTGTAATATCTGCTCAGACACTCCTCTTTGTTTATTTGCTTGACTGATGGTCGCTGTTGAAGGATACATAGCCATTGGGGAGAGTGGGGTAAGTTGAGCCATTTTGTAAACATTCGGCATCACTCTGTCAAGGGAAATATAGTATTCGTTCTAACAAAGACATTTACATATATTTCAGGATGTTGTGTATCCCTGTAAATAATCAGAATTCAGGTAAACATTACAGTTTTGAAAACGCAGCTTGTCCAAAAACAAGTGATCTCTTGGCACAACCCCGGGTATGGTGTAAGTTTATCCGCGAGACAGGGTCAGTTAAGCCTCCTACACATTTCTGTACCGAATTAAATATGACCTTTTTAAAACCATGTGTATCTTTATTTCCGAAACACAATTCAACACAATCCCAATCGCTTTTTTTGCATTTGAATCGTTTTAAGAATCTTTTAACAGAGGCTTAACACGTAACACTTTGCACTTTTTAAAACACTTTTAACATTGGCCAGGCTCTGTTGTTACCTCATATCCTAGCGACAACGCTCAGCTTACCATTGTCTCAACCATTGGCTCAACTTACCCCAAGGCAAACATTTTGACTACAGTATATCAGCCCACACAACAACAATGATACACTTTCATGTTAGGTTTAGGACCTCAAGCTTATAAAGATCCCAACTAATGTATAGAACAATCATTAATGACCTACTTTGGTTTAGATACAAGCATCATGGAACCTTGAAGACAATAAATTCATTTGTGGTGAAAATCATTTTTGGGGATTTAACTTGCTTACCACTTTTTCCATGTGGATTCATTCTTCACAATGATTAATTTTGTGTATGGTTTCCTAGAAACAAGGGTGGCTCAAACTTACCCCTTCTGCTCAACCTACCCCACTCTCCCCTCCTTACAAATATCAACCTTTATTATGTCCATATGTAATGGGGTGGTTCAGTGAACCACATTTATGTGTTGAGTAACCTTAACCGATACCTGGGGACTAACACCGTCTTAGAACCGGGTGAACACAGTCTTTGAACCTTTGAACCTGGTAAATCAGGGTCAATTCCAATCAGTCGGCAACAAACACTTAAAGACATACGACATACTGGCATGAGTCTACAGCAACAGAGTAACTGCTGCAAACATTCACGATGAAAGGGATTGAATTAAAAACTATTGTATGAAATAGTGTTAGAGCACAATATTGGAGTGGATGTTTGCTGTTCCTAACCTTACACAAAAGCTTTATTATAGTTCACAAGTGACAGACGTCCTGCTTCCTCTCAGTAGCTAATCTGCATTTCGATTAGGTGATGTCATTTCAGTTCATTGAAGAGCTTGTGAATAAACGCTCTCCGGGGGCAAATCATTTTTATCTGAAACGTCACGGGAAAAAAATGATCAT
The DNA here is from genome assembly GCF_034236695.1 of Oncorhynchus nerka. NCBI lineage: Eukaryota > Metazoa > Chordata > Actinopteri > Salmoniformes > Salmonidae > Oncorhynchus > Oncorhynchus nerka. The sequence continues at coordinate 47,951,325 of NC_088397.1, forward strand.
TTGAACGATATGGACGCGAGAGTCAATGGTTTTGTCATTTGCATGACAAGCAGTGGGTTCTGTGTCACAAGAGAATGAAAAAGATGCGTTTAAGGTGCGCCGGGGTGTAAAACTGTATCCACGTCTTTGCCGATTCCGGGACATTGCTCTGTCAGAGAATGAATCACAATCTGCTCCATCCCTCCTTTTGAGAATATAGCCATCTATCAAAGCCTTCACTCGTCCGGATCTCTCTTATATCACTCACTATTCGCGCTCACCACTGTGCTACTCTCCTTTAGAACTTCAAAAATGTGAATTTGCTTGATTGTGTGGGGAAATGACTGAAGATCCTAATTTTTCCATATTCTTTGTGGATATTTACAGGGCACTGTCCAACCTATCCATAGTCTGACTAAGCAACAATGAGGAGGATGACAACTTCTTAGAACTGTCAATGTTGCCTGTGCCTCATATACAAGGAGTTCTATGAATTTAGTTGTCCCCCTCTCTGTATCACTTTCAGTTCCTCGTAGTACATAGGCCAAAGGGGAATGGGAACAATACAGACGGCATGGAAGAAGCCTCTAAACCAGCGAGATCACACCAGATAGACTCCCGCATTCAACGTTGGTCCAGGTCCCCAGGATGTCGGGAGATGCCTTCAATACAGTCCACTAGAGGCAACTTGAGCATGTATTACCATCTAGTAGGCTCGAGGCTTGCTAGGGCGTTTCGGCTCCGAGGATCGCGGGTTCAATCCCAGTGCTAGGCACTCATTCAAAATGTTTTCTGTTTTAACCCTATCCCTTACCTTAACTAGTCAGACTTAATGCCTAAACTCAACCGTCAAGCTTTTTATGCTTAACTGTCAAGTAAGTTTTGTCTGCTTTAACAACCTTAACCCTTACCTACTTTCACTTCACCCGTAGACATTAATCCCCCCTGGACAAATGTTGAATTCTGAAGTGACACTGTGAAATCCTGTTGACAAAACAGGCATGATCGGGAGTGATGCCTGCAGCAAGCCAACAACTGGTGCGTTTGTAGAACTGTCCATGTGGCCTTGGTGCTGAGTCGTCATCCGATCTTGCGGCGCTGTCCATGGTGCTGAATTGTGGTCCAACCTTCATATATGTCACTGTGCATTGCTGTCAATGGTGCTGAAATGCTTTTTGAATTTGGTGAACCTACAGCTTAGTGAGAGCAACACATTGGCTACACGGAACAGCAGGCTAAGTCATGTTTCAAGACCTTGATGATTCATGGCCTGTGAAATGAAGACGAACATTTGTTATGATCTCATATTAACTTCTTGCGTCGAGCCATCCCGGATCCGGTATCGTGACTACAGCCTCAAGCTCATTACCATAACGCAACGTTAACTATTCATGAAAATTGCAAATGAAATGAAATGAATCTATTTGCTCTCAAGCTTAGCCTTTTGTTAACAACACTGTCATCTCAGATTTTCAAAATATGCTTCTCAACCATTGCAAAACAAGCATTTGTGTAACAGTATTGATAGCTAGCGTAGCATTTAGCATAGCATTTAGCGTTAGCATTCAGCAGGCAACATTTTCACAAAAACCAGAAAAGCATTCAAATAAAATAATTTACCTTTGAAGAACTTCGGATGTTTTCAATGAGGAGACTCTCAGATAGCAAATGTTCAGTTTTTCCTGAAAGATGATTTGTTTAGGACAAATCGCTCCGTTTTCTGCGTCACGTTTAGCTACGAAAAAAACCTGTATCCAGGATTGTGTAAATCTATCCGCAAGCTCATTAGCATAACACAACGTTAACTATTCATGAAAATTGCAAATGAAATTAAATCAATATGCTAGCTCTCATGCTTAGCCTTTTGTTAACAACACTGTCATCTCAGATTTTCAAAAATATGCTTCTCTACCATAGCAAACTAGCATTTAGCATTTAGCGTTAGCATTTAGCATTAGCATTTAGCGTTAGCATTAGCAGGCAACATTTTCACAAAAACCAGCAAAAACATTCAATAAATCATTTACCTTTGAAGAACTTTGGATGTATCGTTCCTGGAAGTATGCGTCTCCTTCTGTATCGCATGGTAAAATGATTGCCACTGGGAATTACGCACCAATTTAGACAAAGGACACCGGACGGCCCCCTGGCAAATGTAGTCTCTTATGGCCAATCTTCCAATGATATGCCTACAAATACGTCACAATGCTGCAGACATCTTGCGCATAAGCTCGTTCACAGCATATTCACAGCCATATAAGGAGACGATAGTAAAACAGAGCGTCAAAAATCCTGCTCATTTCCTGTTTGAAGTTTCATATTGGTTTCGCCTGTAAGATCAGTTCTGGGGCACTCACAGATAATATCTTTGCAGTTTTGAAAACGTCAGAGTGTTTTCTTTCCAAAGCTGGCAATTATTTGCATAGTCGAGCATCTTTTCGTGACAAAATATTGCGCTTAAAACGGGCACGTTTTTTTTTATCCAATAATGACATAGCGCCCCCATAGGTTGAAGAGGTTAACAGACTTGGAATACAGTCATTCCAAAAAGAACACAACAGCTGACCTCCTCTCTGTATGTCACTGTCTGTAATGCTCTGGGTTAAGTAGGGTCTATTATGTAATATGTTAGCATTGGATCATGAAATAGTCATGGATACATTGCACATGTTAAGTCTACATGTAACTCTTATCATTATTACTATTTAATGATGTGAACTGGTACTTCACTAAAGTATGTTGAGTGCACCTGTTAACGGTACAGGTTCCCCAGGGGGTACCACACCACCCCGCTCAACTGTAATGGTGGCGCACAGAATTCTAAAATTCGTAGAAATATTTAACCTCCACACATTAACAAGTCCAATAGCTCAAATGAAAGGTAAACACCTTGTTCATCTACCCAGCATGTCAGATTTTTTAAATGTTTTACGGCGAAAACATAGCACATATTTATGTCAAACCACCACAAAGACACAGACGATATACAGCCATTTTGTCGAACAAAAGATGCAATCACAAACGCAGGATTGAAAGAAAAATAATTCACTAACCTTTTGAAAATCTTCATCAGATGACAGTAATAGGACATGTTACACAGTACATTTATGTTTTTTTCAATAATATGCCATTTATATCCATAAATCTCCGTTTACATTGACGCCATGTTCAGAAAATGCTCAACAATGTCCGGAGAAATTATAGATAGCTCCGCCAGATAACAGAAATAAACATCATAAACTTTGACTAAATATACATGTTCTACATATAGTTAGAAAGATACACTGCTTCTTAATGCAACCGCCGTGCCACATTTATTTTTAACGTTACAGAATTAGTTCACTATGTAATAATCTGAGACGGCGCTCAGACGTAAGCAATATTTCTCCGCTATGTTGGAGTCAACAGAAATACAAAATTACAACATAAATATTCCCTTACCTTTGATGGTCTTCGATCAGAATGTAGTGGAAGGAGTCATACTTACCTAATAAATCGTTTTGTTTCAGTTTGTGTGCCCTTATAGCAGCATATGCTATGAGTTCCAGCTGAAATGCATCCAAAATTACTTCTGGTCCCAAACAGTTGCGCATCAAAACTTCAAAATTACATATTATATGTCGACTAAACTGGTCAAACTAAGTGCAGAATCAAGCTTTAGGATGTTATAAACGTACAAAACAATTCTCAATTCAACCGGACAATCCTACTTCTTCTGAGGCAAGCTGGAACAGAGGAAGGGCTTTGTCCAATTCGCGCCCTAACGCGCATGTATTTTCTCGCGACACTCAGTCTTTTGCCTCCCAAAGGGTCAAAACTCGCGGGATTTGCACAATTAAACGCTCTACTGAATGAAGACATCTAGTGGGAGACATAGAAAGTGTCTCCAGATCCATAGCTGGTTGGGAAGGGTGGGGGCGATGACGTCAAAGTTGCCCCAACTTTCAGTATTCCAAAACTAGTTTGGGAGATTGCCTGCCCTGTGAGTTCTGCTATACTTACAGACATAATTCAAACAGTTTTAGAAGCTTTAGAGTGTTTTCTATCCAATAATAATTATTATATGCATATATTAGCAATTTTGGACAGAATTTTTTTCAGTTTACTATGGGCACGCAATTCATCCAAAGGGGGCAGTATTGTCCCTCGCCTTAACAGGTTTAAGATCAGGGAGGATGATAATTTTTTTATGCGCTTGGCCTTATTTCTACTGCAGCATATTGGATGACTCTCGTTCATATCCCATTCACTCAGCTTAATGTCACGTTGATAGGTTTAGGCTACTACATGATACTCAAACTTTCCCTGTATCCATCATGAGGTTGCTACAACCTAGCCTATGAATGTAGGTGCACAGGTCGAGATAAAAATATGAGTATTCATATGAGTATTCAAGGTGAAAGACAGTGACACATTCAAAACTGTCTGGCACGCTCCTGCCGAGTGTGGTTCCCAATCAGAGGCAGCTGTCTTTCATTGTCTCTGATTGGGGATCATACTTAGGCAGCCCTTTTTCCCTCCTTCAGTGTGGGATCTTGTCTTTGTTTGAGTGCATGTAGTTTGCACGATGAAGCTTTTTGTTTGTTGTATTGTTTATAGTTATTTCTTGGTGGAACATTTAAATAAAAGAATGTACGCCTACCACGCTGCACCTTGCGACGACAAACGTTACACATAAGTCCAACAGTAGCAAACGAGAGTTTCTATTGGACAAATTCAGGTATGTTTATCCACATTTTTGTTATGTTTGTTTCAGTTTAAGATTTTTTTTTCAACAGAATCAGTGGAATGAATACATCCCTGATCACACCCAAACATAGTTCACTTTCACAGCAGCCACATACAAACAGTATGATCATTTTGCTCATTATAGAATTCTTTCTCTCATCTACGCCCTCTCCTCCTCTTACCTTTTCCCTTCGCTTGTGGACTTCAGTGCACAACACATCAGCTGACTGTGACCATGCAAAAAAAACTTTCCAAGCCAAATCTTCATACCATATCCTCTAACCACTACACACAGCCTACATTGCTGTCACCATATTTGCTAATGTCATAGTCAACATAGCTACTATGACTAACATGTTAGTAAACCCGCTATAATCATGCAGTGCACAGTCAGCAAGCAGTTTAGTAGTTACACCGGCAGACCCCCGGTGGCAATAAATTAATAAAACATTTGCTAGCTAAGTGAAAGTGAAAGAGCAAAATAATACAACGAAATATAGCTAGCTCTCTCTCTTTCTCTCTTGCTTCTCCATAATTTGTACAGAAATTAATTTGTTCAAAACTGTTCAACTATTGTCTTTCTCTATCTTTGAGTCAACTACTCACCACATGTTATGTACTGCAGTGCTAGCTAGCTGTAGCTTATGCTTTCAGTACTAGATTCATTCTCTTATTCTTTGATTCTGTGGACAACATGTCAGTTCATGCTGCAAGAGCTCTGATAGGTTGGAGGACGTCCTCCGGGAGTTTTGATAATTACTGTGTAAGTCTATGGAAGGGGACTGGAACCATGAGCCTCCTAGGTTTTGTATTGAAGTCCCAGAAGAGGATGGAAACTAGCTGTCCTCCTGCTACACCATGGAGCTACCCTACAGAGTGCTGTTGAGGCTACGGTAGACCTTCATTTCAGAACAGTGTGTTTTAATCAATTATTTGGTGACGTCAATATATTTAGTAAAGTCTTACTTGAAAAGGATACATTTTTTGTCTCACTATTTTTATTTTGACAAAATTCACTGAGGAGGATGGTCCTGCCCTTCCTCGGAGGAGGAGCCTCCACTGGTTGAGTACCACGTACGTCCATCGCATTAAAAGTTTGACCTTTTAACATATTCTTTTCCATCTGAGCTGTGTTAATTTCCAGACATCATTAACCACAATATGATTTTATCCAATTTAGATATCCCAAAATCTGATTGGTTGATGAAATACTTCTTAACCTCTAAACTATTGCTGAGTACATGTATGCACTGTCTGAGTGCCAATGCTCTACGCCTGAGTTATTGTGTATGTGTGTATGCCTCCATGCCTGCTCCTCCCTAACTGGGTTTGCAGAGGTAAATTGAGTGTATGACTGCATATAATTTACTCGGAGAACAGACCCATTTCCCTCTGCCTGCCTGCTTGGTCAAACTAATTCAATGCAACAGTAGCAGCACAAAATCCATACCAGTACATTTCACCTCCAAGAAGGAAACTGGTTGCCTGGTAACCCAACACAACCACAGTTGGTTACCCCAACACACCTTAACCACATAACTAACCCCAACATGACAACACATAGCCAATGTGGCTAATGCCTGGGTTAGCCATCTCATTTGGCCGGTAATGGCAAGACGACACACTGGCTGTCGCTGTGATGAACTCTGCTTATTTGATGTGAATCTCCAGCAGGGTCAGAGTTCACCGTTAGATCAGCCACAGCAGTTAGACCTCAATACTCTGATATGATCCATGCACCATTTCCAAAAGTAACAACCTGGCTTTAATACATAACAATCCCTTCACACACCATTAAACTGGCCTCAGTGTTCATGTCATTATCGATTCTCAAAGGCTACATGGGCTGTGAACGTTCCAGATGCCCTTCAGAGATAACAGTCCACATCACTCTTATTATGGGCTCTGATGCTTAGAGAAGGCTTTCCTCGGTACAATGGTAAATCAATCATAATCATATTCATCTCATCATACGTTTACATGAACCAAAACAGAGTTTTAGTAATGACATACTTGTCATGTGACAACCTTCACAGCTATTCGCTTATGTTAAGTTTCAGTTTAGTTTATTCATGCTGTACATAATGGCAGCTAAGCACCGAATTGGTGTGCACAGAACTACCGTAATGTTTTAGCTAACATTGAGATGTAATTACACTATCCTTCAGATGGGACATCATCCAAAGATTCTGTTGAAAAAACATTGGAGATCTAAGTAGTGAGGTACTAAAAGCTTAGTGCTCGGATTCGTCCTTCCCAGATCTGGTTTGGCGTCATTTCAGTATGGCATTAAAAGAGCTGTATATTTCAGCTTGGCCTTAAGAGCCGTATCAAGGTGCACATCAGGAGAGGGGAAGTGACAGAAATGCTGTGATCCTCATTAATATTCACTGAAGAGACTAAGGTTTAGCAAAACATTATCACTGCTGATGAACTGCAGGTCACAGCAAGACCGGAGATTTTCCATGCGTTTAGATCCCGTGTGTTTGATTTTACAAAGCATGTTAAACTCTAGATATGGTGTCTCGCTGAGGCAGTAATTATTGGTAATGAGTCTAATTGTGCGGAGTGAGGCTAATGGTTGTGTCTGACTCTACCGTATCCTAACAACACTCCCCTGAACCAGTACCATGGTATTATGGTGGTGTAGCAGATGGCTAAGTTACCATCGTTACTGACTGCCTGAGACATGAAGTAGTGCTGCCCCTGATCGCTAGCACATTGGCTTGTAGAGTATGTTCTGGCGTGGTGTGGGTTCGAATCCCAGGTCTGCGGGGGGCTGGGTTGGACTGCTTTATACATAACCCTAAGCCATGAGAGTTCCCTATAGGGTTGTCTGATTCAAGGCCACTATAACAGGATTGCCCTCTGTTGTTAAGAGGGCTGTTGTTTCAGACCATATCAGTACCTTTGAGACATCAACAAACATATTGGGGTCAGAGACATATACAGTTGAAGTCGGAAGTTTGCATACACCTTAGCCAAATACATTTAAACTCAGTTTTTCACAACTCCTGACATTTAATCAGAATAAAAATTCCCTGTCTTAGGCCAGTTAGGATCACCACTTTATTTTAAGAATGAAATGTCAGAATAATAGTAGAGGGAATGATTTACTTCAGCTTTGATTTCTTTCATCACATTCCCAGTGGGTCAGAAGTTTACATACACTCAATTAGTATTTGGTAGCATTGCTTTTAAATTGTTTTACTTGGGTCAAACGTTTCGGGTAGCCTACCACAAGCTTCCCACAATAAGTTGGGTGAATTTTGGCCCATTCCTCCTGACAGAGCTGGTGTAACTGAGTCAGGTTTGTAGGCATCCTTGCTCGCACACGCTTTTTCAGTTCTGCCCACAAATGTTCTATAGGATTGAGGTCAGGGCTTTCTGATGGCCACTCCAATACTTTGGCTTTGTTGTCCTTAAGCCATTTTGCCACAACTTTTGAAGTATGCTTGGCGTCATTGTCCATTTGGAAGACCCATTTGTGACCAAGCTTTAGCTTTAACTGGTGTCTAGAGATGTTGCTTCAATATGTCCACATAATTTTCCTTCCTCGTGATGCCATCTATTTTGTGAAGTGCACCAGTCCCTCCTGCAGCAAAGCACACCCACAACATGATGCTGCCACCCCCATGCTTCACGGTTGGGATGGTGTTCTTCAGCTTGCAAGCCTCCCCTTTCTCCTCCAAACTCCTCCAAACACAAACAGTTCTATTTTTGTTTCATCAGACCAGAAAACATTTCTCCAAAAAGTATGATCTTTGTCCCCATGTGCAGTTGCCAACCGTAGTCTGGCTTTATGGAGCTTTTGGAGCAGCGGCTTCTTCCTTGCTGAGCGGCCTTTCAGGTTATGTCAATATGGGCCTCGTTTTACTGTGGATATAGATACTTTGTACCTGTTTCCTCCAGCATCTTCACAAGGTATTTTGCTGTTGTTCTGGGATTGATTTGCACTTTTCGCACCAAGGTACGCTCATCTCTAGGAGACAGAACGCGTCTCCATCCTGAGCGGTATGACGGCTGCGTGGTCCCTTGGTGTTTAAATTTGTGTACAATTGTGTGTACAGATGAACGTAGTACCTTCAGGCATTTGGAAATTGCTCCCAAGGATGAACCAGTCTTGTGGAGGCCAACAATTATTTGGCTGATTTCTTTTGATTTTCCCATGATGTCAAGCAAAGAGGCACTGAGTTTGAAGGTAGGCCTTGAAATACATCCACAGGTACACCTCCAATTGACTCAAATGATTAGTTAGCATATCAGAAACTTCTAAAGCCATGACATAATTTTCTGGAATTTTCCAAGCAGTTTAAACGCTCAGTCAACTGAGGGTATGTAAACTTCTGACCCACTAAAATTGTGATAAAGTGAATTATAAATGAAATAATCTGTCTGTAAACAATTGTTGGAAAAATGATTTGTGTCATGCACAAAGTAGATGTCCTAACCGACTTGCCAAAACTATAGTTTGTTAACAAGAAATTTGTGGAGTTGTTGAAAAACGAGTTTTAATGACTCCAACCTAAGTGTATGTAAACTTCCGACTTCAACTGTAGATATGTTATTATACATGGGGTGTGTCAAGTTCAAAGCATGAAACGCTTGATAGATGTGGTTGGTCAAATCAAATCAAATCAAATGTATTTATATAGCCCTTCGTACATCAGCTGATATCTCAAAGTGCTGTACAGAAACACAGCCTAAAACCCCAAACAGCAAGCAATGCAGGTGTAGAAGCACGAGAAGTCAGAGATTCCAGAATTGGGCCTGATCGCTAATCAACCAATAAACAGCATAAAGGGAGACTCTCCAGCCTCTAACTAATGTTTTTCTCCTGTTCCACGAACCAGAGTGATGCTCTGTTTACCCTCATCACGCCTCAGCTCAAGTCCTGCCTGCCTATCGACATTATGGACAATTTCCCTTATAGATGTCCCACATTAATCTTGTGGGCAATGAGCCAACTAATAGTCAATGAAGGCATTGTCATACAGGTAATGGCCTCTCAGGGCATCACCAATAGACTATTAGATAATACTAATATTACCTGCAACTACAATACAAATGTCTGCAGATAGCTTCCAAAAGGTGGCGTTTGAGTCATAGCTAGGGCCAAAAGGAATTGTAGTTCAGTCAATACACTTCTAAGTCGATGGCATGTGTGTGTGTGTGTGTGTGTGTGTGTGTGTGTGTGTGTGTGTGTGTGTGTGTGTGTGTGTGTGTGTGTGTGTGTGTGTGTGTGTGTGTGTGTGTGTGTGTGTGTGTGTGTGTGTGTGTGTGTGTGTGTGTGTGTGTGTGTGTGTGTTTGTGTGTGTGTGAGTGATGTAGCAAATTGTCCATTTGCGCGGTATATCCGATGGGCTCAGGGATATCATTAGTCACAGCGTGCTCCCTCTCATTAAATGGCCCAGTCGCCATGGCAGCCTCACAAAGGCCAGCCCCTCCCCCCAGCGCATGGAGAGTGACAGGCCAATTAGAGCAGGGCACAGTGACATGCAGTCTGCCGTGATTACAGCTCTAAGGAGAGGAGAGCCACGCAGATGAAAACCACGTGCCAGCATGCCTCTCTACAGATCCCTCTGTCTCCCTCCAAACAAGCACAGTGACTGTCGGTGTGCCGGCCAGACCCTGGAGGCTGGAGGTTATGTCTGCTGAGAGAGTAAGCAGGGCACCCTCATCCTTCTATTAACACTCCCCACCTGTCTGCTGCCATCAGGAGAGTTTAGCTCCGTTTCCTGCAGAGAGAGGGAGAGCAGTAATTAACTACAATACCCAAAACACGCTGTGAAGCAGATCCTGTAGGTAAGTGGGTCACATTTTAGGAGAATTGTGGCTTTTGGCGATAGAGGCACCAAATTTCACACACAGATAGGGAAAGTTCTTGGAAGTGTTTTAGCTATAGAGGCATGGCAGATTGTTTATATTACCCCACTAGCGGCCATTTTGATTGAGATTTTTATGGACTTCAGGAGATGTTCCCAGTGGTTCTGTGCTTCACCTGTGAGGTGGCCATTTTGTTTTGTCCATGGAGACAGACGAGGAGAGTGAAAAGACCCCTCGAATCAGACCAATGAGGAGATGACCACAGAGAATATTTCACATAGTCATTCATACTCATGTAGATTTTTCCTCTCACACACTGGACACTATAAAAACCTAAAACAGACACACCTACGCACTGACACGCTCACACATACATAGACAGGAGAACAGAGGGCAGCTCCTCCGGGGCTATTCTGAAGCAAACAGCAGAGTTAAATGGCACTTTAATTTTTTTTTGTGGGCCACAAAAGAGAAACGAAGAGAAAAGAAAAGACAATTCTGTCTGGGTAGATGGAGCCATTGGTCTCTCTCTGCGTACATCTTTGTGTTTCTGGGTAAATGGTTCACTGCTTTTTGATAATAAAAAACACAGAAAAAAATATAGCATTTTCTCCAGGCAATGCTCTGTTCACACTGACCCCAACACAAAACAAGGATGCCAAACAAAAAGCTGGGAATTCAAAATCTATCTTACATTTGTACTGAGTGTTCCTTAAGAATAAAGCTGCATCCGTTTGCCAATTCTTCTCTGTTACTTATAAGTAAAGAGGGGTATTATTTTCCCTTTACCCTGGGGACATGGGGGAGGGAGGGGAGATATGGAATGCAGTAACTGAGTAATGAGTTAATAGCTGGTAAATTATCTGTGCGGAGGGAGAGGGAGAAAAGACACGAAAGTAAAGCTATAAGCAGTGTATTTATTTTCTGATAGTTATCTTTAGTAACGCAACATTAACCCCAAAGAATAGTAGGGGGGGGGACGTAAAAGTAATACACTTAAACATTGCACACACTTGCAAATAGAAACACACTTAACCACACACACAAGTACAAACACATCAACATAAAATAATCTGATACCAGACACAATGGCACCTGTGCTGCTTGTTGTAATTTATGTCACGACTTGAGGAAAAACATCTTTCTCTCTTTCTCCCCCTCTGTTTGCATCTCTCTCACTCTCTACCTCTGTAGCTCTCTTCCTGTCTCTCTCTCTCTCTCTACCTCTGCATCTCTCCCTCTCGCTCTCTCTACCTCTGCATCTCTCTCTCTCACTCTCTACCTCTGTAGCTCTCTTCCTGTCTCTCTCTCTCTACCTCTGCATCTCTCTCTCTCTCTCTCTCTCTCTCTCTCTCTGCATCTCTCTCTACCTCTGTAGCTCTCTCTGTATCTCTCTTCCTGTCTCTCTCTCTCTACCTCTGCATCTCTCTCTCTCGCTCTCTCTACCTCTGCATCTCTCTCTCTCTCACTCTCTACCTCTGTAGCTCTCTCTCTGTATCTCTCTTCCTGTCTCTCTCTCTCTCTACCTCTGCATCTCTCTCTCTCTCTCTCTACCTCTGTATCTCTCTCTCTACCTCTGTAGCTCTCTCTGTATCTCTCTTCCTGTCTCTCTCTCTCTCTCTTTCGCCGCCTCTCTCTCTGGGCTCTATTTTAACAAACCTAACGCAATTGTAAATATTAGAGCTGGCGGTAGAGTTATAGGTTCAGGGGAGTGTCAGATTTACTTTCCTATTTTCACAACAGAAATTGTGGGAGCAGTATCTGGCAGTGGCGCGAAAGGGCTGGGCTTTGAAGAATAAACAAGTTGGGGGTGTGTCGACTGTTGGCCCCCCATTGGCCAACCAGAACCTGCTCCATGGTTAAATATGTGGTTGCCTCAAGTTGTGTATTTACGGTCTTTTGTGTATTGCATTGTCATCAACGCCAACTCGAATGTTAATCCGTTATAGCCTAGTTCGTTAAATAGCCTGCCCCATATTTGCTAAATACTGTATATAGAACATGGTTCTAATTGAAAGAGAGAGGAGAAAGAGTGGGTTGAAGGGTAAGGGGTGAAGTTGTGACTGTATCAAAGCCACAAGAGCACAAGAGAAGCAGAGAAAAGCTGTTAGCGGGAGCGCACTGTGCCTTAATCGATTGTGAACCGTGCTGCAGAGCACAACCAATCACAAGGGATCCCAGAGACTTCTCTGGGTTAAAGCACTTACACGCTGTCTGCCGCCCGATCAGGGAAAGGAGAGAAGGAGAAGAGTGAAAGAGACAGAGGCAGAAAAAACAAAGAGATGGAGAGAAAGAGGTCGAAGGAGAAGATTTAGGCTCAGCTATTCTATTTGAGTGACCTTGACTTGAGAGAGTTGGTTTGGGTTCCAAGCTCAGATTGTGTGTGTGTGTGTGTGTGTGTGTGTGTGTGTGTGTGTGTGTGTGTGTGTGTGTGTGTGTGTGTGTGTGTGTGTGTGTGTGTGCGTGTGCGTGTGTGTGTGTGTGTGTGTGCGTGTGCGTGTGCGCGTGCGTGTGCGCGTGTGTGCGTGTGTGCGTGAGTGTGTGGGGGTTTTGTGCAGTCGGCATCAGTATAGTCCAACTCAGAGATTACCTCTGAGAAACCTCATGTCACACTATCTAAAACAGAAACGGCTCATGAAAAAGTTCATTACATTGAATTCTAAACATGAAATAAGTTAAAGGAGAGATCTGAAACCTACTGAGGCTATTTCTGGGTTGACAGCCAATAGGCTATTAATGACAAGCAGCCAGCCTAAGAGCCAGACAGACAGCACTCAAACACACAGCTGCAGAGCAGCGCCTTCAAAAACAAGACACTATCTTCTTCTGACACAAGCCATTTACATTTCTCTGTCTCTTCCTCTCTATCCTGCTCCTTTCTAGTTGTAAAACCCAACATGGAGGTGGTTCTTCCTGACGGAGTAAAGTTGTGACACTGATGGGAGAAATCCCATTAGTCTTGCTCGACTGGGTTCACCTTATAGAACCATCCCAGTGTTGTTATGAGCGGGAAAGAAAAGATGGGATGCCAGATTAACACATCAGGCTCTGTGTTGATATTAGGAGAGAAGGCAAAGAGAGAGAGAGAGAGAGAGAGCGAGAGAGAGCTCCACAGGGAGATAGAAGAGGGTTTGAATATCCCCCAATGGCAATATTCCTGTCATCTTAGAGAGGGTGTAGATTTCAACAAGTAATACCATTTATTGGTGTACTGTCACGCACTTAAACAAACATGATTCCCAGTGAATGTAAAAAGCAATAGAGCCACAATATACCATCAATCATGGAGCGCGCTCAGACAAGTTGGTTGATGCCAACTTGACGATAACACAGGGTAAACCCTACCTCTTTGGTGAAGTAAGCAGGGTATTTTTTCCCCATGGAATGCCATGCTGCGCTGCACCTTCCACAGGGATCTGAAGGGCCATAAAAAAAAGGGCCTAATCACAGCTTCAAGTGTGAGTGTGGTTCTGGTCAAGGGTATGCGGTCAATAAGCAGAACTGCCCATTTAAAATGGCTGTCGGTTGTCTAGGAAACAGGTGCAGAAATCAAGGATCTGTATGGTGGCTGGGTAGAGCAGCCTGGGAGGGAGCATTTAGCAGCAGCCCTTTAGAACAACAGCAAGGAGACAGAAGGTTACATAGTCAAACACAGGAGCCCCCCGACGTAACAGTCTCGAGCAGAACCACTGCAGCGCTGATAACAAAATCAGACCGTTATAGAGATGTTTATGCGCCACATAAGAGACAGCAGTGGGGGTCAAACTGTAGAACGCAGTTCCTACATTTTAATTTATTTTGATTTTTTTTCCAAACAAAACTACACTGCATTTTATCTCTGGGACCCTGAAGATAACAGATCAGAGCAAGATTACGGAATGTAGGTACATTATTTACCTTCAGAGGTGAATGTATCAAACCAGTTGCAGTGAGAAAAGTGTTTTGCTGTTGTGCACTCTCCTCAAACAATGGCTTGGTATTTTTGACACCGAGAGGTTAAACATTTTTGATTTTGAAAGTACACTGAAAACTAAATCTCTATTGATATTATGAGGATAACAGTTCCAGGCTAAAACTTCTTTCTACCAATTCATCTGGTATATATTTCACAACATATAGTACGAGTAACAAATGGCTGATGTTTGCTTTTGGGTATTAACATCTGTTTTTGCTAGGGGGCCATCAACAATAGTTTTTTAAATTGGAGTCTCAACTTATTGTTGAGAGTTAGAATAGTAGAATTCATGGGTTGCATGTTTCTTCACAATATCGTTTTTTATACGTTCGTTTTGGACTGATGCCCAATGCATCGTCAATGAGCGCTGATGAAGATTTCATCAAAAGTGCATTACAGTGGCTTGGAAATACTATGACATTGAAAAGGAGGCAAATAATTCGTACGAAAACCTTTTGTCATCATTTTGATCTTGCCAGATGGACTTTAGATGCGGTATAACGTTAGCTAGCTAAGATTGAGGGGAGGCCACCGTATTTTAGCTAACTAACGTTAGCATTGCTAGCAACTGTATTTCTGACGAACTTTGCTAGCTAATGACAACATTGCCATCTGTCCAAATCTCACTTATGGCTCCCAAAAAGCTAGGTCTGGCCCTAACAGGATGAGCACCAATGCTAATGCTCTGACATTGCTTGTCCTAATATTTCTTTGTTTCTTAATTCCATTCTTATTACCTTTAGATGTGTGTATATTGTTAAGTATTAATGCACTGTTGGAGCTAGGAACACAAGCATTTCACTACACCCGCAATAACATCTGCTAAATATGTGTACGAAACCAATAACATTTGATTTGATTTGGAAGAAGAGGAAGAGTACTTTATTATACATCTTCTTAGAAGTACAAATAAGTTTTCAGGAAGTGCTTTGATTGGTCACATAAGGAGCCTTTCTGGAGGCGTTCCATTTGGACTGGCATCCATTTTGACCCTTTTGACATGATGACAAAGCCAACGTTTCACGGTATTCGCTGCACAATCCACAGTACAAAAATCAAAAACGATGTCTGAGCTCTAAATATATGAACTCTAAATCAAATGTATAACCATCTCGATCCATGCGATAACATGTTGATGTGTTGTGGGTATTTGAAACACGAGGCGGCTAATAAATCACACAGCCGTGACGGGCAACTAAAATGGCTGGGGGAAAAAATTTAAGTATGGACCTCGCCCAGGCAGCACTACTGAGAGAGACTATCCACCTGCAGGAAACATCAGCACCCAGTTCCACCTGTAGGGTTACATTACCTACTACTGCCCTCTGGTGTGCAAATAGGAGTGGACTGAGATGTGTGCCTGCTGGGATGGTGAACCTCAAGTAAGAATGTGGGGAGGAGAGAAAGCACCATGTGAATGAAATAGAACGATGATCTCAGTCATCACTGGTAAATTGACAGCGCTCTATATATTTTCTATGTTGAAGAATTACACATAAATACCGTAGCACCAATTCTCCGTCATTGAATTGGAGCTTGAAGCTTCAACTGAATACTAGTGAAAGAACGGCTACAACAGAGCAATATTTCCATCCATCAATCACAACGTTCTGGCTTTTGAGAGATGTTTTTATTCTGACACTCACTTTCCTTCTTTAGACATATTGGCTTCAATGGGGAGACACACGTTCACGACAACGTGTTAGAAGCGCTAAGGTTTAAATCCAAAACGTGAATGTTTTATGACCCCCCCAACTCTTTCATGGGAAAATAGATATGGCTGCTCACCCAGGAGGAACTTACATAATATTTACTGTACAGCTGAACTAACAGTTCATCTATCTGGAAAAGGCTGACATTCCCCTGAGTTTCATGTCCCTGCAGTGACAGGGAGACATGTCAGCACTTCCAGAAATTACCCTGCTGCATACTCCATCCTCCCCATCCTCTCCCAACCCCGCTCTCACTCACACGGGTCAGCTAATCATGAGGACGACAGTGAAACATCCATACCCTTGGCCATTGCTAAGACGGTGGGCAACATCCCAGAACAATGTGTACATTTCCGCTGACAACCTGGTCCTCAACCTTCAAGATGACTCTTTTAACAATCTATCACTGGGAAAGAAGTAGGCTTTTGAGAAGCCTCTAGCATTCCACCTGTCTGAGAAGACATCTACTGCTATGACCAGGATGTGATGGCTAGGATTTCTAGTGACACTAATTGCATCCTTGTAGGCTAATGTCTCCCCCTCCTTCTCTCTCACACACACAGACGTACACAAATTGGGTCTTATATTCTCAAGGCAGCAACAGTAGATGAATTGAGTGCTGATGCTGTGCGAGAGATGCAGATTGCACTGGGCCCGATCGGATCCTTGTAACTCTACAGAGGGGCGTGTGGTGTGGACGGCTCGCCGTAGCGCTGGTGTCGCTGAACTGTGAAGGGGAGATAGCCCGTGGGCATGACTTCGACGGGGACGTTTCAAATCCAATTGGGTCGCCAAGATCCCGTCCCGGCCTGGCCTCGCTATCCGAGCAGATAACGTGCTCTAGTAAAGGTTACAATGTAACAGTGACATTTCTGTTGAGACTGAACAATAAGCATTCCTGGGATTCCTGGACTAATACTAAATGTATATGAGGACGTGTGTTCATGTGTGTATTGTGTGTATTGTGTGTGTGTGTGTGTGTGTGTGTGTGTGTGTGTGTGTGTGTGTGTGTGTGTGTGTGTGTGTGTGTGTGTGTGTGTGTGTGTGTGTGTGTGTGTGTGTGTGTGTGTGTGTGTGTGTGTGAATTAAATAGTACATTTTGTACAATGTAAAATGTGTGTCAATGGTTACTGTACTCCATAAAAGTCATAATTACTCTACAAGACATGTGGGGAATAGTCCATGAAAACCTAAACAGCTGTGCTCTCTGCTACTACAAATAAAGCTTATTTGTTCTCTAAAAATGGATTTTTCTCTCAGAGTCATGTTTTGGGGGGTCTTCAAGTTAAATAAAAGCACAAGGCAAGCTGAATCTCCAAGAAGGAAATCAGAAATATGATAAGACAGACAAAATTGTACTGAATTGTGTATAAAAGAGGATGGGTAGAGAATGATGCAAATATATGTATATTTTCTAATCTCTCTCTCATCTTCTCTCTTCCTCTCTGTCCCTGGTTGGAGCTGGATCCATTTGTGGGTTGAGGACAGAGCATACGTATTATAGGAAGCAGTAGGGATGTTACAGAGCTGTTTACATGTTAAAAGCACATTTGGCAGCGATTACAGCTGTGAGTCCTTCTGGGTAAGCCTCTAAGAGCTTTGCACACCTGGATTGTACAATATTTTCCCATGATTCTTTTCAACATTCTTCAAGCTCTGTCAAATTGGTTGTTGAACATTGCTAGACAACCATTTTCAAGTCTTGCCATAGATTTTCAAGCTGATGTAAGCCAAAACTGTAACTCGGCCACTCAGGAACATCCACTGTTTTCTTGGTATGCAACTCCAGGGTAGATTTGGCCTTGTATTTTTGGTTATTGTCCTGCTGAAAGACGAATTCATCTGTCTGGTGGAAAGCAGTCTGAACCAGGCTTTCCTCTCTGTGCTTAGCTCCATTCTGTTTCTTCTTTATCCTGAAAAACGTCCCAGTCCTTAACAATTACAAGAATACCCATAACATGATGCAACCACCACTATGCTTGAAAATATGGGGAGTGGTACTCAGTAATGTGTTGTATTAGATTTGCCCCAAACATAACACTTTACATTCAGGACAAAAAGTGAATTGCTTTGCCACAGTTTTTGCATTGTTACTTTGGTGCTTAATTTAGTGACTTGTTTCAAACAGGATGCATGTTTTGGAATAGTTTTTATTCTGTACAGGCTTCCTTCTTTTCACTCAGTCAAAGGTTAGTATTGCAGAGTAACTACAATGTTGTTGATCCATCCTCAGTTCTCTCCTGTCACAGCCATTAAACTCTGCAACTGTTTTAAAGTCACCATTGGCCTCATGGTGAAATCCCTGAGCGGTTTCCTTCCTCTCCGGCAACTTCACCATGCTCAAAGGGATTTCAGTTTCTGCTTTTTAATTTTGACCCATCTACCAATAGGCTCCCTACTATGCAAGGCATTGGAAAACCTCCTTGGTCTTTGTGGTTGAATCTGTGTTTGAAATTAAATTCACTGCTCGACTGAGGGACCTTAAAGATAATTGTATGTGTGGGGTACAGAGATGAGGTAATTATTCAAAAATCATGTTATGCACATTTTTACTCCTGAACTTATTTAGGCTTGCCATAACAAAGTGGTTGAATAGTTATTCACTCAGGACATTTCAGTTTTTTTTTCCTTAATTAGTAAAAATGTCTAAAAAAGAAAATTCCACGTTGACATTATGGGTAATGTGTGTAAGCCAGTGACACTAAATATTTATTTATTTATTTTTATTCGGTATGTAGCGCAACAAAATGTTGAAAAAGTCAAGGGGTGTGAATACTTTCTGAATATAGGATGAAAATGTAAGGTTCTGCTTTTCTTTTCTTAGTCAACCTAGTGTTCTTTTTCTTTGTGTTCTGGAACGTAAACCCTGTCTTTCATTTTTGTTCATTGATTTCACCTGTGTTCGTGTCTCACCTCTCATCAGCTCCCTATTTAGTTCAGTTCTTTCTGTTTGTATGGTTGTGAGGTATTGTTTGTTTTTGATTACCCACCTGTGTTTGACCTTCTCCTGCGACCACGATTCCTGCCTTCTGTGAAGGCAAAATAAACATCTACAGAAACACATTTTTTTTATAGTTTCTAATGTGGAATTTTCAACCCAATTTCAACGTAAACATAGTTTTGGTGATTCTGTTATTAGATTGATGTGACAACCTGTTAGTCCGGTTACGTCATTTCATTTCAGTTTTACCCCGGTGACTTTTTGCAAATCCAAATGTGTTTTCCACGTAGATTCTACGTCACAATAGGTTAACAAGTTATGTGGAAACAATATCTATTCAACCAGTGTGTTGTGCCCAGTGGGGTAGATATTGCCATCTAAATGCTCCCAAAATTTGTCAGGTTGATATTAATGTTCAGAGACTGTTTTGAAAAAGAAACACAAAACACTTGGCAACGTCAGTCATCTGACAATTGTTTACATACGTGGCATTTTCAGGCCTGTGTGACTAGAGACTGATGGTAAGATATCCACCACTCTATACTCTTCCAACTTTGTTGTAAATTACAAGCCGTTATTATTATTCTTCACTGGCTCCCATCTAAAATCCAATCAGAATTTCCTTATGGTGAGGTGACCAGCATGTCAGTCCTTTACATTGTGCCACCACCGAGAGCCTCCTCCCTTAACAAAAACATTTCTCTTCTGAGATCCACTTCATTACCCAGACTAATATGGAGAAAAAATGTTTTATTCAAATGAGCTTAGATCAAAATGCAGCAGAAAAATAATCTGCTTACAAAAATAAATTACGTTTAAATTAATTGCAAAATAAATGACTCTTTGGGTGAACGGCCAAAGGGTTAAACGAAGGTTTAAACTGGAGTTATTTTTTTAATCATTTATTTACTTATATATGTATTTATTCACGCCATCCATTAGTTACCTAGTGTCATCAGTTTGTGTCCATGGAAACCGTGTAGTTACATTTTATGGAGAGCAACATTATAATGAGACCTTTTGTGAGCGATTGATTGGTGGTTGCTAAGAAGAGATGGCACATTGTGATCACTTGATTGGCCACTGCTAAGAGGAAAGACTTTCTATTAGCAATTGATTGGCTGTTGTAATTTTCCACCTGAAGGAGTACCAGCCAGACACCGTAATTGTGTGACTTTAGTTGAAGCCACCTGTGTGTGTGTGTTTCTACAGATTGACATGGACTATTGACTATGAAACAGCTGGTGCCAATCCCTATCACCTCCTCCCTCCCCGAACTAATCGATAAAGACGCCCCAGAACTAGACACAAAAGGAAATGGACACTTACCTTCAAGGCGCCGTTCGACCATGAACCTCTCCACGGATGGACATCTGACTCTTCGCCGCTCCCCGACCGCTGTCCCTCTCTGCTGATTGCCTGTGCCTGTGGGAAAACTACTCTGTTACATTGCTCTCTATAGCACTACTAAAGGAAAGTGCTTATTATGTCTAATGTGTGAGTGTGATTCCAAGTTGTAGATCAGCACATGTTTTAATTGTATGTTTGTTGTCCTCCGCGTCTACAGAGGACACGGCCGACGCAGCTGTGAAAAGCTATCTACGCTACAACTTGGACTCCTGGCCCGGAGTCAAATGAAGTCCAATCAAATGTTACTTGTGCAGAATGCAACAGGTGTAGACTTAACCTTGACATGCTTGCAAGCCCTTCCCAACTATGCAGAGTTTAAAAAATAAATTGGTAACACGAGACATAAAATACACAAGAATGGAGTGACAGTATATACCGGAAGTACCAGCACCAGATCAATGTGCAGAGGTGCGAGGTCATTTGAGATAGATATGTACATGAAGGCAGGGTTAAAGTGACTAGGCATCCAGATACATAATGATAAGAGTAAAATAAAGAACAGAATAGCAGCAGCAAATGATGAGTGGAAAAGTGTGTGTAACGTGTTTGTTGTGTGGTTCGTGTGTGTGCATATGTTGTGTGTATGTTTGGCGTGGGCGTGTCAATATAGTGTGTTTGAGTGTGTGTACAGTGGGGCAAAAAAAGTATTTAGTCAGCCACCAATTGTGCAAGTTCTCCCACTTAAAAAGATGAGAGAGGCCAGTAATTTTCATCATAGGTACACTTCAACTATGACAGACAAAATTAGAAAAATAATCCAGAAAATCACATTGTAGGATTTTTAATGAATGTATTTGCAAATTATGGTGGAAAATAGGTATGTGGTCACCTACAACAAGCAAGATTTCTGGCTCTCACAGACCTGTAACTTCTTCTTTAATTAAGAGGCTCCTCTGTCCTCCACTCGTTACCTGTATTAATGGAACCTGTTTGAACTTGTTATCAGTATAAAAGACACCTGTCCACAACCTCAAACAGTCACACTCCAAACTCCACTATGGCCAAGACCAAAGAGCTGTCAAAGGACACCAGAAACAAAATTGTAGACCTGCACCAGGCTGGGAAGACTGAATCTGCAATAGGTAAGCAGCTTTGTTTGAAGAAATCAACTGTGGGAGTGATTATTAGGAAATGGAAGACATACAAGACCACTGATAATCTCCCTCGATCTGGGGCTCCACGCAAGATCTCACCCCGTGGGGTCAAAATGATCACAAGAACAGTGAGCAAAAATCCCAGAACCACACGGGGGGACCGAGTGAATGACCTGCAGAGAGCTGGGACCAAAGTAACAAAGCCTACCATCAGTAACACACTATTCCGCCAGGGACTCAAATCCTGCAGTGCCAGACATGTCCCGCTGCTTAAGCCAGACATGTCCAGGCCCGTCTGAAGTTTGCTAGAGAGCATTTGGATGATCCAGAAGAAGATTAGGAGAATGTCATATGGTCAGATGAAACCAAAATATAACTTTTTGGTAAAAACTCAACTCGTCGTGTTTGGAGGACAAAGAATGCTGAGCTGCATCCAAAGAACACCATACCTACTGTGAATACTTATTTTCCACCATAATTTGCAGATAAATTCATTAAAAATCCTACAATGTGATTTTCTGGATTTTTTTACTCATTTTGTCTGAAATAGTAGAAGTGTACCTATGATGAAAATTGCAGGCCTCTCCCATCTTTTTAAGTGGGAGAACTTGCACAATTGGTGGCTGACTAAATACTTTTTTGCACCACTGTAGCCTCGTTATTGATATTTATTGTGTTACTTGAATTTTTTTTTTTTTTTTTGTAAATATCTTCTTAACTCTCATTTTCTTAACTGCATTGTTGTAAGGGCTTGTAAGTAAGCATTTCACGGTAAGGTGACACATAAATTTTTATTTGAATAGGATTCCACCTTCCTCCTAAATTGTCCTTTCGCATGTTTGATGTGTCGTCAGAGGTTGAAGCGGGCTTTTTTTCCCTAATGGTAGCATTAGCCCGGCGCGGATATTCATGGTTTTGGTTTAGATATGTTCTTAGTCACTGGGTGGGATGACATTTATGCACTTATTGATGAAGCCTGTGAATGTTGTGGTAAACTCCTCAATGCTATCGAATGAATCCTGGAACATATCCCAGTCTGTACTTGCGTCTGCTTCATCCGACCACTTTCATATTGAGCGCATCACTGGTACTTCCTGTTTGAGCTTTTGTTTCTAAACAGGAAGCAGGAGAATGGAGTCATGGTCAGGTTTGCCAAAGGGAGGACGAGGGAGGGCCTTGTATGTGTTCTTGTGGGTAGAATAAAAGTGGTTGAGTTTTAGTGCCCCTAGTGGCGCAGGAGACATGTTTGTAGAAGTGAGGTAGGACTGTTTTAAGTTTCCCCGCGTTAAAGTCTCCACCCACAAGAAACACTGATTCTGGGTGGGCAGTTTCTTGCTTGTTTATGGCGCTATACAGTTCATTGAGTGCCAAAGTGGTGTTGGCTTGTGGAAGGATGTAGACGTCAGTAATAATTACGGATGAGAACTTGGTTGGTAGATAAAAGGATCTGCAGCTTACCATGAGGTATTCTATATCAGGTGAGCAAAAGCTTGAGATCTTCTTCACTGCAAAGCAGCAAACCAGTTTGTGACGCACATCGTTGGAAGGAGTAGACCAAGGTGCAGCGTGGTAGGCGTACATCGTGGTAGGCGTATTCTTTTATTGATGACACCAAAAATAAAATAATTCAAAATGAAACACACAGTTCTCTAGGGCTGCAAAGCAACAGTACAAAAACAAGATCCCACAAACTAAGGTGGGAAAAAGGCTGCCTAAGTATGATCCCCAATCAGAGACAACGATAGAAAGCTGCCTCTGATTGGGAATCATACCAGGCCAAACAAAGAAATAGGAAAACTAGATTGCCCACCCTATTCACACCCTTACCTAACCAAAATAGATCATTAAAAGGATCTCTAAGGTCAGGGCGTGACAGTACCCCCCAAAGGTGCGGACTCAGGCAAACCTACAGGGGAGGGTCCGGGTGGGCATCTACCCCCGGTGGCGGCTCCGATGCGGGACGCAGACCCTGCTCCGCTCGTGGCTCCGCCAACTTCGGTGGCGCCTCTGGTGTGGAGATCATCGCCGGAAGCTCCGGACCGTGAATCATCGCCGGAAGCTCCGGACCGTGAATTATCGCCGGAAGCTCCGGACCGTGAATCATCGCCGGAGGAACCGAACCGTGAATCATCGCCGGAGGAACCGAACCGTGAATCATCGCCGGAGGAACCGAACCATGGATCATCGGCGGGGACTCTGGACCGTAGATCGTCGCCGGGGACTCCGGACTGGGAACCCCCGCTGGAGGCTCTGGACATCCAGTGTTTCTATGTCAAAAGGTTTTGCTATGTTTCAGTCTTCTGTAATCTATATAAAGTGTAATATTGGGATGCAAACTCAAAATAAAAAAAGTAAACTCTATATCTGACATGGTACATTTGTCTTATTTTTTTAAAGCCCATAACCATGTGTGTGAGGAGTATACTTTCGTTTTAAAGTAGATTTGTTTAAGACTACCAAGAAACTTTGTGTGACCCTGATTTAGCCCACTGTAGTAAAAGGTGAGACAGAACTAATCAAACAAATGCTTTTTAAGATATTGTCACTATTGTACAATCTGAACTTGTTATAAAGAACCTTTGAGTGTACTTTCCCTGTATCTGTGGTTGTTTGCCGTGGGATCTTTTTTATTTTATTTTTTATTTCACCTTTATTTAACCAGGTAGGCTAGTTGAGAACAAGTTCTCATTTGCAACTGCGACCTGGCCAAGATAAAGCATAGCAGTGTGAACAGACAACACAGAGTTACACATGGAGTAAACAATTAACAAGTCAATAACACAGTAGAAAAAAAGGAGAGTCTATATACAATGTGTGCAAAAGGCATGAGGAGGTAGGCGAATAATTACAATATTGCAGATTAACACTGGAGTGATAAATGATCAGATGGTCATATACAGGTAGAGATATTGGTGTGCAAAAGAGCAGAAAAGTAAATAAATAAAAACTGTGGGGATGAGGTAGGTGAAAATGGGTGGGCTGTTTACCAATAGATTATGTACAGCTGCAGCGATCGGTTAGCTGCTCAGATAGCAGATGTTTGAAGTTGGTGAGGGAGATAAAATCTTAAAATTCTGCTTTTGACATTTTGGCGTAGTCGGCAGGATCCCACCTGACTTTTGGACCAATCAAAAGTCAGTGACACCCCCGGGCTGTAGATAACCATATTTATACAGCACAGGTAGTCATGCCATGGTTCATGGTAGCCACTTGGGTCCCCTAGTTTGGAGACAAGCCAAAATGGTGGTTCGCAAATGACACTGACTCTTGCTAAAGTAGACTGTCATTCTGCCTTATATTTATATTGTCAGCAGGTTTATTATATTACTTATTAGCATGTCTTATTATTTGACCATCAACCCCTAATTTACAAGTGCCTTTCACTCATGTGTGCTGTGTTATGCGATTGCCTTCACTTAGCTCCTTACATTCTCACGTGTGAAATTCAATTGAATTGCATGAACTATTTGCTCGCTTTGGACGGTGTGCTGGGATTCTACAGATTGCCATGGACTTTTGACTATGAGACAGCTGTTGCCAATCCCTATTACCTCCTCCCTCCCCCGAACTAATTGCTAAACACGCTCCAGAACTAGACACAAAAGCAAATGGACACTTACCTTCGAGGGCGCCGTTCGACCGGGAACCTCTGCACAGACAGACATCTGACTCCTCGCTGCTCCTCGACCCCTGCCTCTCTCAGCTGATCGCCTGTGGGAAAAAGACTCCATTACAACGCTCTCTGTAGAACTCTAAAAGCAAAAGTGCTTATTTCAAACGTGTGCTTGCGACTCCCATTGTAGATCAGTACATACTGTAATTGTATGTTTGTTGTCCCCCCATGGCTACAGACATGGGGGACACGCCCAACGCAGCTGCGAGAGGCTATCTCCGATACAACACAGCCGGCACGGCTTGGAGTGGAGGGGAAGAGAGCTCAGCAGCTTACCATGGACTACCAAACTAGTCATCGACTACCGTACCAGCCAGAGGTTAACAAATCCCAGCTCGGGAAGAAGAGCCAAATGAACCCTCCTCGGGTAGAGCCAAATGAATGAACGAACCCTGCTGGGGTAGAGCAATACGAACAAACATCAACCCAACTCTCTGTGAGTGAAGCAGCTGCTGTGTTTGTTTTGCCCTGTGCCATAGTGTATGCTCATTGTCCTAACTCCTTGTCTCCTTAAACATTGCTAACTGGGTACTTAGTCGTTTTAAACAGAACCAATCCAACAAATCATTTTTTAAGATATTGTCACTATTGTAAAACCTGAACTTGTAATAAAGAGCCTTTGTTTGTACTTTGCCTGTCTCTGTGGTTGCTGTGGGATCTTGGAATTCTGCTTTTGACGTGTGTGTGTGTGTGGTTTTCACTGTGCTCTAATGGGGTCTGGCAGGGTGGAGGGGTTGAACAGAGCTGCTCATCGGAGGATAAGTCACATGTGACAGTCTGTCAGGACACCTCTCATCAGGACACATACTGCAGAGACAGCAAATCCTCAACATACACACACACACACACACGTATATATATATATACAACTAAATACACAGACAGGCACACACACAAACCCATATGCACACACCTGCACGCAAAGAGATACACACACGCTTCTCACATCAAACCCCAAAGAGGGCATTCATTTATCTTCATGAATAAAGAAAATGAATATCTTCAAACAGTCTGCATTTAGCCGTTGGGTTGATATGACACGCATAACAGCCAGATAGGATTTGTCTGCCATCCAGAGGGAGTCAGCTGTTAGAGAAACAGCTTTAGTGAAGGGAGCCCCCCACTGTCTCTCTCAGCTCTCTTAGCTCTCTGTCCTGATGTCATTTACTTATTTCATAGATATATGAGACTGGAGTGTCTGTCAGAGAACATGTTGTGTGACAGTCTCCACAACTACCTCAGCCCGTGTCAAGGAAACGTGTACTATATCAGTGTACATAGGAACAGGAGTGCATATAGGTTTTGATTTTGTAAAACAATCACAAATAGTGCATAAGCCTACTGTGCAAATACAGTATCATTTTGAATGACATTCGCACAGATCATTGGAGCCAGTGTGGTCACAGTTGGTATACAGTGCAACCACATCAGACAGCTTCTGATTTTCCCTGCCCGCCCGTGATGAAAATCAATGATCAATGGACAAACACATGGACTTGCTCACTTATATATGGGACAACGAATCTTCGCAGCGATACAGAGGAACATCAGATATCTTCACCCCCCCCCCCGAGACAATCTCTAGACAAAGCAGCAGTGGAGGGGAGAGGAGGAAAGGGGAGATGTGACCATAGAGAGGTGACGGAGCGAGACACCAAAATGAACAAACGCTGAGATGAGAGGATAGAGAGATGGAGAGCCAGGGCCCGGCTCACTGGAACTGGCAGACGGGTTAGTCAGTGGAAGAGAGAGGGCCACTTGTTTGGGGAGCTGTTTGCAGCTAGAACCAGATAAATGTTCACAGTGGCCAGTCATTATAGCTTATCTCCCTGTGGGCTGCTCTATTCACAGTCTGCTGTGATAAAGAGGGAAGTGGGAAACAGTGGGCCTTATGGGAGTCTGTTTCTCCACACCGCCCATCCTCCAGGGAGCAAGCCGAATTACAGCCAACCACACCGCTTCGGAGCAGCAGCTATCCGATGAGACAGTCTTACATGTTGCGTGAAAAATCAACCAAGGTCATCAGGGTCGTCACATGTTCCTAAAATGAGACTCAGACTGTGGCTGTCACTGTCGGTTCGTTCAATACAGTGGGTAAAGCACAAAAAGGTAGCACTTTAAAACTGAGGCATGAAATTACCCATACATTGTTGTGGGCCAATTACCTTTAGTAAAGAGCCACTTAACCCACTCTGTGCTGTAGTGACCAGTACTAGCTGCAGTAGATGTAAAGCCTTGTAAACGCTTGTTTAAGTTGGATTATTCCATACCACCACCTTGTGGTCACAGACCTGCAATAGAATACCCAGAGAATCCTGTAAGGACTCAACCAAACTCCCCCTTTGTTAACAGCTCACATACTGTGTTAAATGAGTATACAAATAACAATGTTTTTCTAAATGAGAGTGTGGGCACAAGGCATCCAAAATAGATCCACTGTGATGAGAGATTGGGGTGTTACAAGCAGCTGTGCTGATATGTTTTCAGGTCACATTCTATGGTGGTTTACATTTAAAAAAAATATTGTACAGATATGCACTACCTCAAGAAGATGTTTTAATTTGGGGGGGCTGTTGACTGGGTGTGTGTGTGTGTGTGTGGGGGGGCATACAGGACTAATACATTTCCTAGTTTGTAAATGAAAAAATAAAACAAATTTGGTTTATTTGTTCAAATACACTGCCGGTCAAAAGTTTTAGAACACCTACTCATTCAAGGGTTTTTCTTTATTTTTACTATTTTCTACATTGTAGAATATTAGTGAAGACATAAAAACTATGAAATAAAACATATGGAATCATGTAGTAACCAAGAAAGTGTTAAACAAATCAAAATACATTTTATATTTGAGATTCTTCAAATAGTCACCCTTTGCCTTGATGACAGCTTTGCACACTCTTGGCATTCTCTCAACCAGCTTCATGAGGTAGTCACCTGGAATGCATTTCAATTAACAGTTGTGCCTTGTTAAAAGTTCATTTTAACAGTTGATAACACCGTTGTGTTTGTTTCAAGGTATGTAGAAGGCCAAGTCCATATTATGGCAAGAACAGCTCAAATAAGCAAAGAGAAACGACAGTCCATCATTACTTTAAGACATGAAGGTCAGTCAATAAGGAACATTTCAAGAACTTTGAAAGTTTATTCAAGTACAGTGATGAAACTGGCTCGCATGAGGACCGCCACAGGAATGGAAGACCCAGAGTTACCTCTGCTACATTGGATAAGTTCATTAGAATTACCAGCCCCGGGAAATTGCAGAGGAGACTGTGTGAATCAGGCCTTAATGATCAAATTGCTGCAAAGAAACCACTACTAAAGGACAACAATAATAAGCAGAGACTTGCTTGGGCCAAGAAACACGAGCAATGGACATTAGGCTGGTGGAAATCTGTCCTTTGGTCTGATGAGTCCAAATTTGAGATTTTTGGTTCCAACCGCTGTGTCTTTGTGAGACGCATAGTAGGTGAACGGATGATCTCTGCATGTGTGGTTCCCACCGTGAAGCATGGAGGAGGAGGTGTGATGGTGTGGGGGAACTTTGCAGGTGACACTGTCTGTGATTTATTTCGAATTCAAGGCACACTTAACCAGCATGGCTACCAGAGTCTTTCCCAGCGATACGTCATCCCATCTGGTTTGCTCTTAGTGGGACTATCATTTGTTTTTCAACAGGATAATGACCCAACACACCTTCCAGCTGTGTAAGGTTTCTTAGTAGTGGTTCCTTTGCAGCAAGGCAATCATGAAGGCCTGATTCCCGCAGTCTCCTCTGAACGGTTGATGTTGAGATGTGTCTGTTACTTGTGTTCAAACCTTTGACTGGTACTGCATGTATATCTTTTTGATTCATCAGGAAGTGCTGCAGCATCCCTACTTCCTGCGGCTCTGCAGATATGGCAGTTAACTGAAAATATGCATACATCTTTTCTTTAACATAAAAAACATCAACAATGAGGTTGAAGTATCTGGTAGACAATATATTCACCCATAGAGTATCAATCATGAGTACATTGCATCACATTTGAGTCACGTACTGTAGACACTCACAGGGCTCTGGTAAATTGCTGAGTATAATTGTGGCCCTCAACAATCACTTCGCCATTAGCTAACAGCTGAAATTGGCAGTCACTTCTCCAGTTGGTGCGGCTCTCCTTAGTTCTAATAGGCTTAAAAACTTAAAGCCCCGAAATGAAGCATTATTTTAAGCTTATACACTGATTTTCGTGAAGTGTTTGAAACCAGTATGAATAATCCCAGGTCAAAAACTGTAATTTAACGAAATTACATATCTACTTTTGTAAAATGGCTGGAAACAATTTTCTCAACAGTCATGTTGCTTATGCTATCAGTCCCGAGACTCCAGCAACAATTTTATTTTCATTGACCTGACTTTCATTTATCTGAATAACCAGCCCTTATATTTAGCCTCACAATGAAGTGTTTTACCATTTTACGTTCAAGACAATCAGGGCTACGAGTAGAACACAAAGCAATTTGAAATAAACATTTGCATTCATGAGTTTTATTGACAAACGTCTGCAGCAGCAAAAAAAAACGTATACAAATAAATGTAGACCAATGCTGTAAGAATAGAAATTGCGGGAAATGAATATCCAACTAGTCCGTGTCAACTGTGTGGAGTTTGCTGTGCGCTTTTTACAGTATGATAGACACTATGTCCTGAAAGAGATTTCCTATGATCTTCTATGTAGAAGAACCCCTTACCTTCTATCAACTCTTGTATAACTTGTGAGTGTCATAGAGCAAACCATGTTACCTGTGCGTGTTCGTAATAGCTTTTAACAGTTTCAAACCATTCGGAGTCGACAGACATTTTCGTAAAAAGACCCGGCCCGGGCCGCTTTGGGAATGGGCCCTTGTCTCACAAACACCGCTCTAGCTCAGCCCCCGTTAATCACACAGACTAATGGTGCAGAAGAAATAGATTCATCCAATGGTACAACCCAGAAGTCTGTAGCTCAAACACAGCCGACTCATTGGGTTAAATGTCAAGGTCAACTGTGAATTATGTCTGGCTTTCACAATGATATACAAATAAACTGTTCATAATATCATATAATAATATATCATGACCATTTGTCCAAGGTATAATAGTAAGTACAGCATTGAAATCAGATTTGGCTAATGGAACCCATTCTCCTTTAAACAGAAGGGGATTGGCTCTTTCAACCCCCCCCAGAGGACACAGGTACGGAAGTATCTATATCCACAGTAAAACGAGTCCAATGTCGACTTAACCTAAAGGGCCGCTCAGCAAGGGAGAAGCCACTACTCTAAAACCGCCATAAAAAAAAAGCCAGACTACGGTATGCAACTGCACATGGGGACAAAGATTGTATTTTTTGGAGAAATGTCCTCTGGTCTGATGAAACAAACATAGAACTGTTTGGCTATAATGACCATCGTTATGTTAGGAGGGAAAAAGAGGAGGCTTGTAAGCCAAAGAACACCATCCCAACCGTGAAGCACAGAGGTGGCAGCATCTTGTTGTGGGGGTGTTTTGCTGCAGGAAGGACTGGTGCACTTCACAAAATAGATGGCATCATGAGGTAGGAAAATTATGTGGATATATTGAAGAAACATCTCAAGACATCAGTCAGCAAGTTAAAGCTTGGTCGCAAATGGGTCTTCCAAATGGACAATGATCCCAAGCATACTTCCAAAGTTGTGGCAAAATGGCTTAAGGACAACAAAGTCGAGGTACTGGAGTGTCCATCACAAAGCCCCGACCTCAATCCCATAGAACATGTGTGGGCAGAACTGAAAAAGTGTGTGCGAGCAAGGAGGCCTACAAACCTGACTCAGTTACACCAGCTCTGTCAGGAGGAATGGCCCAAAATTCACCCAACTTATTGTGGGAAGCTTGTGGAAGGCTGACCAAAACGTTTGACCCAAGTTAAACAATTTAAAGGCAATGCTACCAAATACTAATTGAGTGTATGTAAACGTCTGACCCACTGGGAATGTGATGAAAGAAATAAAAGCTGAAAGAAATAATTCTCTCTACTATTATTCTGACATTTCACATTCTTAAAATAAGGTGTTGATCCTAACTGACCTAAGACAGGGAATTTTTACTCTGATTAAATGTCAGGAATTGTTCAAAACTGAGCTTAAACGCATTTGCCTAAGGTGTATGTAAACTTCCGACTTCAACAATAGTATGTCTTACATAGCACACTCCATCCTTACCTTACAGCAGTGGCTCTCTGTGTCAGCTGGGTTAGGGGACCAACTCCGTGCGGAGTTGGGAGGGTGCAGATAAATAGTCAGCAAATGATGCCAATCATCAAGATATTTGCAGTCTCTTTTTATGTATTCTGCTGGGTCTATGTGATGTCATTCTGTCAGGTGTTCCCTGTACCTGTTCATGTGGTCAGATGTCATGGAACCATGGAAGGTAAAATATCCAAGTAGAAATCTGGGTAGAGGGCAGAGGAGACGTTCCACAGCCAGAACAGAGCATTGTTCCTCCTCAACTCTATCTGGGGACACTCCCCTGTGTGTTTTAGTAGACGTTATCGCAGGAGGGGAAACCATAAAATAGCCGCATCCCTTTGGGCCCCTCCTGGGCCCTTGGAAGTTTCTGCCGGGCATGTAGGTCTGGAGGATCTCAGCGGCAGACCTGAGATGCCCCAGCAGGTTGGCATTCTGTGGCACCCCACCGTTAACTGCCTCTGCTTGGTTGTATCCAGTTTAGTATTGTAGAAGATGGTGATGTTGTCCCCCATGATGCTCCGGTTCTAATTCTTCACTATGTTGAACACACACAGGTCCACTCCCCATAGCGGGTCTTACACTGGGCTGTAGGCGCATTCTACACAGTGAGGAAGTGCACCTGGGCCAGTGTGGGGAGTGCTCCTGTTTCATGCTCCCTGCCAAGAACAATACTGGCCACAATCACACATAGAAGCCCCCCTCCTAATTCTGGTTCTTTACTACTCTACTTTTTTTTATTGTGAAGTCATAGGACTTTGAGTGTGCTACGGGAATCTAATGCAAATATGCACCTCACAAACATTGCAGTACTACATCAAAATCATTCCAAACACCAATCAAAAAGAGGACGAGGCGGAACGTTCTCTCCTACAGTGGAGATGCGTTAATGAGACAGGGACAAATGTATCTCTGAATCACCTTTGCGAATCAAATTGCTAGTGTGAATTGTCAAGCCTAGGAAAGCAAAGTTTCCTGTAGCCTAGCTACCAAGTGTAAATGAGGGGAGGGGCTGAGTATTATATAAATTATTACAAACTATTCCTCTTAGAATGGGTCTATACTTTCTAGAATTAATTCATTAATTAGATAATTAAAATATGCAGGCTGCAGCCATGAATTTACTTTTAAGCAGACCTGGCTATCTGCAATGTGTCTGAACACAACACTTCGGAACTCTTGCTGTAGACTTCAAAGGATCACAAATAATTTTGCCTTAAGGCAACCTATAATTATGGAAAGGAGGGCCATTAAAGTTTTATTTTACCCCAAAGCCTACAGTCCACCAATTTGGATGTAAAAACTCGAAAGAGTTTTTCAAAAGATAAATACAGTGCATTCGGAAAGTTTTCAAACCCCTTGACTTTTCCATTTTGTTATGTTACAGCCTTATTCTTAAATGGATTTTTAAAAAGTATTATCCTCATCAATACACACAATACCCCATTATGACAAAGCAAAAACAGGTTTTTAGAATATTTTGCAAATGTATTACAAATAAAAAACAGAAATACCTTAAATTGAATTCAGGTGCATCCTCTTTCCATTGATCATCCTGTTTCTACAACTGGAGTCCACCTGTTGTAAATTCAATTGACTGGACATGATTTGGAAAGGCACATACCTGTCTATATAAGGTCCCACAGTTGACAGTACATTTCAGAGCAAAAACCAAGCCATGAGGTCGAAGGAATTGTCCGTAGAGCTCTGAGACAGGATTGTGTGGAGGCACAGACCTGGGGAATGGTACCAAACAATTTCTGCAACATCGAAGGCCCCCAAGAACACAGTGGCCTCCATCATTCTTATAAGGAAGAAGTTTGGAACCACCAAGACTCTTCATAGAGCTGGCTTCCCAGCCAAACTGAGCATTCAGGGGAGAAGGGCCTTGGTCAGGGAGGTGACCAATGGTGGTCAACAGATGGTCAATCTGACAGAGCTCCAGAGTTCCTCTGTGGAGATGGGAGAAACTTCCAGAAGGAAAACCATCTCTGCAGCTCTCCACCAATCAGGCCTTTATGGACAGATTTATGGCCACTCCTCAGTAAAAGGCACTCAACAGCCCGCTTGGGAGTTTTCCAAAAGTCACCTACAGGACTCTCAGACCCTGAGAAACAAGATTCGCTGGTCTGATGAAACCAAGATTGAACTCTTTGGCCTGAATGCCAATCGTCTAGAGGAAACCTGGCACCATCCCTATGGTGAAGCATGGTGGTGGCATCATCATGCTGTGGGGATGTTTTTCAGCAGCAGCAACTGGGAGACTAGTCAGGATCGGGGGAAAGATGAACGGAGCAAAGTACAGAGAGATCCATGATGAAAACCTGCTCCAGAGCGCTCAAGACCTCAGACTGGGGAGAAGGTTCACCTTCCAACAGGACAATGACTTTAAGTACACAGCCAAGACAAAGCATGAGTGCCTTCGGGACAAGTCTCTAAATGTCCTTGAGTGGCCCAGCCAGAGTCCGGACTTGAACCCGATCAAACATCTCTGGAGAGACCTGGAAATAGCTGTGCAGCGATGCTCCCCATCCAACCTGACAGAGCTTGAGAGGATGTGTATAGAAGAATGGGAGAAACTCCACAAATACACGTGTGCCAAGCTTAGCAACATGGGGCGGCAGGGTAGCCTAGTGGTTAGAGCATTGGACTAATAACTGGAAGGTTGCAAGTTCAAATCCCCGAGCTGACAAGGTACAAATCTGTTATTCTGCCCATGAACAGGCAGTTAACCCACTGTTCCTAGACCGTCATTGAAAATAAGAATTTGTTCTTAAACTGACTTGCCTGGTAAAAATACCCAAGAAGGCACGTATTGTGTGTAGATTGTTTTTTTTCCTCATCAATTTAATACATTTTAGAATATGGCTGTAACATAACAAAATGTGGAAAAAGTCAAGGGGTCTGAATACGTTCCCGAATGCACTGTACATCTGTGGAGATTTGCCCTGAGAGAGTTCTATGAGGATGCACTCTTTCTACAATGTTAGGTAATGTGACTGCTTCCTGGAAACTTGTATTGCTGAAAACTTGAAATAACTTTTGGCTGGCAGCACCCAACAATTATAGGGGGAAGGGGTAGTCCTTTAAGAAACATTTTGTGCCAGACAAACCTCTTAAAAGCAGCCACTCTCAAAACTCTCGTCCCACTGACACTATGTGTACATTCTGATTGTTGAATCCATCAGGAACCAAGGAGAGACAGATAATTGTATAACTAAGATAAACACTGATACACAAGTGATCATCACACTGACAAATCCATTTGTGGACACTGTACTGTGAAAGATAGTATTGGATGATGTTATACAACCGATGGGTCTAATCCTGGATGCTGATTGGTTAAAACCACATTCCAGCCGGTGTCAATTCGACAAGTTACCACCGGTTAAATCTATGATGTTGAAATGTCTATTGAAATGAAATGGCTATTTGTTCTCACTGCGCAATCCACTGTCTCATCAACTCAGCCAGGCAATTTACATACTAGGTCTACATCTACACATTATCTCCCATTTCCTTCACACTAGCGTTTGGTTTTCAACAACAGAGATTTGTAGTAAACTTGCTGTCGGTCTCCGACATTTGCAACATTATTGAAATTCGATCTCTAGCTGTCCTATGGTAATTAACGTGTCGATAGCCGGGACGAGACCGACAGGCTGAAATGTCAATAGAAAAACAGGAAATACAGCTAGTTTGCTGTCATTCCATTTTCAGTTTGAAGTGATTGTGTTAGCTGTGTAGTTGGCTGTCTCATTTGAACAGTGGCCTGGCGGCAGAGAAAATGTTCAATGCCATGCGAAATCGCACATAATTAGTTCATTGCTATGGATGTATCCCCCCAACAATCACTAGAAAACAGCTTTAACAAACGTAAATGCAGCTACTTTGCTGATATTCTGGCTACACTGTTTGGCGTGACTGTGTTAGCCAAAGTTGGCTAGCTGGCAAGCAAGGGATAAGAATGATGCCAGAAAGAACGAACGACCAGGCGGCTTGGGAAGCAACCATAGATTTGTGTCGGGACTATATCTTGTGGAAGGATGAAATAGTATGAATAAATTAATCAAAATTACATTTTTAATTAAAATATGTCACTCATTATTTGAATATGTTGGTAACCCGTTGTATAAAAGTGATAATGCCCTCGAAGCTGGTGTTTGGAGGATATATTGGCACGGTTTGCAGGCCCTTGATGGAACAACACCTGTGCCAATATATCCTCCAAACACAGGCTTCTCTGGCAGTATCACTTAATTACAGCTTTGATTTATTTTGAGTGATTGAAACATTGTACACAGTAAGAGAGAAGCACAATTTTAGAGCGAAAATAGTAGTCTTGTTTTTGCCATAAAATAAAAGCTTTTTAAACGTGAAAATACATTAATATAAATATTGAAACCTAAAGATAAAAATGTCAGAGGTCAGGCGATAAGAAGTATTTTGTGCTATTCCAAGAATCAAGTGCATCGGCCCCATTTTGGCTCACACATAACACAAAACCGTACATACATCAGAAGCACATCTGAAAACAACACACATTTCCACACAAAAACATCAATTTTGGGATCATGAGAAAATGACACCTTGAAAGAGGGGAGAGGGGTTGAGAGAGATATATCGTGGGAAGGAGACTGAGAAAGAGATCAATGTAAACAAAGTTATTTCCAGCGAGCCCTCCAATGTATGGGAAACAAATCAACACACAAACAACCACATAACTCAGTGTTCCACATAGATCCACCAACCTTACAGCAATCTGGACTACAGTGAATACATTTGCCCCAAAGTGTATTTATATCATGTTTGCACATGTGTGTAGATAATGTCATGTGTATACCAGTACACGTCCAATTATTTGAATGTAGCTGTATGCCTGTGGATGTACTGTTTGCACTCAGAGCAGGAGTGTGATGAGTAGCAGGAGCAAACAGTGCACCCATGACGCCATGATTGGAGCTGCGACGCCTCGTTGTTGTTGGGGGTCTCTCTGGCCACAGCCCTCTCCCTGGTAGCCACTATAGCACTGGCACTGAAACTCCCTCTGAAAGCCCAATATGTCGTCTTCCCCAAGCTGACCTTGAACCTTGAGTTTTCCATTTGCTAGGGGCTCTATTCTGTGGGTGCGGGTGCTGAGGTGCAGGTAGGCATCAGTGTCAGGGTGTTTACGCAGGCAGCGTCCAAGGGAATCGCACAGCGTCTGGCTGCACAGCTCTGCTGCCGTGGTAACGTTGAGCAGGTACCGGCCCAGCGGACCCCGCAGGTACTCATTCAGACTAGAGCAACTGGCCTGGAGAGACACACACACAGAGAGAGAGAGAGTTTAAAGGGTGGCTGAACTTCCTGTTTTGGTCTCGTTTCAGATTTAGTTCATTAAGAAATGACTGAATTAAAATGTGAGTTGGTTTCGGGGTGTGGTGTGATGTGTGTGTCTCTTGTGTGTGTTCACAGGTGGGAAGAGTTAGCCCAATTATTTAGCCAATTAGCTTCAGCCAGCTGGTGTGCAACCGTGGCAATTATGGTTTGACTTTGGATAGCCTATCTCCGGAGCTAGCTAGGGACAATATTTGAGACAATATAAATGAGACAATATTTTCATGTGGCACACTTTTTAGTTTTCTCATGAAATGCTTTCAATATTTGAATATGAATTCCTACAATTTATAGTTGTTTTGAGGTTCTGGACCTACTGGAATTTTTACATATTGTCCCATGTAAATTGTGTAATTTACCAATGGTTCCTAACTAGCCCCATAGGGATATCCAAAGTCAACCCAAATTCACCACAGGCCTTACGATCTGGTCGCATGCAGCTGCACTCCAAATTGATGATTACTTATGTACCACCAGCTGTGGGCAGGATTGAAACAAACCCAACCTTAATTTACATTGTGATGCAGTCATGACCTCAAGTCTCACAAAACTGTTTTGGACGAGACTAACTTTATGACCAAAATGATCCTATTTACCCTTTGTAGTCAATTTTGACAGTGGAATAAATGTTTCTGACTCATATCGATGCCACATCGTCTGTTTTCTAAATGAGAAGTCGTTTTTTGGGGGGCAGTTGCTCTTTAAAGGTAGATTTACATCAATGTCATTCCTGCGTCTCCTCAATTTAAATTAAGCTTAAGATCCACTGCAAACACTTTCAAATCATAAGAACAAATGGGATATGAAGAGGGGCTGCTACAAAAACACAACTGATAATCAAGTGGATGAATGAGTGTGACGTGACTGACTATGACTCCGTGATGTGCAGCGAGGTCCTGTGAGTTGGTCATTCGGTGATCACATGTGATTTGTTGTGATTTTATGAGACTTGTGTAATTTGCGAGGACACTTGCCTTGCTGCTGGCATAAGCGTGATCTCCCCAGAGGATGATGCCTGCGGCCCCAAGAGCCACACTCTCCCCGATGGTGGAGACCAGGTCCGTCTGCAGGGAAAATCACTCAAAATCTTGACCAAAGAAGACGTACAGATTCATCACAAAGCACACAGAGTGCCCAGTCAGCACAAATCGGCCAATGAAAATACAACCAAAATGACACCATGTACAATTGTTCAGTGTTGTTCAATTGTTGTGTGTGAGTGGGGGGGGGGGGGGGGGGGGGCACTGGACTATATAGACTTTGTGTATGTGACCACCTCTTATCTGCTCACGCCCTCGTAAGGAAATGCACTACAGGGCGTTAGCGAGTAACATGACCAACACCCATCCTGCTCACACATATACACACAAAAGACAGGGAATATTTGGGGTATGTGCTGATTGAGCAGGAAAGGGCTGCAGCCACAGATAAGGACAGAGGGTCATGGTCATGGGTAGAGAGATAGAGCTTGATCTGTGAATCAGGGTCTATCAACACAGCACACACACACACACAGAGAAAAAGGAGTGGTTATAAAACACACCCATTGATTAAACAGAGAGTATTGCACTCTGATATGGAGCATTATTCTACCACAAAGAATTCATAGAAATCTCAAAACATTAAGTGAATTGAAATCATCATTCACATCTTAATGAAGATTGTATTAGGGTAGGTTTATAGTCTAGATATCTTTCACATCAATGATTCTTACAATTCCCAGACTTCTTTGCACCATTTTCTTGTTTTAAAAATGGACGGAGAGCCAGGGGCACACTCCAATACTCACACATTGTTAACAAAAGATGCATTTGTGTTTAGTGAGTCCGCATGACCATAGGCAGTAGGGATGACCATGTGTTCTCTTGATAAGTGCATGAATTTCACAATGTTCCTGTACTTTGGGTTGTCAGAGAAAATGTATGGAGTAAAAAGTACAATATTTTCTTCAGGAATGTAGTGAAGTAAAAGTAGAAGTTGTCAAAAATGTAAATAGTATATAAGTACAGATACCTCAAAAAACTACTTAAGTAGTACTCTAAAGTATTTTTTCACTTAAGTACTTTACACCACTGTCAAATGGTCTATAAGTTCTCCTGGTTAGTACTATGTGACGGTCAGAGAAACGTCTCTTCACCTCTGTCAGCAGCTCCAGTACGTTGGCATAGGTGGGCCGGGCGTACACAAAGACAGGACGTGCCAGCCCGTCTCCCCCTGACGCCAGACGCATCCCCTCCTTCACGCGGTTCCGGACAAACTGCCGCCCCGAGGGCGAAGAGCGCAGCACCGTGCCCATGTAGACCGAGGGGAAGAGGGCTGTGCTCTCCATCCACAGCCATTTGAGCATTTCATTCCGGGCCACCTCCACGTCAGGGCAGCGGCCCGTGTAGTTCTCCAGAGTGTTCTTGTAGTCGTGGTTGTAGCAGTCTGGGAACAAGTAGAACCCCCACAGCTGGTTGGGCCGCAGGCTCTTGGCCAGCCTCAGGGTCTCCAGCATGAACTTCCGGGCTGACATCTCAAACTCCTGCTGGGCCACCTTAGCCACACGTTCTGCGGGCCAGGCTGGGTTCTTCTGGGCCACCAGCTGCCTTGACTGGTTGCGGTACACATTCTTGACGTCCCAGTTGCGGATCCACAGTGGTCTCCACTCCTCCCAGTCAATAACTGCCAGTCCCTTGGCCCCTGCTTCGCGTATGTAATACTGAATACCCTCCGGCATCTTCTCCAGGTGCTGAGTGAGACTGGCAACCTGCGGGAGCCCACCGTTCATGACAGCACCATCGTGCTCCTTATAATAGGGGTACAACCCCAAGCGGTCCTTGTAAAAGATGGTGAGGTTCTGGCGGACAAAGCCCTTGCTGGGCGACGCAACAATCTGGAACTGTTCCAGCTGAAAGTGAATACCGTGCCGCGGGCCGCAGTCCTCCGTCGGGGCATTCCAGGCCATGACCAGAGGCTTTTGGGGATACAGTGGCCATCTCGTGGGTTTCAGTTCCTCAGCACAGAGGTAGTCCCATAGAAGTGTCACCAACAGCAATACTTTCCAATCAGGCTGTGCAGTCCAGTACAACATGACTTTTGTGGTGAATGAATGTGTTTTTTACTCTCTGCTCTCCTGTCCTGTAAAGAGAATTGAGCGAACATCAACATGAGCACATTGATTTCCAATCAAT
Source organism: Oncorhynchus nerka (assembly GCF_034236695.1). Lineage (NCBI taxonomy): Eukaryota > Metazoa > Chordata > Actinopteri > Salmoniformes > Salmonidae > Oncorhynchus > Oncorhynchus nerka. Next base: position 47,991,432 of record NC_088397.1, read on the forward strand.
AGATTCAGATTTGCCAGTAACTTGAATCACTCTGGTACTACACCTCTATGCCCAGAAAAGTTTCGATATAGGGCGGGCTCACTTTCACCAAACAGGTCCCGGACATACAATAGGTTTATGAACGAAGAGGGTATATAATAAAGTGTGAACAGTTCAGCTGGTTTAAAAATTCATTCTACCCAGCGTGAAAGCCTCTATGAAAAATGCATTAAGATCAAGCATCCTACTCTATATGACAAGCCTGGAAACAATACCACCTCTCATGAAGATGATCAACTGAATATTGAGTTCAAGTTATAGGCTACTGAAAGTAATGAGTTTAGTGGGGAAACAGTTTTAGCAGCAGTATACTTGAAGCAGCAGTAGAAGCTTGTGTTGGCAAACACACCCTTACACGTTTGATGTGTGTGTGTGTGTGTAACATCCACCTTTTGCCCATGAGTAAGTTTTCATTCGTGGAAAAGGAAATAGAAAAACATATCTTACCTTGTACAGCAGAATGAGGAAGCATACCCAAATACTAGAGACCCCTATATTCCAATTAAGCCACGTTTGTCTTTCAAGATGGAGAAAGGTGATTGAAACAAACTTCTCCCAATAACTACCTGGTTAAGTGATCCCTGCAACAATAGGTAAAAACACTGGTACTTCATTGGTCACTGGAATGTATTATTACTGTACTTCACAACTTGAACCGACAGTGAATGTACCGTATCCCCCTGTACTGGTGTCAGTTCAGTTGCACCCAACGCCTAGTGGGTTAATTATAAAACAAATCCTCCCTAGTGCGAGTCCGGACTCCTTCAGGATGTTCCATTCAAACATTTTAAAAAAGGGGGGAGTGGCGAAATAAACTGTACTTTGTAGGCGCGTCAAAGTGCTTCTCAATATTGTATTACACCAAAATCATTGTATGCACCTTCGGCTATAGACTAAATATGTCAAATGTTGTTTATTTTCTGTTTTTAGCTGAATATGCAGTAGTTTGTTTAATTTGTCAGTTATACACTTAGAATGAGTCAGTCCAAAAAGTTTGCTACTAGTCATTGAAAACAGATGAATGTTGCAATATCTAGATTTAGGAGCCGCTAACAGCATAGAGGCAACATACATACTGGGAAATGAAAGGGGATACCGAGTCAGTTGTACAATTGAATGCATTCAACTGAAATGTGTCTTCCGCATTTAACCCAACCCTTCTGAATCAGAGAGGTGCGGGGTTCTGCCTATCGATATGAGCGTGCCATGACATGCCCATCCTAAAAAAAAAAGTTTTTAAACAGTATAAATGAACGTGGTCTTGTTTTCTGTAGTTCAGATTATTAAGCTATTTTTTTGCAAGCAGTTAAATGACAAGCACAACATTTCAACCAGTGTTAGTTTATAAATATGTATTCAACAGTTATATGCCTATCTATAAACTAATAATTAAACAGTTGAAACCTCTTAAAACCACTTTATAAATCATTTTTAGTAGGCTCCACCATAATGTCAAGTGTTAACAAATAGCCTATAGTTTAACTCCATGTAAGCATGGTATATCTAGGACCAGTAGCATCTCAACTCTGTCCAGACAAAGGCATCTGGCATGCAGACTTCACTGCTCGCGGTACATGATGGCAGCCATTGGCACTGGCGCAATGACCCAAACAAGTACCACATGTTGTCATGCTGCCAACGTCATGGATAGATTCAGAGCATGCTGTAGTTGAAAGCTTTGAAATGAATAGTTAGAAGGAAAGGCCAACAAAACATAAGCCTAAAGGGTGCATGTGACGTGGAGGACCTGAGAGCACATAACCAACAAAAATCCCTGGAAGTGAGGCCGCATCCTGTGAGGGTCACTCAGTTGACTCTGTTCTGCTGTTTGTTCTCCGAGCTCTGCTGACTCACCTGCGTGTGTCTGAATGAGACAGAGATTGTGAATTCCAAGCCACCACCTCGCCCCTGCCAAATCACTCGGAGGGCCCTCCGTTGTCACATGTTGCTGACAAAATTCCGAAGGTGACTTCTAGAGAGTGGAGATGGGATCAATGAGCCCATCAATTTTGGGACACACTCCTGACATGAATGATGCAATTCATGTTCCACTTTTAAAGCAGCAATATGTGAGTTATGTGAATTATAGATCTGTAATTCTCATTGAAAGCAATCTAAGTGGTAGATCTGTTATATGTGCGCAATGTCTATGCTTCCCATTGTTACGTTTCGTTTTTGCGTCTTCCACTTTAGTTTTTTACACCAGCTTCAGACAGCTTAAAATACAATATTTTTGGTTATTGAAAATATATTTCACATCGGTTTAAATGGTACACGGATTCTCTACCACAAAATGAAATTAGGCAAACTATTAGAATTTTTGCACCCTTTAAATAATAAAACGAGCATGAAATTCAAACGAACAACCCCCCCCCCCGTCGTTTTACAATATATAAACCCCAGTAACTGTTAAACATTTAATTTGGGAGGTATTTCATGTTACATTTGTCAAGTCTCGACATCAGACATAAACAAATGCACGTGTCATAATTAGGCATACCTCTCCATTCTTTTGTATGAAATTGTGAAAATTCCAAACATATCGCAGTGCATGTTGGGATAGCACTTCGCTCTGAATCCTGCAGTCTTGGTCGAAGTGGCTGTGGGTCTAATTAGCCCTCTACACCGTCAATAATTGTCACTCCCCCAGCTTCGAGACACGTGCAAATCGAGGGCTGAGCTAAATTGGGAGATTCTGCTGGAGTGAGGGAAGAGATGTGTGGTTTCCCTCCATCTTGTGTGCTTCCCTTTGACCCATATCTCTTGGACATTACATCATCAACCTCCAGGCACGACTAGGAAACGATGGAACTGGAAACACACACTATCACCTCAACCACAATCACTTCAGGAGAGGGACTGTACTGTATAATTGTATCTAACCCACACAGATTACATTTACATTTACATTTAAGTCATTTAGCAGACGCTCTTATCCAGAGCGACATACAAATTGGTGCTTTCACCTTATGACATCCAGTGGAACAGCCACTTTACAATAGTGCATCTAGGTCTTTTAAGGGGGGGGTGAGAAGGATTACTTTATCCTATCCTAGGTATTCCTTAAAGAGGTGGGGTTTCAGGTGTCTCCGGAAGGTGGTGATTGACTCCGCTGTCCTGGCGTCGTGAGGGAGTTTGTTCCACCATTGGGGGGCCAGAGCAGCGAACAGTTTTGACTGGGCTGAGCGGGAACTGTACTTCCTCAGTGGTAGGGAGGCGAGCAGGCCAGAGGTGGATGAACGCAGTGCCCTTGTTTGGGTGTAGGGCCTGATCAGAGCCTGGAGGTACTGAGGTGCCGTTCCCCTCACAGCTCCGTAGGCAAGCACCATGGTCTTGTAGCGGATGCGAGCTTCAACTGGAAGCCAGTGGAGAGAGCGGAGGAGCGGGGTGACGTGAGAGAACTTGGGAAGGTTGAACACCAGACGGGCTGCGGCGTTCTGGATGAGTTGTAGGGGTTTAATGGCACAGGCAGGGAGCCCAGCCAGCAGCGAGTTGCAGTAATCCAGACGGGAGATGACAAGTGCCTGGATTAGGACCTGCGCCGCTTCCTGTGTGAGGCAGGGTCGTACTCTGCGGATGTTGTAGAGCATGAACCTACAGGAACGGGCCACCGCCTTGATGTTATTTGAGAATGACAGGGTGTTGTCCAGGATCACGCCAAGGTTCTTAGCGCTCTGGGAGGAGGACACAATGGAGTTGTCAACCGTGATGGCGAGATCATGGAACGGGCAGTCCTTCCCGGGAGGAAGAGCAGCTCCGTCTTGCCGAGGTTCAGCTTGAGGTGATGATCCGTCATCCACACTGATATGTCTGCCAGACATGCAGAGATGCGATTCGCCACCTGGTCGTCAGAAGGGGGAAAGGAGAAGATTAATTGTGTGTCGTCTGCATAGCAATGATAGGAGAGACCATGTGAGGTTATGACAGAGCCAAGTGACTTGGTGTATAGCGAGAATAGGAGAGGGCCTAGAACAGAGCCCTGGGGGACACCAGTGGTGAGAGCACGTGGTGAGGAGACGGATTCTCGCCACGCCACCTGGTTGGAGCGACCTGTCAGGTAGGACGCAATCAAGCGTGGGCCGCGCCGGAGATGCCCAACTCGGAGAGGGTGGAGAGGAGGATCTGATGGTTCACAGTATCGAAGGCAGCCGATAGGTCTAGAAGGATGAGAGCAGAGGAGAGAGAGTTAGCTTTAGCAGTGCGGAGCGCCTCCGTGATACAGAGAAGAGCAGTCTCAGTTGAATGACTAGTCTTGAAACCTGACTGATTTGGATCAAGAAGGTCATTCTGAGAGAGATAGCGGGAGAGCTGGCCAAGGACGGCACGTTCAAGAGTTTTGGAGAGAAAAGAAAGAAGGGATACTGGTCTGTAGTTGTTGACATCGGAGGGATCGAGTGTTGGTTTTTTCAGAAGGGGTGCAACTCTCGCTCTCTTGAAGACGAGAGGGACGTAGCCAGCGGTCAGGGATGAGTTGATGAGCGAGGTGAGGTAAGGGAGAAGGTCACCGGAGATGGTCTGGAGAAGAGAGGAGGGGATAGGGTCAAGCGGGCAGGTTGTTGGGCGGCCGGCCGTCACAAGACGCGAGATGTCATCTGGAGAGAGAGGGGAGAAAGAGGTCAGAGCACAGGGTAGGGCAGTGTGAGCAGAACCAGCGGTGTCGTTTGACTTAGCAAACGAGGATCGGATGTCGTCGACCTTCTTTTCAAAATGGTTGACGAAGTCATCTGCAGAGAGGGAGGAGGGGGGGGGGGGAGGGGGAGGAGGATTCAAGAGGGAGGAGAAGGTGGCAAAGAGCTTCCTAGGGTTAGAGGCAGATGCTTGGAATTTAGAGTGGTAGAAAGTGGCTTTAGCAGCAGAGACAGAGGAGGAAAATGTAGAGAGGAGGGAGTGAAAGGATGCCAGGTCCGCAGGGAGGCGAGTTTTCCTCCATTTCCGCTTGGCTGCCCGGAGCCCTGTTCTGTGAGCTCGCAATGAGTCGTTGAGCCACGGAGCGGGAGGGGAGGATCGAGCCGGCCTGGAGGATAGGGGACATAGAGAATCAAGGGATGCAGAAAGGGAGGAAGAGGAGGGTTGAGGAGGCAGAATCAGGAGATAGGTTGGAGAAGGTTTGAGCAGAGGGAAGAGATGATAGGATGGAAGAGGAGAGAGTAGCGGGGGAGAGAGAGCGAAGGTTGGGACGGCGCGATACCATCCGAGTAGGGGCAGTGTGGGAAGTGTTGGATGAGAGCGAGAGGGAAAAGGATACAAGGTAGTGGTCGGAGACTTGGAGGGAGTTGCAATGAGGTTAGTGGAGGAACAGCATCTAGTAAAGATGAGGTCGAGCGTATTGCCTGCCTTGTGAGTAGGGGGGAAGGTGAGAGGGTGAGGTCAAAAGAGGAGAGGAGTGGAAAGAAGGAGGCAGAGAGGAATGAGTCAAAGGTAGACGTGGGGAGGTTAAAGTCGCCCAGAACTGTGAGAGGTGAGCCGTCCTCAGGAAAGGAGCTTATCAAGGCATCAAGCTCATTGATGAACTCTCCGAGGGAACCTGGAGGGCGATAAATGATAAGGATGTTAAGCTTGAAAGGGCTGGTAACTGTGACAGCATGGAATTCAAAGGAGGCGATAGACAGATGGGTAAGGGGAGAAAGAGAGAATGACCACTTGGGAGAGATGAGGATCCCGGTGCCACCACCCCGCTGACCAGAAGCTCTCGGGGTGTGCGAGAGCACGTGGGCGGACGAAGAGAGAGCAGTAGGAGTAGCGGTGTTGTCTGTGGTGATCCATGTTTCCGTCAGAGCCAAGAAGTCGAGGACTGGAGGGAGGCATAGGCTGAGATGAACTCTGCCTTGTTGGCCGCAGATCGGCAGTTCCAGAGGCTACCGGAGACCTGGAACTCCACGTGGGTCGTGCGCGCTGGGACCACCAGATTAGGTGGCCGCGGCCATGCGGTGTGGAGCGTTTGTATGGTCTGTGCAGAGAGGAGAGAACAGGGATAGACAGACACATAGTTGACAGGCTAGAGAAGAGGCTACGCTAATGCAGAGGAGATTGGAATGACAAGTGGACTACACGTCTCGAATGTTCAGAAAGTTAAGCTTACGTAGCAAGAATCTAATTGACTAAAATGATTAAATGATACAGTACTGCTGAGGTAGGCTAGCTGCGTTGTTGACACTACCCTAATCAAGTCGTTCCGTTGAGTGTGAAGTTTCTACAATGCTGCTTTTCGGGGGCTAGCTGGCTAGCTAGCAGTGTTGGTTACGTTACGTTGCGTTAGGAGAACGACAATAGCTGGCTAGCTAACCTAGAAAATCGCTCTAGACTACACAATTATCTTTGAAACAAAGACGGCTATGTAGCTAGCTATGTAGCTAGCTACGATCAAACAAATCACACCGTTGGGACTGTAATGAAATGAAATGAAAATGTGATACTACCTGTGGAGCGAAGCGGAATGCGACCGGAATGCGAAAGTTCTATTCCGTAGACGTTGGCTGGCTATTGGCTAGCTAGGAGTGTCTCCTACGTTAAGGACGACAAAATAGCTGGCTAGCTAACCTCGGTAAATTAAGATAATCACTCTAAGACTACACACTCTAACTACACAATTATCTTGGATACGAAGACAGCAAAGACAACTATGTAGCTAGCTAATACTACACTAATCAAGTCGTTCAGTTGAGTGTGATAGTTACTACAGTGCTACGGTAGCCGGTGAACGTATGCTAGCTGGCTAGCTGCTAGGCAGATAGGAGGACGACGAAATACGATAATAACGCAATTATCACTCTAAGACTCCACACTCTAAACTACACAATTATCTTGGATACGAAGACAGCAAAGACAACTATGTAGCTAGCTAACACTACACTAATCAAGTCGTTCAGTTGAGTGTGATAGTTACTACAGTGCTACGGTAGACGGTGAACGTGTTGGGCAGATAGGAGACGACGAAATACGATAATTACGCAATTATCTTTGATACAACGACGACTATGTAGCTAGCTAAGAAGAAATTGCTAAGATTAGACAAATCAGACCGTTGTACTATAATGAAATGTAATGAAAAAGTTATATAACCTGCAGACCGAAGCGCGGATGCGACCGGCAGATCGCATCCGCGATTATATTTAATCTCAGATGTATGAAAATAGATTTTTACTCAAACAAACCCATTCATTCACATACTTTACACAAACTGCCTATAGCAGTCCAACGTGTGCCAGATCAAGGTCTCACTTGGGAAAGCATTCTTCCTAACTCAATAGGACTTCCTGGTTAAATAAAATATGATGTAACAGCGCATGTTTCATCCACACCCATACATACACCCTCACACACCTTTTTCCATCACACATTGTACATTACTTACCGTTCTCTATTCTGCTCTAACACTTCCCTATATTGTTATATTCTTACTCCATCGGTGAAGCTTAAACACAAAAACATGCCTTATGCATTTATGGTCATATACAAGCCTCACCCATTTTAGAGTAACTTATCTTTAGATGAAGTCGCTCCGCAGAACAAAGGAAGCAAGGAGGAAATACCTAAAAAGTGTCTGACCTCTAGCCCAGAAACACAATTACAGGGGCCAGACATGCCTGTTGCCTACCGTATGCTATTGGAGAGCAATAAAACAACACTGAAACTGACCATATAATCATGCTCGTGGACCATTAGATACTGTGCAAATGGATTACCATTAGAACATTGTCACTTGACCTTCAAAATATGTCTATAAATGACTGGATCATAAAGCAAACTAGACATGTCATAAGTCATGTGTCATAATGATTCAAATTGGCAACATTGATGATTGACCCAAAAACGTTAAGAGAATCAAACATTGAAGACCCACATGTACAAGAGCATTGCACCCTGGTGATAAAACAGGGGTACAGCAGAAAAACAAGATTCACCAAAAACAGCTTCACAGGATTGTGATAACTACACATGGAAAAAGGCTTTTGAATGGACCAGTAAATTATGTTAGTCTGAGTCATGAAAACCTCATTACTGTGACCACATTGTTATGGAACAACACTCTTCTTCAGAATGTGAAACATATGTGGACTGGATAATGAAGGGGAATGCCTCAATACAGTCTTTCAGCCTGGTAAACCATTTATTCAAGTATTTCCAACTCAGACAGCTTTTGTATTTTATTTTTTTTACATTAAAAAAAGTTGACTAGTGCAGGTCTGGCCTCCAATCATAGAGGCAGACTTAGATATGATAACATTACAACATGAAAATGGTCAACATATACAGTACAGTGGGAATTCCTAAACCTTCCCCTGATCTTGCTACCTTTCTTTCACACACACACTTCTCTACATCACAGAAGGCAGAACGTTTAACTCTATCTACTCCTCCTCCCCTTTCTTTTTGTCCGCAACATAACTCAGGTGGTCTGTCGACAGCTTCTGAGTGTAGTCAGACATCCCACCCATTCTTTCAGAGGAACACTAGCGTTCAGGATGGAGCGGTTGTAGTGATGTGTCTTTTCTGCGTTAGACCACCCTCCCAGTGGGATTCACACCTCAAAGAGGATGACAGGGAAATCTACATGGATCCGGGGGTGGTTTAGCTTCACAATTCCCTGCAAACAGATAACAATATCCACTCTATTAATTATAAACAACACCCATGGGTAACTGGAAACATTTCCAACACTGTCAGTCTGAGACTTTCACAAGTGTACATCCAATCAGCTCACCTGAGGTATGAGGTTCTTCTGAATCCTCTTCAGCTTGGACCTCTTCCGGCCATTTTTTGTCACTACAGTCTCTTCATAGAACTCATGAGCCAGGTCCCCATCCTCATCATAGTAGAGAGAGCTATCAACATAAATAAAAAATGAGCGGAATGGAAAGCGTTTGACTCATTTAAGGATCTACCCTGTGGTTGGTAGATATATACATATATTTTACCTTTATTTAACAAGGCAAGTCAGTTAATAAGAACAAGTTCTTATTTTCAATGACGGACTAGGAACATTGGGTTAACAGTCTTGTTCAGGGGCAGAACGACAGATTTTTACCTCGTCAGCTCGGGGATTCAATCTCGCAAACATTAGGTTACTAGTCCAACGCTCTAACCACTAGGCATACATTTTTATTGCATTTACCACACAGTATTACCTCCTCCTTGTGAAAATAAATGGGGTTGCTTTTCTGGTCCCTTTGAGCCGGGCAACAGAGTGATCTTCTTGCCCCTCACTGCCCGAATCCCCTCCAGCTCCCGAACCAGCAAATGGCCAAGCACCTTTCACCTTGGATCCACTGCCTCCCATCTTCAGTGGTGGGACATTATCCCTTGTCACAGAAAACTCCTAGGCAACGATTATATGAGCTGGCCAACCAGTCAGTTTTCTACTGGTTTGGATCTGAAAGCAAGAAGCCATAGGTACTGTTGCTTTAGCTAGCCTAATAATGCTACCACACTGACCAAACGCTGCAAACAATATCTAGCTACTAAGCAAGCTATTAAATAGATAGGTTACCTAGCTAGCTCCAAAAGGTAACTTAGCTAACTACGTTAGCAAACGAGGTTGCCCTAGATGGCTAACGTCAAGTAGCTTGCTAGCTAACACTGTTCACTGCAGTTAGTTAAGTTTGATAAATATTGCAAATATATTTAGTAGAGCTTTCAAACTGCTAACGTTAACCAAAGCTAGCTAGCTATCCCTACAGTCTGTTAGCTAAACTTCGCCCGCATAATAAACCGTTAGCTAGCAAGCTAAACTAGCTTACGTTAGCTAGCTCAATTTGCCAGCTAACCATTTATAGTGACAGCATTTATAGAAACATATTTATTCTTTTAGCGACGTGGCTTCTATCCAGGGTTCAGTGCTCACTTGGATTCCTCCCTCCTTTGCGTAACGTTACGGTAGTGTTTTCTCAAATATAGCCAATTTGTCTAGCTAGCTAGCCACAGATCCCAAACGACAAGTACACACTGTGACTCTGGTCTGAAAGAACGGAAACGGTTGGTCAGCTCACCTTGCACATGAGTCACAGCAATAATGTAGCTAGCAGTACTGCACACCACTGTGATGTTTATATACATATATATATATCAGTATCAGTGGCACACCATCCCAAGGACATTAATAATGGGTACTTTCTGTGTTAACTCCTCCTATCTACAGTTCTTGACTTGGACTGAAATAGGTGCCTGCACCCATTTTGGGTGCCGGTACATTTTACATTTAAGTGCAGGAGCACCACAATACTTTTGAGTTAATATTCTATAAAGAGGAACAGGAGCTCAAGTAGTATAACATTTTAGATGCTGGTACTCAGCTCCAGTGAGCTCCTGCCCAAGTCAATCACTCCCTATCCATAACTGCCAAGTGGGGAAATCATTCCCATGAATAGCACTGTTTAGCTAATGAATATCATCCCAATAGCATACCCCCACTACCAAGACATGTACTTTTGTGAAGGAACTTGTTTAATGTGAACAGTGCAAATCTATTATTATTTCAACAAATATTTGACACTGGACAGATGTAACATAAAAATGTTGAAATTGAAAAGGGGATAGTCAAGGACAGTCAAATTATTATTGCAAGAGATATAGACATATGCTGATAATATGAAACAGATTCTCAGTTCTATTATTTTGTTGTTTTAACATAGTTTTAGAACGTCACAAAGAACATACAAATATAGACAATACAAACATACGAACATTCTATAAAAAGCAACAGCTTCCTGTTCAAAGTTTCAGGACAATTCCCCTATCAATTAAATCGACCTGGGGATTGTCCTCTCAATTGACAATCACAGTGCTCCCAACACACGGGGCACTCCCACTCAGCCTCATAAAGGGAAAGCAAAAAAGAGTAACATCCATCATAGTATGGATGTGCAGGAGGTATATGGAAGGCATTGGGGGCAAATGGAAACCTGGAGTACCTGGCCCATAATGTCCATCACTTATTATTCTGACTAGCATTAAGGCCTGGAGATACTGAAGCAGACGGTATCTGAATTTGTTCAACATTTGTCTGAGCTAATAGGTTGGCTTCCCTTGTATTGCTTGGCAGTAAGGGAGAGAAACAGGCCTTTTGATTTGTTACCCAAAAGCTATAAATGATGGACCCTGCTGCCAGCAAGAATAACAGGTGATGAACATTACGAGTCGGGTAGCTTACCCAGGATAGTCAAATGGCACCTCCACAATGAGAGGAAGTACTGGACAAAGCCAGTCTCTCATCAGCCACAGTTTCACATACTCTCTCTCAACTCTCATTCTCTCTCAGGCACAACAGACTCTCTCCAGTTGTATGGCACTTCTGATTCTCTCACACTCACACGCGCTTGCCCGCTCGCTCTCATGCGCCCGCTCGCTCTCATTCGCTCTTTCATTCTCCTCCTTTGAGGGAGGTGTCGAGTTGTGTTCTCTGGGATCTTTGGATGCAGTGACTGGTCATCTTCTGATGATTGTCAGTCAGAGGTGCAGGTAGTCCCGTAAGGAAGCGGTTTCTCAGCCAGGGTTGGAACCACCAGGGGTGGGACTAGCAGCTTGGGCCTCCTGCATCCTGGTGCGGGCTAGTGCGTAGCGCTGCACTATTTGCTTGACATGCTCCTCCTCCTCACGTTGTAACATGCGAACAAAGTTCTTGAGCTCTGGCATAGAAAAGGCATCCCACTGGAAAGATAGAGGAGGGAGACGGAACATTAGTGTAAGCTGCACAATGTGAAATGACCATGTTGGTTTGAGAATGAATACCCGATGAATGCTCAATACTCACGTTGACCTCTCCAGTCTCATTCTCTTTTAACACCAAACTGAGGGCTTTGTCATTGGGTCCAGCACACAGACGCAGGTGGAGTGGACTCTCGTCGTCAGACAGCTTGCGCAGGAATACTGAAAAACAGGAAGAGGAAGAAGAGACCGCGGAATTAAACAACAGTATTAATATTAATATTTATCAATGAGATGTCGGTGCAAAAAAAAAGAAAAGCCGTGCTGCTGCAAGACCACAGACAAGAGGTGACAGAGCCGGGCTTACCTTGGTCATGGCGCTTTGTGCTCTCAAACAAAGCAAACTTTCCAGGGTTGTCCACCACGGTGAACTTCTTCAACAAGGCTTCGATGACCTCACGAGCACATGTGCGGGAGCTGATATGTAGGTGTTTGGACGTATCCTTGGGCAGGTAAAACGAGGTGCGACGCTTAACTCCCCCAGTCTTCTTGCCCGCACTAACCTGTGTTGCAGTACCCTTTCTTGGTGGGGGAACTGACACGGGTCGTAGCAGCTTGAACTGGACCTTTATGAAGCCAGTGTAGGAGCCATCTTTGTTCTGTTGAAAAGAATGAAAACATTTAGGAATTCATCCTCACGAAACGTATTCGTGTTGAATTGTGCAGTAATGGAGTTGAACAATAACAACATGGTAATGCAGACAGTGTTAGAGTAATTGCAATGTTACTACTTACTGCAATGGCATAAGAGCAATTGTTACTACTCACCAGGTTCATGAACAAGTTGCTGTTGATTTGAGCATTGTACTCCTTCACCTTCTGCTGGATCTCTGTGACTGACAGATCCTGCTGCTTCCCCCATTCAACCTGTTCATCCTGACCAGAGAGAAGGGAGTCAATATTTCAATTAGCCACTCAATGTTTACTCATTCGTCTTCTTAAACTGACAGTGCAAGACAAAAAAGGGAAACATTGGTGTTCTACCACCGTGTGTCAGCAGAGAGCCAAGGTTTAACGTTTTGCATGTCAAATTATGACTGTAAGAATTGTGTGATGTGGGCCTATCTAAACAAACAATCCACAACATTTTGGGTCACGGAGGGGAAATTCGATTTCAGGAGACTTGGGGAGTCAGGTTCACAGTGGTCAGAGTTCAGTAGAGCAGAGGACTAGATTGGGTTTGGTGAGAAAAGGAAGCACTACACTGGTGTAAATCAAAATTGTCTTGAATGAGAAACAGCATTCCTACTTGTTACGGCTTATAACAAATGTGCTAAAAACAAATTACTTATTTTATTTTGCAGACTGTAGCAGCCTATGCTTCATAGTGCTAACTTCCTGTAAGCTCCACACCTTCTTTCACAAAGTTATCGCTGGTTGCATCAGATTCCAAACTTCCTGTCAACGTAGCCATAGCTTCCCTATGATAGGGAAGCAGTGGACCACAATGATGTCAGCACTGACCAATCCCAGTTCCTCAACTCCTTCTATCTCTGTAGAGGGAGGCATCATGAGGGAACTTGCAGCTGTTTGTGATGTCTGCAAAAGCTGTGGACTGCATTCCTTAAAGCTGTGTTCATGTAAAAATAGCTGCCCCCCTCAGGCAACCCCCCCGCTTGAGAGTCAGACACAAAGCCTTCATCTGTTTTACAGTCATATCCTGTGGAGTCAGCTGCCTAATCCTCACAGAATCTCAGCCATCTTTTAGCAATTCACATTTGGCCTCCAGCATCTACAAGTTATTTAAATGTCTCCCATGGACACAGTAACCACCACAACTATGCACTTCCTGTGTCTAATGGTCTGTCCTCGCTTCCTGTGTGAGAATGTCATTCAAGACATGTGATGCACAGAACTCTTCTTCCTGTATCAATTAAAAGGACCAGCTAGCCCAAAATGACCCTGTTGACAGTAGCTGCTTTTCAAATAAAATCCAATTTCATTGGTCACATACACATGGTTAGCAGATGTTATTTGCGAAATGCTTGTTATGGGAGGGGGGAGGATCCATAGATCAATACTCATAAATCCTCCTGGCAGGCGTTAACATCAGCACCAACATTATCTGTCCTCTGGGACAAAGTCTCAAACTCTCATTCTACCCACAACTACATAAATCAATGTCAAGTTGTGCAAAATCAGATCAATAACCTGAATCCCAATGCAGGTAGAAAGGGTGTTAAAGAGATTATCCTGTACTTTTGTATACTTTTTAGTTCGTAATTCTGAAAGTAGTGCTCACAGACCAAAAGTGGTACCCAAAAATTGCGTACTATGTCACGTGCAGATACTGTATGTGCACCACGTCATCGCTCTTTCTTTGCTGTGTGTGCATGATGTGCCTCTTGCTAGCTGTCACTCATATGGTTGAACTTGCTAGGGGGCTGGCCCATGTAAGGGACATTCTAGGGGAAATGGCGCAACCACAGCCAGGCGCATCAGTTGGGTATGCGCAAGACCAAAAATTTAAAAATGGGCTAAATTAATTCCAATCCCGATTAAAATGCCACGGCTGTTTAGCATACTGGTCGGCTGACTTTGGGACCATGCAGAGCATCACTTCAGAGAGAGAAGCTGCCAGCCTGAACACCTTTCTCTCAGAGAGCAGAAACTGTGCCAGACCGTTCATATTATACACTACATACAAAAGTATGTGGAGACCCCTTCAAATTAGTGGATTCGGCTATTTCAGCCAGACATCGTTACTAACAGGTGTATAAAATCGATGCAATCTCCATAAACAAACATTGCCAGTAGAATGGCCTTACTGAAGAACTCAGTGACTTTCAATGTGGCACGGTGATGGGATGCTTTCCAACAAGTCAGTTGGGCAAATTTCTGCCCTGGTCAACTGTAAGTGCCATTATCTATCTATCTAAGTGGAAACGTCTAGGAGCAACAATGGCTCAGTCACGAAGTGGTAGACCACACAATCTAACAGAATGGGACTGCCGATTGCTGAAGCACATAGTGCGTAAAAATCGTCTGTCCTCAGTTGCAACACTCACTATGGAGTTCCATACTGCCTTTGGAAGCCATATCAGCACCATAACTGTTCGTCGGGAGCTTCTTGAAATGGGTTTCCATGGCCGAGCAGCCAAACACGAGCCTAAGATCACCATGCAAAGCATCGGCTGAGTGGTGTAAAGCTCGCCGCCATTGGACTCTGGAGCAGTGGAAACGCGTTTTCTGGAGTGATGAATCATACTTCACCATCTGGCAGTCCGCCGATTTGGTGGATGCCAGGAGAACGCTACCTGCCTGAATGCATAGTGCCAACTGTAAAGTTTGGTGGAGGAGGAATAATGGGATAATCAAAAGATGATAAGCTTCCACCGAAAGTAAATTTAATACAATTTGCCAAAATGTGCTTTACAATTACTCATGCCTATATATAAATAAATACAAATCATTCAAAGCACTCCACCAGAGCATAATTTGGCCAGAGAGGATCATTAGCTTCTTTTAAAAATTAGCTGTGGATTGTTTGAAGCGCTTGGTCAGCGCGCGGCGAATAGACTACCAGATAGCTGACTGTTGAGTTGCATCGGTTAGTGAAAAGCAGTTAAATAGGCCTATCGCAGTATTTCAAAATATGATCGTAGGAAAAACATAGTTTAGAACGCGAATGGCTATTGCGGAAAAGAGAAGACAAAGAAAAGATTGATCTGTCTCTAGTCATCAAAAATCTCAACTCCCAATGGAGCGAACAGTAGCCTATCTTATTGGCACCCGTGGAGAACATCCCCATATTCCCGGTGAGTGAGCGCATATTCATTGGCTTTATCATTGGATCAGTACCACTGTTAATTTTTTGGGGGAAAGTAATGCGATTATTAAAGGCCACATTTTTCCAGTGCAAAGAAAGGATTGTAGGCCTACTCTATGTCACTACACACTCAGGCATGCATTGTTCAGTACGGTCTGTTTTGCTAACAGTGACTGAGTTATATTACTGGCCTAAATTATGACTATGCAATCTACTCGTCACAGGAATATTCGCCTCTTTTTTGATGACTTGAAACTCAACTTGATAGAAAATAAAAACAACTTGAGACTTGACTGACTTGAGACTGATGACTTTAAATTATCTGGCCATGTTTTGTAACGGGTTTGTCACTCATTTTGTGGCGCCGAGTCCGTTGGATTACTCTCCACGCGGCCAGCGACAGTAGCCGCAACATGGTGCCTTGCAACAACAAGTGAACCACAAGTGAAACGCACACTCGGCCTTCTGATTGGACCAGCAAACCTACAATCAAATTACCTGAAATGTATAATTTACTTATGAGATTTTAATAAGGAAATGTGTTTTAATAAATGATTCGAATATTACATAAGTCTGAAACCATGTGATTGTATGAAATTGATGTGAATCATTCGATTATTATAATGCATGTATGTGAGAGTAGGTCGATTATTATGATACTGTACTGTGTAATATATCCCGGAGTGTAGTTCTTAGTCAGAATCAACGTTAACAATGCGTCTAGTATTTTGATAACAGACTATCTGTCTGAGCCAGATTCGGGGCGACCTTGGCTGGGACACTGAGAACTTCCTAGTCCCAGGCCTCTCCTTATCATAGGGGAGGGCAGGAAGACGCTATTCTCACGGACTCCCCTAGTCTTGATTGGTGGGTGGTTTGTGTGGAAGTGTGTGTGTCACTACAAATTGAAAACATTTAACTTTGGTAGACTGGGCCTCTGTCTGTTTTCGTTTCTGTCAGTAATCTTACAAATCCTGATATAACAGACTGAGGGTAACATAATTGAATTGGTTAGTGAATAGGAGAATAGAATTCTCGTAACAGGTTTGCATTTGGAATATGTTTTTAAAAATGAATTATTACTGTGGCGAAAACGCACCAGAGGCGTGTCTCTCCACTTGTACTCGCCAAACTCCCGACAGTGGAGAGAACTTATTCTCTTGTTGAAATGCTTTTGTTGCTTTCTTTCACACTTTTAAATGCACATGTGGTAAATCTATATTCCATCTAATCCTACAATAATTGCTAGCGTTTCATCATTCCATCCCCGTAACGTTATTTTAACACTTAAACATTTATTTTTCATGTTTGATAAGATACATTTTCATTTAGCCTACCATTTCTTACCCTCGGAGTGGGCGCAATGTTTATTGTGCACATGAACGTTCAAGACTCACAAGGTAGAAGTTCTGTTTATTTCATTCAATGTATGGTTTGCATTGTTCTTATTTCCCGGGTTATGTCGGAGGTCCGTGTGTCTGTGTCTGTCTGGTTGTGCGTAATAGGAGTGTGCAAGCTTCAGTATGCACAGAAATAGGCTATGTGGCTTTCACGGCATGCTTTTGAGTCAGTACGTCGAATAAGAGAAAATGATTGTTCCATGTACGAATGGTGATGAAATATCATTAAGTCTAATTAAGACAAATGTATGTAACAATGGATGTGGAAATGGCCTTTTACATTGTAAACCAGTTTATTGGTTCAGGGTTCGTACAGACAGTTGCAAAATTGAGACTTAAGTACCTTTCCCAAGCACTAATATTTATTTTCAAGGCTCGCCAATTTGTAATAGGTCATATTATGCAATTATTTCTAGTCGCCACCGGATGGCAGTATATCGCCACAACCCCGTGAAAAATAAACAAGGCAAATCCAGGGGAGCAGGCGGACATAACGAGCATACATGAATCATTCATGATTCCACTTGTTCGCAGAAGTAGGCACGATTAGAACTCAGATCAAGAAGCCTTCAGAGTGTTGATCACTGCTGGGAATGCAATAATAAGTGGGTAAAATATAATTGATCAAATAAAAAGATGCGCAAACAGCGTTTACCCTCCACTACATACCCGGTTGGGTCTGGTAAAACCCATTCATAAACATCAATATGCTGCCAGGCAGGATTGGATCTACATTTGCCCAGCATTTTAGCTATCAATGTGACATTTGGCGGCGTCTAAATCAGTCAGTTCTGTACCTGCATGACTGAGTGGCAGTGTGGGTGGAATGAGCGAGCTAAAGAGGAATTAAAACTCTGTAGTCTGCCTGGAAATTTGCAAGACCAATACATTTTTCAAATATTTTTCATATGAACATATTTGATCATTTTCTGTTCTCCTCTCTTTTGAAGTACTAACTTGAGAAAATGTCAGACTTTCAAAGGTATTCCAGTAGTTGAATTTCAGAGTGCCAAATTCAAGTACTTTTAGCACCTTGTGCGAACCTTGTTGGTTGTAATTGCCAATTGGGTAATCGTATGGTCCTGGGTGGGGCCAAGTGCTTACATGTACCAGTTTGAGGTCCTGTTAGACAGATTTCATTTGGTTTCTCAAGGGGAGACTGTGCAGTCTTGCCATCTACCTGTGTCCATTCAGATAGGACATGTTATTGTTAATAAAGTGACTATTTCTTTAGGCCAATTGCCCATGTACATTTGATAAATGCTATATGATATGGCAATTTCAACATTGAATCACAAAGACCAGTAAATACATCTACACTGAGCACATCAACCTGCCTTGTCTTCTGCTGATGTCATGCCCTTACCACTGCTACAAGGTCCCTATTTTACAATGACATCATCAAAATATGTTGTAGACAAAATAATGAAAGGGGCTGTCTGGTCGCCTCAATAAATAGACAAAGATTTGTAGTTGAACAAGTCATTGCATGTATAGATTTTTACTTAACTTGAGACTTAACTTGAAAAAACACGTGACTCGACTTGCTCTTAGAATGCACAACTTGGACTTGACTCGAGACTCGAACCTTGTGACTTGCTTGTGACTTGAATAATAGTGACTTGGTCCCACTTCTGTTAGTCTGCAAATGCGATGCATTATAAAAAAGGTGCAATAAAATTAAAATGAATGCTTCCCCAAACTTGAAACTCACGCGCCGCCTATGGATGTCAGCCATATTGTGACTTAAAAGCGTATACTATGCATCCACTTCATCTTTCACTGTATGCACCCTTCACACCCTCTTTAGGTTTAACTGAACTCATACCACTGAGCACAGCTTCCAGAAAAACAGTTGATTGAGGTTAAACAATAATTATTCTGCTCATAGATTACGCATGTATAAACTACACATTGACACATTCAGCCCAAAGCGGGAGGTTTGAAAAACGGAGTATTCGCCAAAGTTCCAGAGCATCTTTAAATGTCCAGCAACTAGTAAATAGGCAATCACAAAATGGAAGCCAGAATAGTCAACTAAGGAGTCACCCATTTTTACTGTGCTGATATTACTGTTTTGACTCAACTGTGTATAACATTATCTAATGTATTTATTCAAGATGCTGTAGAAATATGAGTAAATGAAACATGATCAAATGTTGCCATTCCCTTTATGTCTAGTAGGCTACTCATTCAAACCCTCCGGAGATGTCTGTGCAGGCTTGTGTGTGCAAGCTTTGCCGGTGTGAAGCAATGTGAGTGAAGTCATTTGTTTCTGAATGGTCCAGAGAAGAATAGTACATGACTTGTGTGAGTTGTGAAACCTGAGGGGTTATCGTGGGTGTGTTCACTAAACTCTTGAGCGGTTCTCAGCATCGGGATATATGAGTCATCATTGTAATATGAGAGAAACACAGTAGATTCCAATTAACGTTTTAATAAGAGTGGTCATCATAGTTAATACTACATCAAAATATGACGAAAACTTCAGATGACAATTTTCGCGGATATGTTATTTGAAATACTCGAGTTTATGCCTATATCACGTCATAACTCTATTAGAAAGTATAATATAAAGGAAGCTACACACAAGATAGTCTAATCTATTATACATGGACATCAGTGAAGGCGAAGGCATGACTAGCCAACATCGTATTCAATAAGTCTTATTCAACTGCTTGACAAATTGTTCTCCTCTCACCTTCTCCTTCTTGGGTTTGTGAAGGAATGATGTGCGAGCAGTGAAGTACTGCTCGAACTCTGAATCGGAGTCCCCACTGCAGTATCCGCTGCTGGTGGAGCTGCCCCACGTCTTCTCGAAGGACAGGCTTTTATCCGAACCGCTGACCGTGTCTGTCATTATCAAACTGTTACAATGTAACCAACCGTCTGGAGCGATGTAGTGTTTAGAATTCGCCAAAATGTGTCCGGTTAAAAAAATAATCTAATTCGGCTTGGATATGAGCGCTGCTAGGTGTCGTTTCCTGTTTGATAAAACGAGTTATATCTACAAATTGTAGTATACCACTGTAATAAACGTGTAACTACAGAAACGCTAAAACAGATAGAGTGTAAAGTAATAAGGACTGCTGGTATAGTAGGTATATCTCTGTAAACTTCGACAATGTTGTTCTAAAGCGCGTTTCTGTCGGTTTCCTGTTCAATCTGGCCACGTTTCGGTTTCTCACAACTAGCTGAGAACTGGATGATGGACCAGCCCCCGCTTTTCCAGCGCTCTCCTGGTTTTGACTAGATGGGATACAGTTTTTGTCAAATTTCACTTTTCGTAGCAGGCTAGGACAATTTACGCAGCAGGTTATGATAATTTACGCAGCAGGTTAGGATAATTAGGTTAAGGTTGGAAAAAGGGTTGGGTTATAGGTTTAGCTAAAATGCTAAAAACAACACCTTTTGACGTAAAGGTGACAAAAAATTGTATCCCTTCTAGCCCTTACCTTCCCTCCCCCGGCCCGCAGAGGCTCCACCCAGGCGGTTGAGATTAGAAAATACACAAAACCAGCGCAACAGGCTATGATTGGGCACTGAGGGGAAATTCCAACTCCCTAATGACATCATACCACTCCCTTCCCTGTCTGCCAACAAACAATAAAGGCGTTTGAGAAGATGAAAATCATGTGAGGATTCACATGTTAACAGAGCGTAGAGTACTCACATGATAAGAGTTTGGAGTATTCACATGGCAAATGCATGACATAAGTAGACATGTAGGCTCAGGAGTTTACAAAGAACCGCACCACTTTAGAGAAAAATATATACACTACCCTACATTTCATTGGACCGTGTTGCTAACACTTTTTATTTGGCTCTATACTTCAGCATTTTTGGATTTGAGATCAAATGTTTCGTATGAGGCGACAGTAAAGAACGTCAACTTCTATTTGAGAGTATTTTCATAGATATCTGTAAGGAAGCATGTATCTAGTCCCCCCATTTCAAGGTGCTATAAGTATTTGGACAAATACACTTAATGTGTAGTAAAGTAGTCAAATGTTTAGTATTTGTTCCCATATGCTTAGCAGGCAATGACTACATCAAGCTTTTGACTTTACAAACTTGTTGGATGCATTTTCAGTCTGTCTGGGATGTGTTTCAGATTATATTGTGCCCAATAGAAATGACTGGTAGATTTGACATTGTGTCATTTGGAGTCACTTTTATTGTAAACAAGAATAGAATATGTTTTCCGTACACTCCCGCAATAACATGGATGCTACCATGATTACAGATAATCATGAATTAATCATTAATAATGAGTGAGAAAGTTACTGAGGCATAAAATTATACCCACAAGACATGCTAACTTCTCACCATTACCAATAAAGGGGGGGAGGGGAGGGGGGTAGCATTTTTTGGGGGGTATGATCTTTATGCCTCCAACTTTCTCACTCATCAAGATTCATTCATTATCCATAATCATGGCAGCATTCACATTAATGTAGAAGTGTTCAAAAACATCTACTCTTATTTACAATAAAAGTGACTCCAAAATGACACAATACATGATTCACCATTCAGTTCCTATTGGGCAAAACATAATCCGAAACACAATCAAAACAAACTGCAATTGCACAATCTTGATGTAGTCATTGTGTGCTAGGAACATGGGGCCAAATACTAAACTTTTGACTACTTGAATATACTATATGGGAATTTGTCCAAATATTTATGAAAAATGTACTTTTTCAAAATGGGTGAACAAGATAAAGTGCTTTAACAATAAAACATACCCTCAAATAAAAGGTGACATTCTGTACTGTCTCATATACAACATTTGATCACAAATCCAAAATGCTGGAGTAGAGGGACAAATTGACTCATTTTAGCATCACTGTCCAAATAAATACAGAGGGGAGTGTAGATCCAACAAGAACAACTAAAAGTGATGCTCCATGCTACTGTATCTAAAGGAAATGGTGAGAAAGGACCTAATGCATTATTTCCAGGGGGATGGGATAGAAAGGAAGAGGCGTGTTTACAAGTGAGTATGTAGACACCATGTCACCACAGTGTGGCCTAGAAGATAGTGGATAGATAGTGGTCATGACACATGACATGGCCAGTGAATTATTCTTACAAAATATATATATATTAGCCCGTCATTATAAATAAGAATTTGTTCTTAACTGACTTGCCTAGTTAAATAAAGGTGACATAAAATGGCCGGTGAATGAGGGTGAGAGTACAGAGAACACATAATGACATGCATGTACAGTCTGTATCGGATCATGAGGTTCTTACCACATCTGTATCGGTCTCCATGGTGTGTTCCATAACACATGTTTGTTCAACTATGGAGCTACCATCCAAACTGCAATCTAATTGGATAACAGCTCGACATCTGTAGTGACACGTGAATCTGCAATCTGTGAGAAAAGAGAGGTGAATGATAAACAGGATTTAATAGAATCGATCATGGGTTGCAATTAAAGTTGGGGCTCGTCCACCAGGGCTCTACATTTTGTAAGGCCACGGTCTACGAATAGATCAGCCACGATGACACACAGATGTAAGGAAAGATTGACTATAAAAAAAAAGTGGCACCCACTGGCTCAGAAACATCCCATTTCGTAGTTTTGGGTCATCCCTCCCGTTCCATCCCTCCATCTTTGGGACATTTTGGATTTCTAAATTGTCTGCTGTCCTCCACTGGCCACAGTGAGTCATTACACGTTTGACAGAGAACAAAACTTGTCACTGACGTATTTGACTTCAATTTGGCCACAAACAGGACATAATTAGAAAAGTATTGCTGGAACGTAGAGTGATTATTGTACAAATAAAACAGCTGTATATTAATGTAAGGAGATTCATGTAATGGATAGATTTTACCAGCATATTCCAATACGCTTCAGACATTTATCTCCTCACATATCTAATGGTCACACATTACAATACAAAGGATGGAGGACTGGTTATGATGAAATGCCTGGTAGTGAAACATTGACATCCTGCCTGAATGTAATTGGTGTCATATAGCCAACTGCAGGTGTGAGTTGTTGCCCAAGGGCTCTTACAGCTTAGATCTAGTTAGTTCCCTGTATGGCCAGAGGAGTTCATAGTGAAACTTTAAAGACTATGCCAGAGGAACGCGGTGCTGGATACCAACAAACCGACAGCACCAATACAAAGAGACAACAAACCACTAGAACCATCTCAACGTCCTCATAAATAGACTGCCGCCAACTGCTGATTGAATCTGTGAGTCTTGTTTTGACAAATACCCCAGAGCTAAAACTGGGTCTGGGATTTCCAGGCAAGCGGTTTGGTTCTCAGCTAGTTCTTTGCTGCTGGAAATGGTAATGTACCTATTTGCAATGACTCCTCATTAAAGCCTATTCAGGTCTAATGAATACCGTGTCCTGTGAATGGAGCAAGTGTCACACAAAGCCCATTTAGTTCAGTTGAGAAACAATGAACCAAAGCTATAATGGGTCTGGCTCACACGTAAACAAACACAAATATGGCCTATGCACAAACAGGCTATATAATACCTTGAAAGACATTCTCATAGCCCTAGTTAAACCTTACAACACTCACACACATACAATTTCAGAAAAAAAGGCTACGGTTAGGGTTGTGCCCTGCATTACACAAATATCAAAATACACATTATATACCTTCAGAGGTACACATTGGATCTCACAAGGTACTGTTTGGTACCTTTTAGGGTAAATATGCAGATAATCTAGTATAATGTAATAATAATAAACATTTTTACATAATATTTGGAATATAAAGGTACGATCATAAGCTTAGTGGGGCCATAACATTAAGTTAGTTATTTTTGGCCACCCGTGAGCTGAAGTTTTGTACCAGTTTAAGTGGACTGTGGTTATGTTAGTTAAAGGTTGAGTATGTCCGTTGCCACTTCTAAAGTCTTTATAAAAGGCTTACATAAGAGCATGTAACAATAAAGATCTGTAATTAATATTTTAGCCATCTTAAAGATACATTCCGGAGTATCAAAAACAACCTCGTTATTTTCTTAAACCTCCCGTTTTGGACTTGACGAGTCAGTGTATGGCTCATCCATGCATAGTAAACCATCTGCAGTTGCTACATTCTAACCTGCCATTATCTAGTCCACAAGATACGTGCTCGTTCATGTCATGATCTGAAGCGAGTAGGATTGCCTGGCTACTTAGACCTTACCATGAGTTATTTTCATAAGGGAAAATACATAGAATACGTCAATCAAATCCTCCCACCCTAAATTAGAAAACATAAAAATAATTAGATCTATTAGATGCCGGTTGTAGTTTAATTTCTCTTTTACAATAACCTAGTAAGCAGAAGTAAGCAGAAAAGTATGTGCGCTAAAGATGGCGTCGTAGCCTGACAAATATATTAGAAGACAATTGTCAACCTGATCAGAAACACTATGCTCCCCATCATCTCCTTACTGATATCCCTGGTGTATTTTCTTAGTCTTTTGAGCGATATATAAAAACATTCTAAGGTTTTAACCAGGCGCGAATCACGGACACAACACACATATCGGTGATGCGCTAGAGAAATGTATATGGAAACTTTCACCCACTTCCTTTTTAGTTGAGAAAATATAGCCCGACCTTTCTGTTGTTTCAACCATCCATCCCAATCAAATAGTTTCATATGTCTTTCCACCGTTTGTCCTTATATGTGCACACAGCAGGTATTCCATGATATGGGGTATAATCTAAAACTGCAGTTGATTGCCAGCTATCATTATTCATCACATAGACAAATACTGGCCTATATATAATCATTAAACGATTTTAAAGGTGTAGGTCATTTGATGCAAACATATACTGTAAGTAGGTTAGAACTTTTCCATTGTATAAATTACATTATCACAATCTCTTGCTTGTCATACTAGTCTGTACAACAATGGGAATTAGCCACAACCAAGCTCAGGGACAATGTTGATTGGCAGAGGGAATTATGTCCAATGAGGTTGCAAGTTTAAAGTGGGAGGTGGGATCAGATTGGCACAGCATTGTCCAATGAGGTTGTGGGGTGAGGCCAAGCATGTGCACAGCTCATGAACACCCATAGTTTAAAAAAAAGGATCTTTGTGCACGCTACAGAGGCTCGAGGACAATGACGTGGTAACAAAGTACACAACTTTCGGGGACCAATTTTGGCTTGTGAGCGCTAATTTCAGAACTACTGGCTAAAAAGTATACAACAGTATCGGAGAATCTCTTTAACCCATCACTGAGCGGCCTTGTCAATGGTTAAGGCGTTGGCTTGACAGTTACTGGACCCAGGTTCAAGACTTGGTTGGGGCTACCCCCAAATTTGCTACATTGGTGTCAGAAGTGGGAATGACGGAGAGAAGTGAACACATGAGGCACTTGGTATAGAGAAGAGGTACATTTTGGCCACTTAAAAGGAACAAATGGCCTTGTCACTGTGGTGGTACCCTAAAAAAAGTGTATATTTACCTTTTGGCTCTTTTAAAGGTACAAACTGCAAGGGTACAATTATGTACCTATAACTAATGGTACAATCAATGGACGTACCTTACAGGGTACCACTACATTGACAAGAGTTTGTACCCCCTTCTGAGAGTATAGGCCTACAGACATGTATGCAGACATGCAACTGTAAAGCACATCACGTTTGCTTGCTTAGTGAATCTCCCGATTCGGTCCATACCTGGCGCGAACCAGGGACATCTGCCTCAAACACACGTGACCGTCCTCCCTCAAGCGTCTTAGCCGATCATGCCACCCCAAAAGCTAGCTAATGAGTCGAGTGAATTAAGGCTGAGGAGTACAGTAAATTGCACGTGCTACACAATCATAAATCACGACATGCACTCACGCATACATACATGTCAGTGGAGGCTACTCACAGGAGGAAGGGGAGGACCATCCTTCTCAGTGAATTTCATAAAAATAGTCAACAATTAAAAAACGTTATCCTTTTTAGATAAAACTATACTAAATATATTCACGTCACCAAATAATTGATTAAAACACACTGTTTTGAAATGAAGGTCTACAGTATCCTCCACAGCACTCTGTAGTGTAGCACCAAGTTGTTGCCGGAGGACAGCTAGCTTCTGTCCTCCTCTGGGTACATTGACTTCAATACAAAACCTTGGAAGCTCATGGTTCTCACCCCCTTCCATAGAATTGCAAAGTAATTATGACAACTTCCGGAGAGTGTCCTCCAATCTATCAGAGCTCTTGCAGCATGAACTGACATGTTGTCCACCAAATCAAAATATCAGAAAATGAATCTAGTACTGAAAGCATAAGCTACAAATAGCTAGCACTGCAATGCATAAAATGTGGTGAGTAGTTGACTCAGCGAGAGAGAAACACAATAGTTGAACAGTTTTGAACAAATTCATTTCTTCCAAAATTAAGGAGAAGCAAGTGAGAGAGAGTTATATTTTTTTTACTTTCACTTAGCTAGCAAATGCAGCTATCTAGTTTAGCCTACTCAAACACCTGGCTCAAACAGAGAGGGATGCTGTGTTAGCTAGCTGGCTATGGCTAACACTGAAACTCTTCCAAGTCAAGGTAAGCTTTTGGTATAAATGTATTGCTACCGGGGCCGCCGGTGTAACTGCTAAACTGCACACTGTATTGAATGATTGTAGCGGGTTTACAAATGCGTTAGTTCTAGTAGCTTTGTTGACTATGATGTGACAATGACGTAGGCTGTGTGTAGTTGTGTAGTGGTTATCGGTCATGATATGAAGGTTTGGCTTGGAAAGCTTTTTTTCGCCTGGTCACAGACAGCTGTTGTGTTGTGCACTGAAGTGCACAAGCGCAGGGAAAAGGTGAGAGGAGCAGAACGTGTAGATAGTTGTGAGAAGGAATTATTTATACAACGAGCAAAGTGATCATGCTGTTTTTATGTGGCTGCTATGAAAGTGAACTGTGTTTGCATGTGATCAGGGGTGTATGCATTCCACCGATTCTGATTACACCCTAGATCAGCTAGATGTTGTAAACATTCATTCATAGGCTAGGTTGTAGCAACCTCATGATGGGTACAGGGGAACATTTTAGTATCATGTAGTAGGCTAAACCTAAATCGATGTTATATTGAGCTGGGTCAATGGAATATGAATGGCAGTCATCCAATACTCTGTAATAGAAAGAAGGCCATGCTCATTAAAAAAAATTATCCTCCTCCCTCATCTTAGAAGTCACCGACCGCCACTAATACATGCAATCATAATCATGCACTCACACACAAGTAAATCCTGTGCAGCAGGCAGACTCACTGGCACAGCGCAGGCTCTGTTTGTACAGTCCCCAGATGAAGCCTCCACACAGGTCACACCAGGTGGGCTGGGCATGGCTGCAGGGCTGGAAGTCATGTCCCTCTCCCCTCTCATCTGTGAGCAGTAAGTCCAGGCTATCCCCCAGCAGTCTGATGATGCCCACCCGGCTGAGCAGCTCTGGGACCTTCCCTGGGCTGATCCGCAGAGCATTGGCCCGCTCCAGGCGAGGTGGTGAGCGAGGCACCTCGCAGCTGGTCAGCTCTATCGGGTCATGGAGCCTCAGCTCACGGAGCTCAATGAACTCACCCCAAGACATTCTGTCAGTCACAGCTTCAGTTCCTTCTTCACACAAAGGCAATCACACCTGTGACCAAAACATTTTTTTTGTATTTTAACTTTATTTAACCAGGTAGGCCAGTTGAGAACAAGTTCTCATTTACAACTGCGACCTGGCCAAGATAAAGCAAAGCAGTGTGACACAAACTACACAGAGTTACACATGGGATAAACAAACGTACAGTCAATAACACAATAGAAAAGTCTGTGCACAGTGTGTGCAAATAGTAAGATTAGGGAGGTAAGGCAATAAATAGGCCATAGTGGCAAAATGCACAACCTCAATCCAAGATCACCCATAATGAAGCACCAACTCAAGGACATAGGCCTTCACTACAGTAGTTTTAGCCGTAAATTGTGGAGAGAATTTCCCATACAGCTATGTATTCCTTCACTATTATTAACCCTTTCACACGTACCATCACACGGGTGTGATCGTTCTACAGTGGTCCCTGAAGCGTACGATCACACCCGTGTGTTTAGAACACTCATTTAGAATGCTCGTTTAGAACGGCAGTTTCGAATGACGCAACAATCAGCGTTTGAGCTGGCCACACTTTTTTCAGAAACTATTTACACAAACACAGTCCTTACAAAGTTATGTCCAGAATGTCAGCAGTTTATTTTTGGATGGATTGTTCAGATATTCACAGAAGATATAGCATAACACAATCATCCTAACCGGAAAAATGTAGGCTACATTTGTCCTAGCGCTGAGGAAAGATTGACCCAACACAAGCAGTCATATTTTCTAACTCTCGGCTGACGTAAACTACAATATGAATTAGCTAATAGCAATTACTGTATATAATTAATCACATCACGGGTGAGTGAGCTCACGGGTGAGTGAGCTCACCATTGATCAAATAACTAGGTAAAACACTTTATAGAAATCGAAAGTAATCCGACATTAGTTTCAGCGCAGCCATGCATTTTTTCCTCACAGAAACCGAAGATAATAAGAGAAGACGAGATGAGTTTGGTCTGTTTGTAGTATGCATGTTGAAGGGGTGTGTCATCTACCGTCGTTCACATCCCACCATGAATTTCCGGAAGTCCTCAAAAAATTAGTGAACTCTTACTCACCTCATTTTGTTATAACATCTTTGGTCAAACAGACGTGAATCCCAGAATGCATTGTATGTCAACAAACATGGATACACAGCTGGAATTAGCTTAGCTCATCATAATCAGTACAACCTTCAAAAGGTATTTTACACACATAATATGTGCCCATTACAATCTGTGCAAGAATCGGAATGCATGATTTGTCACCTAGAATTGAAAACATGTGAATAAAATCGTAAATACACAAATAATTACCACACAAAACATTTTCTGATAGTGATTTATTGATACAAGTAGCGTGTGCCGGCAGTCAACCACGTAACCTCCCACTCTGCGCCATTCAGTGTTGTTGCAGCCATGATACTATGCCTTAGAGATGGGGTGGAAATGCAGTTGTTGTTCAGTCACTGCATGGATATTAAATATGGGTTATGCATATTCAGTTTTTTGTCCTCTAGTAAAACAAGTTGTTGAACCAACTACCAGTACTGCAATAAAATAGATTAATATTACATATTGGCATATGTGTTTTCTTGCTGTGTTTTCATCCAGTACAACTGTTAAGGAGTGTACGTTAGCATACAAAAGCTGTCCTCATTCTTCAGCTCCAAAGATGTCCAGCTCCAGTTATGATATTGACAAATAATGTTTCTGGTTTCTGAAAGTACAGAATAAAGAGGAATTATTCATTAGAATACAATATAAGGATATAGCAATAAAACAATACTACAAAGAAGTAACATAATAAACACTGCTATAAAAAAAATAGTTTATTGCATTGACAAAATCACAGATTTGAGTTATAACAGTAAGAAATTAACTTTGAGCTCCACAAGGGGGCAAGGCAGGGCAGAACAGAGCTATGCTGAATAGACCAAATAAACAAACCATGGTCATATCTTTTATTTATTTAACTAGGCAAGTAATTTAAGAACAAATTAGTATTTACAATGATGGCCTACACCGGCCAAACTCGGACAACGCTGGGCCAATGTGCGCTGCAATATGGGACGCCCAATCACAGCCAGTTGTGATACAGCCTGGATTTGAACCAGGGTGTCTGTAGTGCCATAGACCGCTGCGCCACTTGGAAGTCATAAGGCCAGGGTAGCTTCAAAATACAACACAAGCTAATAGTTTTCTGACGCAACTAGCATCGTTTTACAGAGCTAATAGAATAATGTAGCTAGGTAAGCATGATTGACAATAACACCATAAAGGTTATAACATGTGTAACGTTACCTCACGTGTCCGCAGTTATAAGGAATATATTATGATCTACAGCTACAGCAGAAACGGCATACGGAAACTATTATTATAACTATTATAACGTAATAAGGCACTTACTTTGATGGAAACGCAGCCTGATTTGAACCAGGAGTCTGTAGTGACGCCTCTAGTACTGATGTGCTGTGCCTTTGACCGCTGCATCACTTGAGAGTCATAAGGCCATGGGGTAGCTTCAAAATGCAAGATAATACTTCTCTGACGCATTTAGCATTGTTTTACAGAGGTAATAGAAGAATGTGGCTACGTAAAATTGACTATAACACCATAAAGGTTATAAAATGAGTAACGTTACTCACGTGTCCGCGGTGATAAAGAATATACACAAATATATTATGCTCCATACATACAGTACGCTATAGAAATGTGGAATAGAAAATGTGAACACGTGTGCAGATCCTGTTCTGACGGGAGATGAGCAAATGTCTGCAGACGTGAACTGCACAAACAATTGGGTAGTGCTTGGGGAATTTTGTCCGTGTCAGAAATGTCCCAAAAATGTAATTATCCGCAAAAGTAAAAATGACTATTTTTATGTGAATGAATGAGGAGGCGTAACACACCTAAATTCAAACTGTTTTTAGAAAATAAAAACTTGTTTGAAAATCATTTGAAATTGAAGTTAAAACAACCTATAAATATAAACAGGCTGCGTGCTTTAGTTTGAGGGCAGCGCGGATAAAATGTACTGTTACGTATCAATCACATTCTGGAATGGAGAGAACATTCTAACATCACGTGCATAAAAAAACTCACGCTGGGGCGACCGTTAGAGATATTTGGAACTCACGCATGAAAGGGTTAAAACCATGGTTTGATCAAAATACTTTAGCCTATTGTGTACTGAGTATGAATGAATTAAGTCTTGTTTCTCGACATCAATTGTCCGTTTTCCTCAAAACACACCAATAAAGTGGTCTACTCGGCAATAAAAATAGAACTTTGAGTTTATTAAACCAATCTGTGCTTCAGAATATATTTGTTTCATTCATTTTCTAAACGGGACGTTTTTTTGTTTGTTGAAGGAGCCCCTTTGCCATTTACTATCTCCAAGGCAATTAAAAGTAAACTTTCATCCCATCAAATGTAAAATTACATGGTTTTAAAGTCTATGACTGGAATAGGTCACCAACATTCAAGGCTTTAAACATGTCGTGATAATAATTGTAAACTGCAGGCAGGTTGTTGAGCATGCAAGAATGATTGATGATGCGAGTTAACATAGAAGCACGAGAATTGCACCGACTCGAGCCTATTTCATAATTATGACTGGTTTAGTTTATGTTAATAATAATAATTCGATAAAAAAAGTGCTATATGTTATTTAAGTATAACAACTTACCAAAACAGGGATCCACCCCTGCAGCAGCCGATGCTTCATCTCCAACGTTCTTCTATTTTACAACATTTCCATAGAAGTTATTACGAATAACGGAGCGGAGGTGTACAGCTTCGCATCTGGAAACAATGTGTCATCGGCTACATAACGGAAATACCACTCTTCCGAAAAACACGACTTTTCAGCAGCATGTTTACTTTGTAACCGTCCCGTCACCCAATTCTGACACTCCAACATATGATGCAGCAATAACAATTTAATAACAGAAAGAAAAGGAAGTGAAGAGCAGCCTACTGTTCTTGACATGCGGAATTCTTTCACATAGGGGGTGCTTCTGAGTCTTGGACAGTAGAGCAGGAGTGAGGGGTGTGTGAAATCCCCACCCCAGTGACATTCAAATAAAAACGACCTTACGGGATAATAATCTGCGTAATCATCCATTGACGGCTTATGCAATTAACGGTTTGTGAACATCGTGAACAACGTGGTGTGAGTTAAAGACATGACAGGCACACCTTTTTAAAAGTGGTGTGCAAAGTCTAAACAATCAAGTGGATACAGTTACTTTGAAATACAACCCCGTGAAATTGATACCTTGCTGTTACCCGAACAACAGGCAGATTCTGATCCCAGGATCACTGACCAAGATGATGAGTCAAAACACCTGTAGCCGAAAACATAGGCTATTCTTGTACTTACACATTGTTTCTCTCAATATATATAACAGAAGCATAGAAAGCATTAAAAAAAAGCCCAAAAAAGCAACAACAGAGGAGAGCTGATTATTAAAAGTCTTGAGTTCTGCCACCTCCCAAATTCAACCTGTGAGTTCCACTCAGTATCAGGTCTGAGATCAAAGGGATAGCAAAGGCTTAGCAGTTCATTACTTAAATGAACCCTTCTAATCACGAGTTAGATTATCATTGTAATTCATAAAATCTAGAAGTTGGAATTGAATCGAGACAAACCTCAAAATGTTTACATTAAACAGTCCAAAACCAACTGCATTCGAATCCCATCCCAAATGGCATTTAGGTAGAGAACTGTCCATTGACTTAGCCCCTTCTCTCTCCCATCACTCAGTCCAATATGTCAGTTATGTCTGCCTCTCTCTCTGTAGGCGTTACGGCCAGGTCCTTCTGGAGCTTCTCTGTGCCTTCGGCCATCAGCTGGCAGGCAACCTTGTGTTTGGACCAATGCTTCACCTGGCATTCCCTACAAGGACAGAGCAACAACACTCATTCAGCTGAACAATGTAGAACCTCCTGAACCAAGGGGTGGTAATAAAACCAATGGCCTTTTCATAGTCATTTGAGTACATCTTTTGTTGCAAGACTAGTAAGAGATTCACAATAAAAGTGGCACCACCATCCTCTTGATATTTACTTAAGGAGGTGCATTTCCCTGTATGGTGTTTCACTGTAACCAGTCTTACCTCTGGCAGTACCATTCTCCCTGGCAGCGGGAGCATCTCTTAGAAGCCTCGGCCCCACAGGCTCCACACTTGGGCTTCTCAGGGATCAAACTCTCCATCACATCCAGGTTATAGGTCTGGGCCAGTCTAGACAAAGATGATTTAAAAACAGTATAGATTGTAACAGAGACAGAAAGGTTCACATTCGTATGTCTCAACCCCATCCAATGTTAAATTCACCCTTAAAGATTTTGGTCTCATTCAGTCTCTTTACTAATAACACCAGGCTGAGTATTACCTGAGTGCTTGCTGTCTCAGGTCCTTCTCTGAGGGGTTGAACGTTTCCTTCACTTGGTACTTGGCAATGGCCTTCCACTTCCCTGTATTGTCCCGCATAATGTTGTTCCACATCTCTGGAATCTACCAGTAAAAGGACGGTATTTATTTGTATGACAGCAATTCATTGTGTTCCTGTGTGCGCATGTTCCTGTGTGTGCGCGTGCGTGTTCCTTGTGTGAGTGTGTTCCTCACCTGTTCCAAGATGAGGTCTTTCTTTGGAGGGGCAGGGTCTGTGACAGTGAGGTGACTGAGGAAGCGCTGGAGCTCTACCAGGTTGGGCAGCTGGTCAACTAACACCTCCGTCAGGAAACCTCGTAACTACACACAGAATATAATGGGTGATTTTCTGACATTTCATGGTTCAAGTTTCAGTTTGAGTTGGACTTTTATTGTACTCTGGTCTGCATGGTGGTCTGTTTGATAGACCACCTACGCTATCCTGCACAGAGTTCTCAGAGATCATAATGCTATCCTCACATATAGTCAAGGAGATACAATCATGGTAATAACAGTAATAGGAAACACCTCAGTCAAAACAGCAGCTGGATACCTCATCTATCTCCTAATCGGAGGGGAGATCAGATACGATTTGAGTCACTGACGTGTATCTTCCTGTCCAGGTTGGCGCGCCCATCGGGTTCGTGCCGTGGGGGAGATGTTCGTGGGCTATACTATACAGTGTCTTCTGACCCCTCCTGTCTCAGCCCCCAGTATTTATGCTGCAGTAGTTTATGTGTCAGGGGGCTAGGGTCAGTCTGTTATATCTGGAGTATTTCTCCTGTCTTATCCGGTGTCCTGTGTGAATTTAAGTATGCTCCCTCTAATTCTCTCCCTTTCCCTCTCCCTCCCGGAGGACCTGAGCCCTGGGACCATGCTTCAGGACTACTTGGCCTGATGACTCCTTGCGGTCCCCAGTCCACCTGGGCGTGCTGCTGCACCAGTTTCAACTGTTCTGCCTGCGGCTATGAATCTCTCACTCTCTCTACTGCAACGGCTGTCTCTAACTCTGAATGTTCGGCTATGAAAAGCCAACTGCCATTTACTCCTGAGGTGCTGACCTGTTGCACCCTCTACAACCACTGTGAATATTATTATTTGACCCTGCTGGTCTATGAACGTTTGAACATCTTGGCCATGTACTGTTATAATCTCCACCCGGCACAGTCAGAAGAGGACTGGCCAGCCCTCAGAGCCTGGTTCCTGTTTCTTCCTAGATTCCCGCCTTTCTAGGGAGTTTTTCCTAGCCCCTGTGCTTCTACATCTGCATTGCTTGCTGTTTGGGGTTTTAGGCTGGGTTTCTGTATAGCACTTTGTGACATCGGCTGATGTAAAAAGGGATTTATAAATACATTTGATTGATTGATTAAAGGGTAATGATCTGGCCCAGACATTTTTCCTGAGCTATAGATTTGACCATTAGGTTTTAGAAGCCCCTATAGTCAGAAGTGCCAGTACTGGCTGAGGCTACTGTACCTTTAAGAGCTGGTTCTTGTTGAAGTTATTGAAGTCATATTTCCTTTGGCAGTCTTCCTTCAGCACCAGGTTGTACAGAGCAATCCAGACTTGGCCATCCAATTTAGTCATCTTTAGACGGTCTTCAGATGGAACTTTCTGCCATTTTCCATTCATGTACTTCTCCATCACGCCTGTAGAGGGAGACAAAGGATAGGTAATGAGGGATAGGTTGGGCTTCTTACTTCATTTTACATTTTAGTAGACACTCTTATCCAGACCAACTCACAGTAGTGAGTGAATACATTTTCATACTGGTCACCAGTGGGAATCGAACCCACAACCCTGGAATTGCAAGCGCCATGCTCTACCAACTGAGCCACAAAGGACTGGTCATCATAATGGTTAAAAGGTTTTAAAAACATTTTTTTTAAATGCAACAGTTGGACAATGAATGAAGACATTCCAAACGTTTAAAATGTTTATAATCCGCAGATATTGACTGCATTATAGTGCATAAAACATTATACTGGCATGGACAAATAATGAAATGGAGTTCAGTGATTTTGGTGGGAATTATTTCTTAGAATATACCGGTACACAGTACCAATGAGTAGGTGTGTCCAAACTTTTGACTGGTACTGTACATTTAATTATTGTATTAGGTATTTTTTTTTAAATATTTTGTGTTAAAATAAATAAAAGTATATGTGCCTCATTTGCATAAACACCTGGTGTGAACTTAGCATATATGAGTAAATTAACATAAAGGGGAGGACCAGAGCTGCAACCACCAAACACTTTCTCTGTCTACCCTACCAGCACTCACCTGCTCTGTCTACCCTACCAGCACAGCACTCACCTGCTCTGTCTACCCTACCAGCAGCACTCACCTGGTCCGTCTACCCTACCAGCACTCACCTGCTCTGTCTACCCTACCAGCACTCACCTGCTCTGTCTACCCTACCAGCACTCACCTGCTCCGTCTACCCTACCAGCACTCACCTGCTCTGTCTACCCTACCAGCACTCACCTGCTCTGTCTACGCTACCAGCACTCACCTGCTCTGTCTACCCTACCAGCACTCACCTGCACTGTCTAGACTGCTTCATTGTTGTCTAGTGCTCTTGCATAATTCAACAAATGTGTCAATAGCAAGATACACTCAAGATTAAAATTCAACATACTTGGCTCTAGATTATACAAAACATACACTATTTGTGAAATCAGACATAATATCACTATAATCCAAGTGTTCATTTTCTGAAGTTGCTTTCATTTCAGCGCATCTATTTATTAAAAATGGCAACTGTATTCAATTATTATTCAACTCCACAAAAAAATTAACACTCATCAAAATAAAGTTAACTTTCTTCTCTTTTTTGTGACGCAAGTGTCAAGACCCAGACTAAGCTTTGTGTTAAAACCCAGACTAAGCTTTAGCGTTCTTATAGATTCAACAGAAATCCAATGTCTCCCATTGAGCCCATTTCAGCCATTACCGGGGTGTGTTTGACAGGTCATTACAAACATTTAAGAGACAAGTAGATTTTGCACCCCTCAAACACAGGAAATAGATGGCTGAAAAATACAGATCATCAGGTGGGCGGGGCCTGTACATTACTACTACTACACTGTAACAACTAGGCTATGTAGGTAAAAAGATGGCTATTGTTTTGATATAATCATATTATCCCATAGATGGGGTTATGTGGAAATTGTCTGATCCATTTTGTCCATTTGCATGAATACACGTTCAGTGACCAACCTGCAGAATAGCGACTCCAGGGGCTGTGCTGTACCAGCTGTACCAGCACACAGGGCAGGTTATGGGTGCACAGCATCCTATTGATCACACTGATACTGTGTGCGAGAGAGAAATCACAAACAATACATTTCACCACATGACAGAATTTCTTATTTTTTTCGATAGCATGTAAGGTATTTGAAAAATGATATGTGAATGCTAAATCTCCCACCTGTCAGTATGGTCAGTGATGTAGCGCAGGACAGACAGAGCCTTGAGGGAAATTTCAAACTCTAATGCCGCATTCTGACCCTGCAAATCCTGCATCAGACACACAGCACAACAGAACATTTACAATCCACACCACTGACCAAAGTAAATCCACCATCCTGACTTGCAATGGCCTGACTCTAATGTTGTAGCTGGAACCCAGACAGCTCCTGTAAAGAGGAATCCACCCTGTACCTGTATAGAGGATGAGTCTCCACTCTCTGTGTGACTGAGTCGGTCTTTTGTTGGGGTGTCATCCCTGGATGCTCTGCTGGCCAGAAGGGCTAGTTTGCGGTGGCAGTAGTCCACCAGGTCCAGGACTGAGTCGTCTGCTGCCTCACAGGAGTCCTGTAACCAACACATACAGACACTAAATGTATTTAGGACATACTGTAGCTTATGTGATGTCTGAAACAGACACTGCATACATTGTGCTGGTAATGAGGCAAGTGTTCAAATAAGTTTTCACCTTGTGAAACATAATTGTCTCAAGTAGGTTGATGATTGTAGCCTCATGGTGAATCTGTAGATGAGAAGGGAGAGGCTGAAATGAGATGGAAACTTCTAGGGGGTGTACAATAGGGTGACCATTGTGCGGGACAGTCCAACATTTTGTCCCTTTGTCCCGCGACCAAACAAATATGTCCCACATTTTAGTAACAACTTAAAACACCACTAAATTCATCCCGTATTTCAGTCAGACTTCCTATTGATTTGATGAGAATTGACATGCCTTTTGCAGTCACATTGTAAAACAGTTAGGAAGGGAGAGTTATCTCGGGATTGTTTGAAGCAGCAGTGAAAATGTTGAATGAGCAACTAATGAGCATGGAGTCTCATAATTCTAATGAAATTACCTTATATATTTCAGTCTAATAAGGCTATTTACTTACTTTTGTAAGACTTCGTTAGAAGCACCCTTTTTGTAAGTAGTTAAACTTGAAGAAGAGGACAGTTAGCTGGAATTTAGCCAGAAAGAATGACAAATGTGATTGGTTGAGAATATGACATTGGCCTACATCAAGATATAGGCTATATCATGTGGTAAACACTTCTCCAATGGTTGTTGAGATCTGATATTCTTCACAGCTCAAGATGAGACGTAGGCCAATGTCATATCGTCAACCAATTACATGTCAAGTACTTTCGGCCTAAATTCTAGCTTAACTTGAAGAGACCGCTCAGTGCAGTGGGATTTTGGTGCTGCACATTTGTTTTATTCTTCCAGGCTACACTGTTCTGCAAAATCCTCCCATTGTCCAGATTTGTACCTGTACAGTGCATTCGGAAAGTACTCAGATCCCTTGACTTTTTCCACATTTTGTTATGTTACAGCCTTATTCTAAAATTGATTAAATATTTTTTTCCCTCATCAATCTACACACAATACCCCCTAACGACAAAGCGAAAACAGGTTATTAGGCATTTTTACAAATGTATATTTTTTTTAAACAGAAACATCTTATTTACATAAGTATTCAGAACCATTTACTCAGTACTTGGTTGAAAAACCTTTGGCAGCGATGGGGTCTGATGGATGGAAAATAAATCATTTCATACCTTATTTACTGTACATTGAGACACGATCACATTTCTTTTTTATTCGTGGGAATACTTGAGAACAGATTTCCTAAATTAAACAAATGTTTTGCTGAATTCCTGGACATTTAAAAAAATATATATATATTTTTTTTAACGCAAAACGAAATATCTCCCCTCTTTACACCCTTGGTATTTGCACTCACCACCATGTACAGAGGAAAGGTGCTCTTCGGATTGAAGTCTTGGAGTTGACAGAAAATAGGAAACACCTTCTGTTTCCAAAGCTCCACCAGAATCATCTCATGGACCAGGGTGGGAATCTAGGGTGAAAAAAGGGGTTCAATCAATTACCTGTTTACATGTGCAGTAACCTGTGCAGTATCTTTTGGTCCATAAAAAAAACGGAGACGACATAACACACCTGTACAGGTGATAGCTAACCTAACCTTATAGAAGACGGTTTTTACCTTTCCCAGTGACACAAGGAGCTCCTTGACGAACTCGTCCTGAGTGGCTGTGGATGAAGCGTTCAATATCGCCTGCATGTTGAGTTTCTCTATGTACTCATGTTGTCTGAACCACCTGTCAATCAAATAAAAAGCAATGAATGGAATTACCGCAGCCACGAATCTGAAAAAGCGCGAGATAGACTGCGACTTTTGTCTAGCTGGCATTATCACCAGAGATGGTCTTTGCTATTAGCTAGCTAGCTAGTACAGTAAGTTATCTAGCTAGCTAACGTTAACTCCTACTAGGAAGACATACTGTACCTTGGAGAGCCAATGTCCCTGAGTGAGAATGTTTCCAGATTTTGGACATATCCTTCTGCCTCTCCGGGAAAAAGAACAGAGGTTTCCATATTCTCGACAATAAATGTTTGTACCAAAAAAAGTCTGAGTTGAGAGAAAGTGTGGAGACTTGAGGCAAGCTTGACGCGCTTACTCACTCTACGTGCTGATACCAAAAGGTTGGCATGGTTACTGGATACATACGCATGCGCATTACAGACAGCATGACTACAAGAGACAGAGCGGTACAAAAAGATCCCCGAGGTAAGCCTACGCAGAGAGGAAGAGGCGAAGGTGGGCAATAATCATCTTTAGACTAGGTGAGGTGTGCAAGATCAACAGTCAGACAGTGGGTGACGACGACAATTGCATCTTTATTATTGCAAGGAGTGTGTATATAAAGTAGAGTTTTTGCACAATTAATAAATAAGTATACTGTTCCTTGTTTTGTGGTCTTTATGACTTCTTCCATTCATTGTTCTGAATGAAACTATCCCACAACAATGATTGCTTCAAGAGTCTGGATGAAAAAACCTGAAGATAAGTGAGCTTGGTGACATACTGGTAGTATAAAAATACCTACATGTCTTAGCCTTTGAATACACAGATATTTTCCAGAAGATTTCCAGTGATAGGAAGAAGTCACTTTATGGCATCTTTGGCCACGGTTACTTCACTTTGTCTCTCCTGGACAGCAGCCTTTCGTGTGCATCAGATGGGAGACGAGCAAGAGGCTTATGTTTTCGTACAATGGGACCTCATGTGGCTCTGTCTGTCTTTGTTTGAGAGGGGGCTTGCTCTATCTGCGTGGTTGCTGATTAAGCCAGGGTATCACTTCCAGCACACAATGATGTTTGGGTCATTCTCCAAACGCTCGTCCAGCCCTTTGTAGCTCATTCCTGCAGAAACAGTAAAGGGTACTGCTATGAGAGACCACAGAGTATAAACATATTTATCAAAATACTTATCCAGTCCTCTGTAATGATTCATCCTCCTAGACACACTCCTAGAAACACAAACAGCATACTGACTGTAACATATTCAAACTCTTTCTGACTACAACTTCCCAAACTGATTGTAACCTTGCTTGGTGACATAGCTGAGACACTCCGCCTGAATGGACCTGTCATCTATCAGGCTCTGGACTTTAGGGGTTGTGCAGTACACGTTGGAGTACTGGAGAAAAAGCATACTATGAGTCAACAGGACTGTACACACAAACACATTTCACATGAAGAAGACACATTATCTAAAGAAGGTTTCATTGCTGAGGGTTTTAATACCTGAAATATTGACACCAAGGTTACAACACCATAATACCTGTAAAGAGAAAAGAAAAGAAAACTCGTAGAATCTATTCCATGGTTTCACAAGGAAATGTTTCATTTTCTGTTGCATCATATTACCAGTTTCAAACTACTCACAGTAAATTCTGTACGGCGATCCAGACCAGATTAAGTTCAACATCCGCTTCTGCCTGAACCCATCAACGTAGGCCAGGATCTACAATAAAATTCGACACATTTTTAACTACATATTCATCAGTGCTTTAATCGGAGACAGTTTCATGATGACATTACACAAAGTATAGACAGACCGTTGTTTCTCTGAAACCCTTGATGTGAGGTCAGCCACACTTGTTCCTGTAGATATGCTCTCAGGTTAGACCATGACTCTCAGTTCATGACTCTCAATAATTGTAAAATAACAAAATGTTAAATTGATACACACCTTTGTAAGGAAAGGGTTCCCACACGGCCATATTTCCATTTTACAGCCCTTGTTTACGGGGAAGAAAAGCGTAAGAAAGAGTGCTAATTAGCCATCTGCATCTCCTAACACCTGTGTGTAAACGGAGAACAGACGCCGCAAACATGCTGTCACTGGAAAATACTGTCGGCTACAAATGTGTTAAAAACGGTTGAAACAGTGTACAGTAAGTGTGTATTTTGCATTTGTGAAAGTATTTAGAAGTGATATGAAAGTAGAGGGATTTATGTTTCTAGAACCATACCTCAATTGAGAATCGATTCACGTTTTGATGGAGTATTTGGCTGTTTTGCCTTCCAGAGCCAATTCGCCCTTCAAACAGAGCCTGTAAGGTCCTTGGAATAAGAAGTAACGTTAGGCTCCTGTAGTCCAATATTGGGCTAGCTTTCACTATGGATGGATGTATCTGTGTGAGCTGCTATCAGTGTGGTGGTGTGCCTACCTGTTGAGTGGTGAGATCCCACTGGGATTTGATGAAGTGGTCCTTGCACTGAGTGAAGACAGGCACGTCGTACTCCTGCACGATCAGAGGGTCCCTGCGCTGCTCAATCAGCTTTAGGTTGATTGTAATTGGACTCCTCTGAATAAGAGGGAGGGAAGAAGCATGTGTGAGACTGAGATATCGGGGTTTGATCTTTAAACGATTGTCTCACAAATTGCAAATGCAAACACATACCGATGGGTAAGGTGCAGGCTCCGGTAGCATTGAGCTCCTCTAACAACGTGGACATAATGGGTAGCAGTTTCTGTTTGCTCTCCTCATTCGATATGAGCCCACTCTACAGCTGAAAAATACATAGAAACATCAATACTTTGTTCTACATATATCCTATATGACATTCAGACCTAATAATGTTTTAGAAAATAGCACTAGCCTCCAAGGAGACACTAACCTCCAGTGTTGTGAGGTACCCAGAGAGCTTCTTGACAATTGGCTCAAGGGCACAGGTCTCGGTCAGTGAGTTACACACAAGTCCGAGGTTAAAGAGTAGAGAATTGCGGCTGTACTTCTTGTGCTCAATGCACACTGGACAACCAATTCACTTCTTTTCCACGGCTGTTCTACACCAATCAACGAGGAGAGATAAGAGACCTTAATCATAAAACAACAGTGCAGGAACAACAAGGATACAAAAGAAGCAGAGTGGGTCAAAAATAAGACATGCGCTTAAAACTGGTCCATTTATGAGGAAATAATGTAATTGTACATAGACAGTTATGAGTTCAAATCAAATTTTATTTGTCACATACACATGGTTAGCAGATGTTAATGTGAGTGTAGTGAAATGCTTGTGCTTCTAGTTCTGACAATGCAGTAATAACCAACGAGTAATCTAACCTAACAATTCCACAACTACCTTATACACACAAGTGTAAAGGGATAAAGAATATGTACATTTAAGTCATTTAGCAGACGCTCTTATCCAGAGCGACTTACAAATTGGTGCATTCACCTTATGACATCCAGTGGAACAGCCACTTTACAATAGTGCATCTAGGTCTTTTAAGGGGGGTGAGAAGGATTACTTTATCCTATCCTAGGTATTCCTTAAAGAGGTGGGGTTTCAGGTGTCTCCGGAAGGTGGTGATTGACTCCGCTGTCCTGGCGTCGTGAGGGAGTTTGTTCCACCATTGGGGGCCAGAGCAGCGAACAGTTTTGACTGGGCTGAGCGGGAACTGTACTTCCTCAGTGGTAGGGAGGCGAGCAGGCCAGAGGTGGATGAACGCAGTGCCCTTGTTTGGGTGTAGGGCCTGATCAGAGCCTGGAGGTACTGAGGTGCCGTTCCCTCACAGCTCCGTAGGCAAGCACCATGGTCTTGTAGCGGATGCGAGCTTCAACTGGAAGCCAGTGGAGAGAGCGGAGGAGCGGGGTGACGTGAGAGAACTTGGGAAGGTTGAACACCAGACGGGCTGCGGCGTTCTGGATGAGTTGTAGGGGTTTAATGGCACAGGCAGGGAGCCCAGCCAACAGCGAGTTGCAGTAATCCAGACGGGAGATGACAAGTGCCTGGATTAGGACCTGCGCCGCTTCCTGTGTGAGGCAGGGTCGTACTCTGCGGATGTTGTAGAGCATGAACCTACAGGAACGGGCCACCGCCTTGATGTTATTTGAGAACGACAGGGTGTTGTCCAGGATCACGCCAAGGTTCTTAGCGCTCTGGGAGGAGGACACAATGGAGTTGTCAACCATGATGGCGAGATCATGGAACGGGCAGTCCTTCCCGGGAGGAAGAGCAGCTCCGTCTTGCCGAGGTTCAGCTTGAGGTGGTGATCCGTCATCCACACTGATATGTCTGCCAGACATGCAGAGATGCGATTCGCCACCTGGTCGTCAGAAGGGGGAAAGGAGAAGATTAATTGTGTGTCGTCTGCATAGCAATGATAGGAGAGACCATGTGAGGTTATGACAGAGCCAAGTGACTTGGTGTATAGCGAGAATAGGAGAGGGCCTAGAACAGAGCCCTGGGGACACCAGTGGTGAGAGCACGTGGTGAGGAGACAGATTCTCGCCACGCCACCTGGTAGGAGCGACCTGTCAGGTAGGACGCAATCAAGCGTGGGCCGCGCCGGAGATGCCCAACTCGGAGAGGGTGGAGAGGGAGGATCTGATGGTTCACAGTATCGAAGGCAGCCGATAGGTCTAGAAGGATGAGAGCAGAGGAGAGAGAGTTAGCTTTAGCAGTGCGGAGCGCCTCCGTGATACAGAGAAGAGCAGTCTCAGTTGAATGACTAGTCTTGAAACCTGACTGATTTGGATCAAGAAGGTCATTCTGAGAGAGATAGCAGGAGAGCTGGCCAAGGACGGCACGTTCAAGAGTTTTGGAGAGAAAAGAAAGAAGGGATACTGGTCTGTAGTTGTTGACATCGGAGGGATCGAGTGTAGGTTTTTTCAGAAGGGGTGCAACTCTCGCTCTCTTGAAGACGGAAGGGACGTAGCCAGCGGTCAGGGATGAGTTGATGAGCGAGGTGAGGTAAGGGAGAAGGTCTCCGGAAATGGTCTGGAGAAGAGAGGAGGGGATAGGGTCAAGCGGGCAGGTTGTTGGGCGGCCGGCCGTCACAAGACGCGAGATTTCATCTGGAGAGAGAGGGAGAAAGAGGTCAGAGCACAGAGTAGGGCAGTGTGAGCAGAACCAGCGGTGTCGTTTGACTTAGCAAACGAGGATCGGATGTCGTCGACCTTCTTTTCAAAATGGTTGACGAAGTCATCTGCAGAGAGGGAGGAGGGGGGAGGAGGATTCAGGAGGGAGGAGAAGGTGGCAAAGAGCTTCCTAGGGTTAGAGGCAGATGCTTGGAATTTAGAGTGGTAGAAAGTGGCTTTAGCAGCAGAGACAGAAGAGGAAAATGTAGAGAGGAGGGAGTGAAAGGATGCCAGGTCCGCAGGGAGGCGAGTTTTCCTCCATTTCCGCTCGGCTGCCCGGGAGCCCTGTTCTGTGAGCTCGCAATGAGTCGTCGAGCCACGGAGTGGGAGGGAGGACCGAGCCGGCCTGGAGGATAGGGGACATAGAGAGTCAAAGGATGCAGAAAGGGAGGAGAGGAGGGTTAAGGAGGCAGAATCAGGAGATAGGTTGGAGAAGGTTTGAGCAGAGGGAAGAGATGATAGGATGGAAGAGGAGAGAGTAGCGGGGGAGAGAGAGCGAAGGTTGGGACGGCGCGATACCATCCGAGTAGGGGCAGTGTGGGAAGTGTTGGATGAGAGCGAGAGGGAAAAGGATACAAGGTAGTGGTCGGAGACTTGGAGGGGAGTTGCAATGAGGTTAGTGGAAGAACAGCATCTAGTAAAGATGAGGTTGAGCGTATTGCCTGCCTTGTGAGTAGGGGGGAAGGTGAGAGGGTGAGGTCAAAAGAGGAGAGGAGTGGAAAGAAGGAGGCAGAGAGGAATGAGTCAAAGGTAGACGTGGGGAGGTTAAAGTCGCCCAGAACTGTGAGAGGTGAGCCGTCCTCAGGAAAGGAGCTTATCAAGGCATCAAGCTCATTGATGAACTCTCCGAGGGAACCTGGAGGGCGATAAATGATAAGGATGTTAAGCTTGAAAGGGCTGGTAACTGTGACAGCATGGAATTCAAAGGAGGCGATAGACAGATGGGTAAGGGAGAAAGAGAGAATGACCACTT
Source organism: Oncorhynchus nerka (assembly GCF_034236695.1). NCBI lineage: Eukaryota > Metazoa > Chordata > Actinopteri > Salmoniformes > Salmonidae > Oncorhynchus > Oncorhynchus nerka. The sequence goes on from NC_088397.1 coordinate 48,036,056, forward strand.
GGGAGAGATGAGGATCCCGGTGCCACCACCCCGCTGACCAGAAGCTCTCGGGGTGTGCGAGAACACGTGGGCGGACGAAGAGAGAGCAGTAGGAGTAGCAGTGTTATCTGTGGTGATCCATGTTTCCGTCAGTGCCAAGAAGTCGAGGGACTGGAGGGAGGCATAGGCTGAGATGAACTCTGCCTTGTTGGCCGCAGATCGGCAGTTCCAGAGGCTACCGGAGACCTGGAACTCCACGTGGGTCGTGCGCGCTGGGACCACCAGATTAGGGTGGCCGCGGCCACGCGGTGTGGAGCGTTTGTATGGTCTGTGCAGAGAGGAGAGAACAGGGATAGACAGACACATAGTTGACAGGCTACAGAAGAGGCTACGCTAATGCAAAGGAGATTGGAATGACAAGTGGACTACACGTCTCGAATGTTCAGAAAGTTAAGCTTACGTAGCAAGAATCTTATTGACTAAAATGATTAAAATGATACAGTACTGCTGAAGTAGGCTAGCTGGCAGTGGCTGCGTTGTTGACACTACACTAATCAAGTCGTTCCGTTGAGTGTAATAGTTTCTACAGTGCTGCTATTCGGGGCTAGCTGGCTAGCTAGCAGTGTTGATTACGTTACGTTGCGTTAAAAGAACGACAATAGCTGGCTAGCTAACCTAGAAAATCGCTCTAGACTACACAATTATCTTTGATACAAAGACGGCTATGTAGCTAGCTATGTAGCTAGCTACGATCAAACAAATCAAACCGTTGTACTGTAATGAAATGAAATGAAAATGTGATACTACCTGTGGAGCGAAGCGGAATGCGACCGGGTTGTTGAGTGCGGAAGTTCTATTCGGTAGACGTTGGCTAGCTGTTGGCTAGCTAGCAGTGTCTCCTACGTTAAGGACGACAAATAGCTGGCTAGCTAACCTCGGTAAATTAAGATAATCACTCTAAAACTACACACTCTAAACTACACAATTATCTTGGATACGAAGACAGCAAAGACAACTATGTAGCTAGCTAACACTACACTAATCAAGTCCTTCAGTTGAGTGTAATAGTTTCTACAGTGCTGCTATTCGGTAGACGGTGGACGTTTGCTAGCTGGCTAGCTGCTGGGCAGATAGCAGTGTAGACTACGTTAGGACGACGAAATACGATAATTACGCAATTATCTTTGATACAATGACGGCTATGTAGCTAGCTAAGAAGAAATTGCTAAGATTAGACAAATCAAACCGTTGTACTATAATGAAATGTAATGAAAAGTTATACTACCTGCGGACTGAAGTGCGGATGCGACCGCTCGCTCCAACCCGGAAGTTCATAAAGATATATGAATGGGTGATGGTAAGACGCAGTAGATGGTATTGAGTACAGTATATACATATGAGATGAGTAATGTAGGGTATGTAAACATAAAAGTGGCATTGTTTAAAGTGGCTAGTGATACATGTATTACATAAAGATGGCAAGATGCAGTAGATGGTATAGAGTACAGTATATACATACAGTGGGGCAAAAAAGTATTTAGTCAGCCACCAATTGTGCAAGTTCTCCCACTTAAAAAGATGAGAGTGGCCTGTAATTTTCATCATAGGTACTCTTTCAACTATGACAGACAAAATGAGAAAAAAAATCCAGAAAATCACATTGTAGGATTTTTTATGAATTTATTTGCAAATTATGGTGGAAAATAAGTATTTGGTCACCTACAAACAAGCAAGATTTCTGGCTCTCACAGACCTGTGAGAGGCTCCTCTGTCCTCCACTCGTTACCTGTATTAATGGCACCTGTTTGAACTTGTTATCAGTATAAAAGACACCTGTCCACAACCTCAAACAGTCACACTCCAAACTCCACTATGGCCAAGACCAAAGAGCTGTCAAAGGACACCAGAAACAAAATTGTAGACCTGCACCAGGCTGGGAAGACTGAATCTGCAATAGGTAAGCAGCTTGGTTTGAAGAAATCAAATGTGGGAGCAATTATTAGGAAATGGAATACATACAAGACCACTGATAATCTCCCTCGATCTGGGGCTCCACGCAAGATCTCACCCCGTGGGGTCAAAATGATCACAAGAACGGTGAGCAAAAATCCCAGAACCACACGGGGTAACCTAGTGAATGACCTGCAGAGAGCTGGGACCAAAGTAACAAAACCTACCATCAGTAACACACTACGCTGCCAGGGACTCAAATCCTGCAGTGCCAGACGTATCCCCCTGCTTAAGCCAGTACATGTCCAGGCCCGTCTGAAGTTTGCTAGAGAGCATTTGGATGATCCAGAAGAAGATTGGGAGAATGTCATATGGTCAGAAGAAACCAAAATATAACTTTTTGGTAAAAACTCAACTCGTCGTGTTTGGAGGACAAAGAATGCTGAGTTGCATCCAAAGAACACCATACCTACTGTGAAGCATGGGGTGGAAACATCATGCTTTGGGGCTGTTTTTCTGCAAAGGGACCAGGACGACTGATCCGTTTAAAGGAAAGAATGAATGGGGCCATGTATCGTGAGATTTTGAGTGAAAACTTCCTTCCATCAGCAAGGGCATTGAAGATGAAACGTGGCTGGGTCTTTCAGCATGACAATGATCCCAAACACACTGCCCGGGCAATGAAGGAGTGGCTTCGTAAGAAGCATTTCAAGGTGCTGGAGTGGCCTAGCCAGTATCCAGATCTCAACCCCATAGAAAATCTTTGGAGGGAGTTGAAAGTCGGTGTTGCCCAGCAACAGCCCCAAAACATCACTGCTCTAGAGGAGATCTGCATGGAGGAATGGGCCAAAATACCAGCAACAGTGTGTGAAAACCTTGTGAAGACTTACAGAAAACGTTTGACCTCTGTCATTGCCAACAAAGGGTATATAACAAAGTATTGAGATAAACTTTTGTTATTGACCAAATACTTATTTTTCACCATAATTTGTAAATTAATTAATTAAAAATCCTACAATGTGATTTTCTGGATTTCTTTTCTCATTTTGTCTGTCATAGTTGATGTGTACCTATGATGAAAATTACAGGCCTCTCTCATCTTTTTTAAGTTGGAGAACTTGCACAATTGGTGGCTGACTAAATACATTTTTCCCCCACTGTATGAGATGAGTAATGTAGGGTATGTAAACATTATATTAAGTGGCATTGTTTAAAGTGGCTAGTGATACATTTTTTACATCAATTTTCCATTATTAAAGTGTTTAGTCAGTATGTTGGCAGCAGCCACTCAATGTTAGTGGTGGCTGTTTAACAGTCTGGTGGCCTTGAGATAGAAGCTGTTTTTCAGTCTCTCTGTCCCTGCTTTGATGCACCTGTACTGAACTCGCCTTCTGGATGATAGCGGGGTGAACAGGCAGTGGCTCGGGTGATTGTTGTCCTTGATGATCTTTATGGCCTTCCTGTGACATCGGGTGGTGTAGGTGTCCTGGAGGGCAGGTAGTTTGCCCCCAGTGATGAGTTGTGCAGACCTCACTACCCTCTGGAGAGCCTTACAGTTGTGGGCAGAGCAGTTGCCGTACCAGGCGGTGATACAGCCCGACAGGATGCTCTCGATTGTGCATCTGTAAAAGTTTGTGAGTGCTTTTGGTGAGAAGCCAAATTTCTTCAGCCTCCTGAGGTTGAAGAGGCGCTGCTGCGCCTTCTTCACCACGCTGTCTGTTCTGTTTGTTCTGCAGTTCTGGTTTGGTAATGATGTACACCTGTACTGTGTCAAAGAGCTCCCGGGATATGTACTCCTCTGGAACATGGGGAGGATAGAACACAGCACAAAGATGTGACTGAGTTCAAAGTGGCTGAACACTCATTGTAAAACCTGTCAACAAAACATACTGCACAGTGTACAGCTACCACTCAGAAATGTCCGAATTGATAAGAACAACCTTAACCAGAGAGGACGAGAGACCGAACTCGATGGAAAATCTGTCTCTCTCCAGAAGGTGGCGATTTTTCCCCATTGTTTCAACCACCAAGCAAGGAGTTTTTGTATTTTATTAATAACAAATCAATACAGAAAATACATGGGGGAATAAGTATATATAAATAACATACAAAGGACAATTGGGCTAGGGGGTAGAATATCACATTACACAAGGACCTTAAGGGACATACATACACGTATAATTCGAACAGCTTTTTTGTTAGTAGAGTATTTAATTGTCTTAAAATATAGTTCCATTTCTTTTTATAAGAACGTGGTGTTTTTTTTGTAAATTTACATTTGTGAATATGACATTTGGCCAAAATAATAATGAAATTAATGACATAAAATTGTTTCAACGTATTTCTATCATAGGTAAAGAATCCAAGCAGTACATCTCTCCACAATAGTGTAAAATCTTCATAAATGTGTTAAATTATAAATATACCAAAGTTTCCTTACATGAATGCAAAAGGTACAATTTGAGTTTGTTTTTCTTAAACTTCTTCATATAGTGGTTACACTAATATTTGTGAATCATTTTAAAGGAAACCTCCTTAATTTAGTTAACAAGTAGGTATGTGTGTGGCAAAATTCTAACTTTTTTCCAACAGATATTATCAATAGAACCGTTCCAATAAGGCATGACATAAGGTACAACATCCTGCTGAAACAAGGTTTGTATCACTCAGTTGTTGAATGGACCAAAAGATAAACAAATCTTTCCTACTGATGAGTCAACATGGTTAATGGAAGGTAGGTTCTGAGGGCCAGGTCTGTACACGTTCCTGAATAATAAAGCAACACCTGAGGGAATGGCATCTAAAACAATCGCAAAAACTTTAGGTGTTATAGGGACTTTGTAAAGTGATAAGAATTCCTTATAACTAAAAAAAACTTCTGCATTTACCAGTTGGCTCACCAAAAGGATATTATTTCAGAACCAATATTCTAAAAACAAAGAAGTATTCTTATACAATATATCCCAATTATTCCATATATAATATCTGTGTGGAGAAAAATTATGCTTATAAATTAAGGACCATGACAAGAAAACCTGCCGATGAAAAGCAGATTTTCACTGGAACTTTGTCTATATTATTATTGCAAACCAACATGAAGTGAAGGCCACCAAAAGTAGAGAAGACATGATGAGGAATAAAATTCCACATAGAAGTGGGTCATCTTAGGAATTGCTTTATCAAATTGATCATAAAAGTATTATTTCAGGCTCAGGGTTAGGTCAGGCGGAGGTCAGTAATCCAGAGTAGGTGCAAAGGTACAGGACAGCAGGCAGGCTCAGGGGCAGGCAGAGTAGTCAGGCAGGACGGGCTCAGAGTCGGGACAGGCAAAAGAGAGACTAGGGAAAAGCAGGAGCTGAGACAAAACGCTGGTTGACTTGACAAACAAGACGAACTGGCAACAGACAAACAGAGAGCACAGGTATAAATACACAGGGGATAATGGGGAAGATGGGCGACACCTGGGGTGGGTGGAGACAATCACAAGGACAGGTGAAACAGATCAGGCATGACAGTACCCCCCTCTAGGGACGCCACCTGGCGTCCTACATGGGCGCATACCTGGTTGAGCGGGGTGCCGGCATTGGAATTTAGAGATGAGGCCTGGGTCCAAGATGTCCCTAGATGAGACCCAGCACCTCTCCTCCGGGCCATAACCCTCCCAGTCAACCAGGTACTGGAAACCCCTTCCCTGAGACATCTCACCCTGTACGCCGGTTGGCCGTCGATGAGATGGGGAAGAGGGATGGGCCTGAAAACAGGAGACAAAGGGCTGTGAGACATGAGTTTACATCTAGACACATCGTCTCGCTGTGGTTCCCCGACACTCAAAGGTTGATGGGGTGGTATGGTGGGTGACCTTGCCTAACGAACGCCCGTCCAGCACTCCAGCACTAACATTCATGGGAATGGAGAGGGGATGAGTGGGGATGCCCAGCTTGGACACCAGGATAACGTCCATAAGACTCATATTGGCCCCCGAGTCGATGAGTATCTGGAGAGACTTGGACTGGTCGCCCCACAGCAGGGTGGCATGGAGAGGGGGTCGAGTAGGGGGAAAAGCTCAATTGTTCTTAAGACCCACCAGGGTACTTATGCCTACCAATGAGCTAGGTCTCTTGAAGGGACATGTAGACACATAATGACCGGCAGTACAGCAATAAAGACAACTCTTGTTGTTAAGTCTTCGTACGTTTTCGGCTGGAGACAGCCTAGCCCTGCTGAGCTGCATCGGCTCGGGAAGGGGTAAATCGGAATTCTTCAGAGGCTCTTGGAGGAACTCGGGTATGCTCGGATCCTCTCGGGGACGTAGACACTGGGGATTTCCGGAGTCTGTCAGATGCAAGGTGGGATCCTTGAGTGAGCGATTGGGACTGCAATCAGACCTCTTCTCCTTCCTACATTCCCGTAGCCATCCATCAATCCAGATGGTCAATGTAATGAATGAGTCGAGATCCATCAGTAGTTCCTTTACTTCCTCCGATACTCTGTGCAGGAACATGTCAAACAGCGCTTCCGGGTTCCAGGTACCCTCTGCTGCTAGGGTGCGGAACTCCACCGCATAGTCTGCCACACTAAGGGCGTCCTGCCGAAGCTGGAGTAACCTCCGGGCAGCCTCTCTCCTGGATACCGGAGCCTCTAAAACTTTTCTCACCTCCGCCACGAATACTCCCAGACTGAGTCAGACAGCGGATGGTTGGCGAGTGCCCTCCCAGACATCAGCGTAATGATGTACGCTATCCTTAACCGGTCCGAGGGGAATGAAGAAGGCTGCAGCTCGAAAACGAGGGAGCACTGGGAGAGAAAGGCCCGGCAGGTTCTGGAATCTCCATCGTAGTGTTCCGGGGGAGGTAAGTGTGGTTCCCGGGAAACCGGGGTGACTGCGCTGCTACCAGCCGGGCTACTGAGGGGCTGGGAGGTTACCGTCATGGTAGGCTGTCTTGTAGGCAACCCACGGAATCGCTTCCGCAATGCGTCCAAAGCTAGGTCGTGACGTTCGCCCACGCACTGGAACCCTTCCATCAGACTGCGAAGCAACTCCTCGTGCCTGCCAATAGTGGCAGGCAGGGGTTGATAATCCAGAGTGGTGGGGCAAAGGTACAGGACGGCAGGCAGGCTCAGGCTCAGGGCTAGGCAGAGGTCTGTAATCCAGAGTAGGGGCAAAGGAATAGGACGAAAGGTAGGCTCAGGTTCAGGGGCAGGCAGAGTGGTCAGGCAGGCAGGCTCAGAGTCAGGACAGGCAAGGGTCAAAACCAGGGGGGCAAGAAAAAGAGAGACTAGGGAAAAGCAGGAGCTGAGAAAACGCTGTTTGACTTGACAAATAAGACAAACTTGCAACAAACAGAGAACACAGGTATAAATACACAGTGGATAATGGGTAAGATGGGCGACCCCTGGAGGGAGGTGGAGACAATCACAAGGACAGGTGAACCAGATCAGGGTGTGACAATTACAACAGTTTTCCTAATGTAATGGGTATGGTTTCTCCACAGAAAGTTGAAAAGCATCTGGTCTATCTCATTGCATATTTTACCGTCAAAATTAAAAGATAGAGCACCATATGTTAGCCAAGAGATACCTTCAGCCTTTGTTATTAGGACTCTTACTTTTAAAGATAAGTCCCTCTTTAGCCATTGATTTGGCTTCTTCTGGATTTTTTAATAAGAGGGTTACACTTTAATAAGCCTCTAGACTTCTGATCTTTAGTAATGGTTATGCCTAAATATGTAAGTTCTTCTTTCACTGGAATACCATAATATGAAGTTGTCACACAATCTTTGACAGCCACGAGTTCACATTTATTAATGTTAAGATATAGACCAGATGCTTTGGAAAAGGACTGTATCACATTGATTGATATGGGGTTTTGGTTAACGGCTTTCAGAAAAAGTGTAGTATCGTCAGCCAGCTGGCTGATAATAATTTCTTTACCAACTATGGAAATACCTTGTATTACTTAAATAATTTGTAAGAAGTTGGGTGATTAATAAAAACAGATACAGAGAGAGAGGATGACCTTGCCTATTTCCTCTCTTTAACTCAAATATAGGTGAGGTGCCATGTTTCAGTTTGATAGAGTTGTTACCATTTGTATAGGGAGTCTTAATAGCCATACAGAAAAAAATCCCCAAAGCCAAATTTCTCAAGGGAGTGGAAGAGGAACTGATGCTCAACTGTTTCAAATGCTTTATAAAAATCAAAAAATAATATGACGCTCTCCTCGGTTATTAGGTCTGAGTAGTCAAGTATGTCTACTACTAGTCTGATATTGTTAGAAATATGTTTGTTCCTCATAAAGCCTTTCCTTCCAGTTCTCTGCTGCCAGTGACTGGAACGAATTGCAAAAATCGCTGAAGTTGGAGACTTTTATTTCCCTCACCAACTTTAAACATCAACTATCTGAGCAGCTAACCGATCACTGCAGCTGTACATAGACCATCTGTAAATAGACCACCCAAACTACCTACCTCATCCCATACTGTTTTTATTTTATTTACTTTTCTGCTCTTTTGCACACCAGTATCTCTGCTTGCACATCATCATCTGCTCATTTATCACTCCAGTGTTAAAATGCTAAATTGTAATTATTCGCTCCTATAGCCTATTTATTATTTAACTCATCATGCCTTTTGCACACACTGTATATAGACTTTCGTTTCTCTACTGTGTCATTGACTTGTTTGTGTTATTGGCTTGTTTAATTGTTTAGCTTACCGATCACAGCCCATCTGTAAATAGCCCACCAAACTACCTCAGCCCCATATTGTTATTTTTTCGCTCTTTTCCACCCCAGTATCTCTACTTGTACATCATCATCTGCACATCTATCATTCCAGAGTTAATGCTAAATTGTAATTATTTCACTCTGGCTTATTTATTGCCTTACCTCCCTAATCTTACTACATTTGCACACACTGTATATAGATTTTTCTATTGTGTTATTGACTGTATGTTTATCTATCCCATGTGTAACTCTGTGTTGTTGTTTTTTTCGCACTGCTTTGCTTTATTTTGGCCAGGTCGCAGTTGTAACTGGACAATCTTGTTAAATAAAGATTAAATTAAAAATACAGATTTTTTAAAATGATTTCATCCAGGAATTATTTAATTATTTTTGCAAGTAGTAAGGCTAATATCTTATAGTCATTATTAAGAAGACAAATTGGACGCCAGTTATCGATGAGCAGCACTTCTTTTTTAGGCTTAGGTATCGGTGTTATTAACCCCTGACTCATTGTAGGAGGGAGAACATTGTTTTTAATACTCTCTAAAAAGACTTCAAGTAGGAAGGGAGCTACTTGTTCAGAAAATAATTTGTAATATTCTGACGTAAATCCATCAACACCTGGGGATTTGATGGGGTCATCACATTGTTTAGATTCTGTATCACTGATAGATGGAAACATTCTTCAGTGAATCAAAAATCATATCTGTGAATTCCTGAGAGTACGTAGAGCTATACAATTTCCTGTAAAAATTGCTACAGTATTTAGCGATGAATTTCTGGTCATCTGTAATAATACCATCAGTGTTTAATTTATGGATAGTGTTATTTGTAGAGTGAAATTTCTCAAGTCTAAACAAAATAGGATGAATTCTGTTCACCCTCCTCCAGCCATTTTTTACTAGATCTGATAAAGGCTCCTTCTGCTTATAATCTATATATTATTCATTATCTATGTATGCCGTTGAAGTCGGAAGTCTACATACACTTAGGTTGGAGTCATTAAAACTCGTTTTTCAACCACTCCACAAATTTATTGTTAAACAAACTATAGTTTTGGCAAGTCGGTTAGGACATCTACTTTGTGCATGACACAAGTAATTTTTCCAACAATTGTTTACAGACAGATTATTTCACTTAAAATTCAATGCATCACAATTCCAGTGGGTCTGAAGTTTACATTCACTAAGTTGACTGTGCCTTTAAACAGCTTGGAAAATTCCAGAAAATTATGTCATGGCTTTAGAATCTTATGATAGGCTAATTGACATAATTTGAGTCAATTGGAGATGTACCTGTGGATGTATTTCAAGGCCTACCTTCAAACTCAGTGCCTCTTTGCTTGACATCATGGGAAAATCTAAAGAAATCAGCCAAGACCTCAGAAGAAAAATTGTAGACCTCCACAAGTCTGGTTCATCCTTGGGAGCAATTTCCAAACACCTGAAGGTATCACGTTCATCTGTACAAACAATAGTACGCAAGTATAAACACCATGGGACCACGCAGCTGTCATACCGCTCAGGAAGGAGACGCGTTCTGTCTCCTAGAGATGAACGTACTTTGGTGCGAAAAGTGCAAATCAATCCCAGAACAACAGCAAAGGACCTTGTGAGATGCTGGAGGAAACAGGTACAAAAGTATCTATATCCACAGTAAATTGAGTCCTATATCGACATAACCTGGAAGGACGCTCAGCAAGGAAGAAGCCACTGCTCTAAAACCGGCATAAAAAAGCCAGACTACGGTTTGCAACTGCATATGTGGACAAACATCATACTTTTTGGAGAAATGTCCTCAGGTCTGATTAAACAAAAATAGAACTGTTTGGCCATAATGACCATCGTTATGTTTGGAGGAAAAAGGGGGATGCTTGCAAGCCGAAGAACACCACCCCAACCGTGAAGCAAGGGGGTGGCAGCATCATGTTGTGGGGGTGCTTTGCTGCAGGAGGGACTGGTGCACTTCACAAAATAGATGCCATCATGAGGTAGGAAAATTATGTGGATATATTGAAGCAACATCTCAAGACATCAGTCAGGAAGTTAAAGCTTGGTCGCAAATGGGTCTTCCAAACGGACAATGATAGTTGGGGTTAGGTAAGGGTTATGGTCAAAAAAAGAAAGTAAACTTGAACGGTTTGGTACAGAGTACCAACAATAGACATAGTGGGGGTAGGCCTATGCCATACTGGTAAAACAGGAGCCTATCAAAATAAATAAAACATTGATTTCAAGAAAACTGTAGACTATTACACTATTTAGTGTGGACCTTACAGTGAAATGCTTACTTACAAGCCCTTAACCAACAATGCAGTTTAGAGAAAAATACCTAACAAATTAAGATATAAAAGTAACAAATAATTAAAGAGCAGCAGTAAAATAACAATAGTGAGGCTACATACAAGGGGTACTGGTACAGAGTCAATGTGCGGGCACACCGGCTAGTCGGGGTAATTGAGCTAATATGTACATGTAGGTAGAGTTATTAAAGTAACTATGCATAGATAATAACAGGGGGGGACAATGCAAATAGTCTGGGTAGCCATTTGATTAGATGTTCAGGAGTCTTATGGCTTGGGGGTAGAAGCTGTTTAGAAGCCTCTTGGAACTAGACTTGGCGCTCCGGTACCGATTGCTGTGTGGTAGCAAAGAGAATAGTCTATGACTAGGGTGGCTGGAGTCTTTGACATTTTTTAGGGCCTTCCTCTGACACCGCCTGGTATAGAGGTCCTGGATGGCACGAAGTTTGGCCCTAGTGATGTACTGGGCCTTACACATTACCCTCTGTAGTGCCTTGCGGTCGGAGGCTGAGCAGTTGCCATTCCAGGCAGTGATGCAACCCGTCAGGATGTTCTTGATGGTGCAGCTGTAGAACCTTTTGAGGATCTGAGGATCCAAATATTTTCAGTCTCCTGAGGGGGAATAGGTTTTGTCATGCCCTCTTCACAACTGTCTTGGTGTGCTTGCACCATGTTAGTTTGTTGGTGATGTGGACGCCAAGGACCTTGAAGCTCTCAACCTGCTCGACTACAGTCCCGTCTCTGAGGATGGGGGCATGCTCGGTCCTCCTTTTCCTGTAGTCCACAATCATTTCCTTTGTCTTGATCACATTGAGGGAGAAGTTGTTGTCCTTGCACCACACGGTCAGGTCTCTGACCTCCTCCCTATAGGCTGTCTTGTCGTTGTCAGTGATCAGGCCTACCACTGTTGTGTCATCGGCAAACTTAATGATGGTGTTGGAGTCATGCCTGACCATGCAGTCATGAGTGAACAAGGAGTACAGGATGGGACTGAGCACGCACCCCTGAGGTTCCCCCGTGTTGAGGATCAGCGTGGCGGAGGTGTTGTTATCTACCCTTACCACCTGGGAGCGGCCCGTCAGGAAGTCCAGGATCCATTTGCAGAGGGAGGTGTTTAGTCCCAGGGTCCTTAGCTTAGTGATGAGCTTTGAGAGCACTATGGTGTTGAACACTGAGCTTTAGTCAATGAATAGCATTCTCACATAGGTGTTTTCCTTTTGTCCAGGTGTGAAAGTGCAGTGTGGAGTGCAATAGTGATTGCATCATCTGTGGATGGTATGCAAATTGGAGTGGATCTAGGGTTTCTGGGATAATGGTGTTGATGTTGAGCCATGACAAGCCTTTCAAAGCACTTCATGGCTACAGACGTGCATGCTACGGGTCGGTAGTCATTTAGGCAGGTTACCTTAGTGTTCTTGAGTGGCCGAGACTGATACAGGCGCGAACAGCTGTGTTGGCTACGCATCAATTCAGGTTACTAGACTTTTCAGGTCATAACACTTTTTGATGTTTCATAAGTCATGTCTCTTTGTATGTAACAAATCACACTGTAAGGATGCCGGAATTGTTTTAGTAGTAGTTGGAATAGGAATAGTAACTGAAGTCTGGACACTGACTATAGGTCTCACATGTAGCCTTTTATACTAATAGCTCTGAATTGTGTTCCTCGCAGTAAAATTATAGACCAATTGTTAATTTTGTCTTGGCAACAGGAGTGGCGAAATAGTATGCCTTTCTTTCAGTATTTTGAGAATGTGATTGTGCACTTATTGACCTGCTGACAGTATTCCATTTTCAACCAGAAAATATGCATCCAACACCAACTGAAATACTATCGGAAATATCGTTGGATCGTTTTCACAGCTTTTCATTTCCTTTAAACCAGTCACTGATATCATTTGGAAATCTCCCTGGTCCTTAAACGTCCTCGCTCCATGAGAGAAGCAGAAATTAAAGAGAAAACTTTATCGATGTCAACTAGATTGTTGATGATGCGTTGATCATTCTATCGATTTATGACACATTCCGGTGAGCAAGGCTTTATTAAGTGTTCAAGACAAACATCAAGTAATGACAGGTTAGAAGCTGCATGAATCTAATTATAGACAAGTTTTCTAACAAATAGCCAACCAAATGTCGGAAATAATAAGCAGAGAAATATCTAAATGAGGCTTAAAACTATTACCATACCCCCTGTCGTTGAGCCGTCCTTGAGTATTGAGTGCAGGTAGCCTACATGAGGCTTTTGAAGTAATTGTTTGAAAGCATCATCATGACTGATTGTGTTTATACCACATTAAAAGGTAGACCCACACATAAATCAAATCAAACTTTATTTGTCACATGCGCCGAATGGAATAAATGGGAGGTCCTATACTGGGAATAAATTAAATCTTCTTTGACCACTGGTTATCGTTGAGGTGAGGGCAAAGGTTAAGGTTAGGGTTAGTTTTTTAGTTTGACACCGTTCCATGAATTCCATTCCAGCCATTTCAATGAGCCCATCCTCCTATACCTCCTCCCACCAGCCTCCTGTGGGATGGAGACACATTTATTTCGACATTGTTAAGAAAAACTGCCATGTTGATCTGAGCCTTGCTCTTGGAAAACCACATTAGTGTATGACTTTCGGCTGATATACCTCCCCGACATCACTCCTTGACTTTCATCTACGGTCGGTTGCTTTAGACCAGGGTTCTCCAACCCTGTTCCCAGAGAGCAACCGTACTGTAGGTTTTCACTACAACCCTAATCTAGCACACCAGATTCTTATAATTAGCTGGTTGTCACGCCCTGACCTTAGATATCTCTGTTTTTTTTATATACGTTTGTTAGGTCAGGGTGTGACTAGGGTGGGTACTCTAGTCTTTGTATGTCTAGGGTTTTTGTATGTCATGGGGTTTTTGTATGTCTATGTTGGCCTGATATGGTTCCCAATCAGAGACAGCTGTTTATCGTTGTCTCTGACTGGGGATCATATTAAGGTAGCCATTTTCCTCATTTGTGTTGTGGGGTCTTGTCTATGTATAGTTGCCTTAGTGCACATCAGTAGCGTCACGTTTCGTTTGGTTGTTTGTTGTTTTGTTTAATGAGTTTCGATTTAGTTTTCGATTTATTAACTATTTATTTACTCACGCTGCGCCTTGGTTTCACTCATACGACGGTCTTTAATGGAACCCGGGTAACACAGCGAGGCACTTGATGGGGGTCTTGGACATTTAGTCTGGCAGTTCTTACCCCAGTCTAGTAGGTGTCCCGTAGATCAGGCGAATAGTGGGTTATGTAGTCAGGGGTACCCTAGGATAAGGTGGTTCTCGGGAGCAGTGATCAAAAGAAAACTAAGAGTCTCTGAGTGGTTCACCCCAACCTGCAGTAGAATGGGCTTGGTCTGATATTCCCCCTGACCGGAGCCGATGGGGCGTCGATCGAGGGCTTGAATCTGCAGAGGGATGGGACATTTCACACAGGGGATTTGTAATTCAATGGCGAAGTCTTGGTCAATGAAATTATCCACTGCCCCGGAGTCCACGAAGGGTTGAATGTGGTGCTGACGGTTATCCCAATGTAGTGTCAGACGGTGACCCGGTAGCTGGAGTGTAACTGCTCGGCTCGTCAGGGTCTCCCCTTGTCTCCCGCTATAGGTTCCCCGGAGGAACTACGGCAACGCGAAAAGACGTGGGCATTGGCTCCTCCTGGGTTAGGTATGGGCCGTGGTTGAAAGGAATCGGTAAGTGCCCGGAGGGTCTCTGATATCCCCAGCAGTGCTCCTTGTTGGGTTATAGCATTCTGGATCTGGGTGATCTCTGCTGGGTCCATGTTGAGGCAGAAGCTTGCTGTGATGTGCTGAGGTTGGACCCTAGTGCAGAGAAGCCCCACCTGCCCTGATTGACGGGTCGCCACTAGGGTTAGTGTTCTCCTTGTTAGAGTGTTTGTTATAGACATTCTGGATATCTAGTGTGCTCGGGTGATCCATAGCTGAGAACATTTGGGATAAGGCAAAATGCATTGTTAATGCCTTGGGTTCTCGAGAGCAATCTGTGTCCCACATAGAGAATTGTTGTCCTTCCATCTCACTCTCAACCTTTCTCCTCCCAATTAGAGAGATTTGGACAGGACAGGCTGGCTGGCTGAATTCCTAACACTTGAACAGACAGAGCCGACATGGAAGCTCTGTACCAGGCGTCTTACCAGGTACACATGTTAGGCTTAACATGATACTGTCAGTAAAGGTGCACTTGACCTGTGCTTCTGTCTCTGTGGAAGGCTACGAATTCCATTGCATAATGCAGCCTACATTGTGTGAACATCTGAAATGTGCTGTGTGTTCAGAATGCCAGTGCAGTATGTTATTGAAGAGTGGGAATCAGAGATCTGACATTGAAGATGTCCCCCGGCCTGAAACTGAGGTGCGGGAGAATAAACACACACACACACACACACACACACACACACACACACACGCACACGCACACACCAGAATTCACAGTTCAGGGACGTTGTATCAAGCTATGGTTGCACATCTGTCTGTGCAGGAGCTGGTTGGCTTAGTGCTTACAGATCTCCTGGAGTAAGTGAGGATACTCATTTTAGGTGCCTGGAAGTGGGCTGTGGCTCCGGTGCTTTCTCCCTCAGTTTGTTGAGCAGCCCTATTTTGCTCTTTTAGACTCCTATTATGTTCCGAGATCTCTGAGCCCCTTCACTCAAACAACACCCAGATCTTAGTTTCGCTCTCTCTATTTCCCTCTCAGCTCAGAGCAATTGCTTTGGAAAAAAACAAGGATGCTGTGGATCTGACAAGAGAAAACATACATAGGTAATCATGAAAACACAGCATAGAAATAGTTTGATACTTTGATTACCTACATTGATTTTGATTTTATGTTGTGTGAATATGTGCTAACATATTTGGCTGTATGTTAGTTTGGGGCTCCAGGACCGACTTGAGGTTAAGGTTCTTACTTAAGGTATACCATATGGATTGGATAAGATGTACCATTATTGGGGAAAATGGGGGTGGGATATTATGAAATCAGTGAAGAAAGATAAACCCTACAGATAATAATGGAACATTCATATTGGCCAATTTCAAGGTTGTGATTCGACATTATGTTCTAGATGCAGACATGATTGTGAGAATGTGTCCCCTCTCAGCTTTGGTCAGCAACCCTCCGTACCTATTCTCAGAGGATGTGACATCCCTTGAACCTGAAGTCCTCCGGTGAGACGAACAGTCAGTCACACACAATCACACACATGCACCCACACTTTGTTGCTATACTTTCTTGAGTCTCACGTTTCAAACAGGTATATGAACTAAAGTGCTCACTGTTGTCCGCCTCAGGTTTGAGGATCTTGCTGCTCTGGATGGGGAGGATGCATGCAAGTGATAAAACACATTCTGACTGGCTCCAAAACACTTATCAAACCAGGAGTAAGGCATTGTGTGCTCTGTGTTTGTGAAGGCCTTAGTGTGTGTTTTTATGGGGACAGTCATATTATTTTACACACTAAAACGCTTTCTGCCTATCCACTCCAGTATCTATTATAAAGCATGTCTCTCTTTACAATGGTTTAATAAGTCTCACTTCACTGCGTTCTCGTCCCTTCCTCTCTAACAGTCGTTAGCTTAGCGGTTAAGAGTATTGCGCCAGGGCCTCCCGAGTGGTGACGTGGTCTAAGGCACTGCATCGCAGTGCTAGCTGTGCCACTAGAGATTCTTGGATCGAGTCCAGGCTCTGTTGTAGCCGGCCACGACCAGGAGACCCATGGGGTGGTGCACAATTGTCCCAGCGTCATCTGGGTTAGGGGAGGGTTTGGCCGTCAGGATGTCCAATCGTGCACTAGGGACTCGTGGCGGGCCGGGCATAATGCACGCTGACACGGTCGCCAGGTGCACGGTGTTTCCTCCGACACATTGGTGCGTCTGGCTTCTGGCTTAAGTGGGCATTGTGTCAAGAAGCAGTTCGGCTTGGTTGGGTTGTGTTTCGGAGGACGCACAGCTCCCAACCTTCGCCTCTCCCGAGTCCGTATGGGAGTTGCAGCGATGAGACAAGACTGTAACTACCGATTGGATACCACAGAAATTGGGGAGAAAAAGGGGTAAAACAAAAAAAGAGCAAGGCAGTTAACTCCTAACAACACCTGCTCCCCAGGCGCCGATGACGTCGATTAAGGCAGCCCTCCGGCACCTCTCTGATTCAGAGGGGGTGGGGTTAAATGCGAAAGACACATTTAGATTGAATGCATTCAGTTGTGCAACTGACTAGGTATCCCCCCTTTCCCTTTCATCCAGCAGTGGGTAGAGGGACGTGTAGAAGGGTTACACCATGTGCACATGCATCATGACATCACCAACAGTTCAGGAGTAAATCAAAGACTGCTATATCTTTGTTAGATAACTCCATTTACAAAATCTGGATCGAGGAACGTATTCACTTGAAATCCCCGATTCATATCCTCTCTGTACCTTAGAGGCCTCGTTTCTGCATCTTTCAAAAAAAGGGAGTACGACAAAGATAAAGACCGGGGCCAGCGTTGAGAGAGGCTGTATGAGATATGGATCCTGTTCCACTGGCCTCAGGCCAGGCTGCTACAGACTTAACACCCCCCCACCCCCACCCCCACCAAGCCACGTACACACACACTAAACCCCACAAAAGTTCAAATTCACCAACCCTCCCAAATACATATCATAGATACGTACATTTATACCTGGGACACTAATACCTGGGACACTAATGTGGGTACTAATGTGTGTTTGCATGGCGAGTGAGTGTGATAGTCAGAGTGAGCAGTAGGCTGAAGGCAATTACTGAGAGGCTTTTCTTAGAACCCTCCCTCTCAGAATTTCACCCTCCCAGGAAGCATGCAATAGTTCTAGGAATTAAGTGATTCCCATTCCCCTCCCTCGCAGACTCGCCCACTGACTCAGATTCAGTCTGGCACGTTCAAATCCAGCCAGCCTCTTCGGCTTCGTAGATCGGCTGGGTACACACCAGTGGAGGAGCTGTAGGAGGACGGGCTCATTGTAATGGCTGGAACGGAATGAATGGAACGGTGTCAAACACTTCAAATCACGTTTGACTCCGTTCCACTGATTCCATCCCAGCGAATACAATGAGCCCGTCCTCCTATAGCGCCTCCCGCCAGCCTCCTCTGGTACACACTTTAACCGGGGGGGGGGGGGGTAGTCGCTTTCTGTTATAAAGGTAACTTTAGACGTTGATGTTGCATAACAACCAATATTTTTCCTGTGGATGTAGACTTATAAAAGCTTCTTGTGGCCATTGACCCACCAAAAGAGAACAGGACATTGAAGACAGAAGCAGTAGGACTCATGTTGAAGATAATTTTTTTTATAGAAAAAGGGATATGTACAGAGTCGGGGAGGTAAAAAATGACCAAAATAAAACATTGAAAATGCATCTCACTGGAAAACAATTCACTGCCACAGCAAGAGGGTGGGGAGCATATCCCTCATAGCACGGGGCTACACTACAGTTCGCACCACGTTTTGTTTTCCAGTGAATCTCATGCGGCGGGGTTCGCAGAACTCCACTTCCCCCTCTGAGAAATACAATAACGAGACACCATTTTCTGAAATGTTCTTTCCCAGACATGGTCTCATGACCAACCATGTGTCCGATGTGGCATTATTACTGACCAGTGCAGTGATGTGGTTTCCAGCTGCCAGGGACCAATTTCTGACAGCGCTCCTCAAGATTTAGTTGAACGGTTTCGTTTAATTCAGCTCTGCCCTCCACAGGGGTGCAGATCATAGGACCCTCATACCTGGAACGGGTAGTCCTGCAGGAAGCGCACCAGTGGGCGTGGCAGAGGCAGTTGGTCAGGACAGTCTGTGCTGCAGTTGATGGTGAGGCGTGCAAGGTGCTGTAGGGAGGGGAAGGCCTGGGGCTTGTGCAGGGCCCGCTTGAGCTTCAGCAGTACTGTGCTCTCCTGAACTGTCCTCTGGGCAGGCTTGCCACCATGAGTTTCCTCCACCTTCCCCTGCTGCACCTTCCTCCCTGGTCCCACATAGTACTGCACCATGCTCGGCACATCAGGGAAGGACAGAAGGCTGGGTCGGGCTGGCGAGCTGGAGTCTAGCAGAAACCGGGCTCCACTGTACTGGATGCGTATACTGGTGGGGCCACGGGCAGTCCTAACAGACAGGGTCAGCATGTACAGGGGATGGCTGCTGTCTCGAATCAGAAAGGCCCCTTCTGACGCTGCCTGCAGAGCTTCATGGGCCTGACCTGCTGTGATGGCTCCCCAGTACCAGCCTGCAGAGTTGGGTCAAAGGTTATTCACTTATTCAATGGTTTAGATTTGAGTGATAAGCCTGTAGTAAACAGTTGGGTGGATGAATTGAAACGCAATTATGAAAAACATTACAACAAGAAACAATGAGGGGGTTTGGACCGAGTTCCCATTTTGAATATTGCATTTTGCATTACCTGAGGTATCAAGGTAGAATGTGTTGTTGGCGATGGTGCGCAGGTCTTTAGTGGGGTCCCACTGCGGAGAGGTGCTGTGAATGCAGTGAGGGGAGGAGACGCTCCCTGTCCTCATTCCTAGATGGCCCTCTGTGGGTGTACCAGACAGCAGTGGTCTAGGGCTGTAAACAAGAGACCACAATAATAAGCACGGGAAAGTGTAGGAAACAGTAGGGGGGACACCGGTATATCTAACACGTTTAACCTTCCATTACATTTCCCACTACCCTGTTATAGGATAAGTCCTAAAACTTGTTGTTTGTTTTTGCATCGCTTTTGCACGCACAAAGCTCATCATTTGGGAGGGGTGTCTTTGGAAAACCTCAAATCTCTACATTAAATCTCGGACAGCTGCCTGCCTCCCTCCCTTGAACATTGGCCAGACAAAGAGCCCACACATCAAGCGGTCACAGACTGGGAGTGTGAATTGATCGAGATGCTCCGTAACAGGTGTTAGGACTGTTCAAATTGGTCGTGTTATAATACGAATCCCCACATGTACATTTTGAAGCCTACATAAAACAACTTCAAATGAGAATACCACAGTTAGCCATGCACACTTTCTATATGGGACGCTCTTGAAATGTGGTGGCATTTGCATCCCTTTGCAACCATGATATATAACATATGCCATTTAGCAGACGCTTTCATCCAAAGCGATTTACAGTTGCGTGCATACATTTGACATATGGGTGGTACAGGGAATCAAACCCACAACCCTGGCCTTGCCCACGCCGCGCTCTACCAACTGAGCCACACAGAAAACACACTTTATATGGTTTATATTCAACTGTTTATCAATGATAAAACATATTGCAAATCCTTAATACTGCAAAACTTTATGTCTATGCATTGTTTAAAGTACTTAGGCAAATTGGCTTGTCTCAGTAGTGATGTGTAGAGTTGTAGTGACATGTTTTGGGGGATTTTGAGATATCTATCTATTATTTTGAATGCTAGACTGTGAACGGAACTATTTCATATATTGTACCAATCAATAAAAACAAAGAAGGCTATAAAAAATAAATGTAAAAAAAATCATTGGTGTTAGCGCCTTGAACATCACTGATTACAAAGATATACAAGGACCTTGAGCATTCTCTCCAGTGGTAAACTTTTATCTGGGGAGGAGTTTTAGTCCAGTCTCCTTTTCAGCTAATTTATTACCTACTTTACTTAACAAAAGACAGATCTCAATAGGCGGTCCAGGTGTCCTCTGACATGGCACAAGTGGGAGTGGGGGGAAAGGCCGATGACATCAGAAGGCACCTCTTTGTATCTCTTTGAATGGCCTACTCCATGAAGTTTGCACTTGTGCCTAAAAATAAAATATTTTGCTGAAAACATATTTGTTAACCCTTAAGTGTGTATACATTACTGTATTTCTATAATCCCAAAAAAGCTGGAGTGCTTCTTTAATGAAAAATATCAGCTCTTCACATCCTTTTAGCAGGCCTATGTCATACATTTGAGGATTTCATAAGTGCTGGTGTGTCTAAGTCTAATGTGTTACATGGTGTAAAGTTATTACTAATATCACTTCAGTAAATGATTTGTAAAGGCTTGATAACCTTAGATTCGAGCATTTGAAGCCTCTATTTCAGAAAATCCTAATGAATCTAAAATGTTGAATTAGTTCTCATGAGGTTTCCATACAATTGGAAACACATTTTCATGTGAATATTCTAAAATCCGCATGAAGAAAAGATGCGCATTTCCCCCCCAGTGGTGCGTTTCCACCGAATCCCCGAACCGACAAGGTCGAAAAATCTGTCGATGTGTTACCCTAATTGCTTCTGTTAATCGCTCTTGATAAGAGCGTCTGCTAAATGAGTCAAATGTAAAAAGCGTTTCTACCGACATTTCTCGCATAATTAATTTTACAAACACAAAAGATCCCACCTTGTCAGGCGTATTTTCTTTTGTCGACATTTGGAAAGTTTACCGACACATTTTCTGTTTCCATCTGGGCTGTCGTGACATTTGTTGTCCAACATGTAGACTTCTTTACGCGCATAACAAGGTTGGAAGGAAACATAGTTAGTATCACCATCATTGGTGTTACTCCTCCTACTATTAAAACAATATTTGAAAACATTAAGCTACCATATTTACAATATTAGTTTATTGAGCATGGGAAAAAGTACCCTACCCAAATACTTTTTTATTCACAAATGCCACCATAATTGAAGAACGACCCACATGGATGTTATTTGACTATATTCTGTATGTTTTCTGTTTTCTAGCCATAAATTATTTGAGATCATATTATGTCGAAGATAAACACTTTTGCCTTTGCCTTTTGGTTTTGAATATCAACATCTAAGCATGGTGTAATTTTCCATCAAACAGGGACAAAATAATGTGAATTTACCTCTGAACACAAAGAATCATGATGGCGAGTCTTCAATATCCCATACTAGTCTAATTCCACAGCGGTTTTACGAAAATAAAGCCGGTCGAAACAAAGGAATGTGTTTATTTTGTTCTGAATGTCCCACGCATCTGTTCAGTGAATAGAGAAGTTGTGTCCGAATATCCCATATGTTAATAGACGGTCTGTAATTAACTAATTCAAAAGCAATATAATAAATGTATAATTTAGACAAATAGAATACAGAGCAGCAGTGCGATGAGTGTTGCCACTAGAATGGGTTCTAAGCGTGTGAAGGAAAGACTGTGGGTTTGGCTTTTAAAATTCGCCAATTCCAAGAATTATATTCTGAGAACTGTCCAGCACACCAGCGCCTCTGACGTCATGCGGCGCTGCCACCGACCCGGTTCTAGTTTGTAAACTCCAGTCCAAACCTTCACATTTTATTTTTTGAAATATATTACAGTGAATGCCAGTGTCAAAAAACAAACAAATTGATCATTCCTAGTGACGAGTCTAAATTCCTCATAGTCATGTCATAGCCTTGCGGTATTGCTGCGCTTGTTGCTCTGCTCTCCCAGGAATCGGACTGCACCTTCCCCCTACTTTCCAAGAATCATGGTGCGCTTATCTCCGCCCACTAGGCCTGCTGCAGCCTGCCCTCTACTCATTCTGAGAATTGAGTAATGGGTATGCGGAACTATTGGGCTATTTCCAATAATATACACTGAACAAAAATATAAACGCAACATGCAACAATTTCAATTATTTTACAGTTCATATAAGGAAATCAGTCAATTGAAATACATGTATTAAACCCTAATCTATGAATTTCACATGACTGGGAATATAGATATGCATCTGTTGGTCACAGATGCCTTAAAAAATGGAATAACTGGGACCTTTCCAGCCTCCAGGAATTGTGTACAGATCCTTGCGACATAGGGCTGTACATTATCATGCTGAAACATGAGGTGATGGCAGTAAATGAATGGCATAACAATGGGCCTCAGGATTTCGTCACGGTATCTCTGTGCATTTAAATTGTCATCGATAAAATGTCATTGTATTCGTTGCCCGTAACTTACGCCTGCCCATACCATAACCCCACCGCCACCATGGGGCACTCTGTTCACAACGTTGACATTAGCAAACCGCTCTGCCCAGTATAGTTGAAACCGGTATTCATCCATCCATCAATCAATCAATCAAATGTATTTATAAAGCCCTTCTTACATCAGCTGATGTCACAAAGTGCTGTACAGAAACCCAGCCTAAAATCCCAAACAGCAAGCAATGCAGAAAAAAAACTCCCTAGAAAGGCCAGAACCTAGGAAGAAACCTAGAGAGGAACCAGGCTATGAGGGGTGGCCAGTCCTCTTCTGGCTGTGCCGGGTGGAGATTATAACAGAACAAATGTTCATAGATGACCAGCAGGGTCGAATAATAATAATCACAGTGGTTGTCAAGGGTGCAACAGGTCAGTACCTCAGGAGTAAATGTCAGTTGACTTTTCATAGCCGATTAATCAGAGTATCTCTACCGCTCCTGCTGTCTCTATCCACGAAGAGCACAATTCTCTAGCATGCCAGTGGCCATCAAAGGTGAGCATTTGCCCACTGAAGTCGGTTACAACGCCAAACTGCAGTCAGATCAAGACCCTGGTGAAGACGACGAGCACACAGATGAGCTTCCATGAGACGGTTTCTGACAGCCTGTGCAGAAATTCTTTGATTGTGCAAATCCACAATTTCATCAGCTGTCCAGGTGGCTGGACTCAGATGTCCCTCAGGTGAAGAAGTCAGATGTTGAGGTCCTGGGGTGACGTGGTTACACGTGGTCTGCAGTTGTGAGGCCGGTTGGACGTACTTCCAAATTCTCCAAAATGACATTGAAGGCAGCTTATGGTAGAACAATTAACATTCAATTCTCTGGCAACAGCTCTGGTGGACATTCCTGCAGTCAGCATGCCAATTGCACCCTCCCTCATAACCTAGGACATTCTGTGGCATTGTGTTGGGTGACAAAAACTGCCCATTTGAGAGTGGTCTTTTATTGTCCCCAGCACAAGGTGCACCTGTGTAGTGATCATGCGTTTTAATCAGCTTCTTGATATGCCACACCTGTCAGGTGGATGGATTATCTTGGCAAAGGAGAAATTCTCGCTAACAGGGATGTAAACACATTTCTGGGATCTTTTATTTCAGTTCATGAAACATGGGACTAACACTTAACATATGTTTCTATTTATGTTCAGTGTAGATCAGGGATGGGCAACATTGATGGAGGTGGGGGCCACAAGAAATATGAACTCATCATGAAGGGCCACAGTGGCTCGTGGGTCTGCATACTCACAGCCGGACCTGATGCACAACCAGATTTCGAAATTGCACCTTGTGTATTCTACTATTTTAACTCTCAAGAGCAAGTTGAGACTTCGACTGAGTTCCAAAAAGTTGCCCATCGTCTGCTGGAAATACAAGAACAAAAAAACTAATGTGATTTTAGGTTTGCCCTGACATTCATTTACCACAGTGATTTGGTTGGTTATTTGTTCGGTAGAGTAAGCTTTGAAACAAACTGTTGTAAACAGTCATTGAGTTCTTCTTCCTGCCTGGTCTTACCTAAGGCTTACTAATTGAATCAGGTGTGTTAGCACTGAACTGGAAATGCGTGTCCCCAGGACCAGTGAAGAACAAGGATGTAATGTTAACAACCAACATGTGTCATGTGTAATCGGTCAATATGTCATCATGTGATATATAGATGTTTGAGTTGCCTTTACGAAGCTTGACCTGGTGTAAATGTATGAACAGCGGCTATCAGCTGGTCTTTTAATTTGCGTGCTCTCAAAGGCATGTGTAGATTACTAATAGGCTACTTGCGAATTCAATTAAGAAGGTACTCATAATGACAGGGAATCTGCTCTGTGGTAACTACACATGACTGCCTGCACATGTTGATCGCCTGTGCTTATGTTAAAGGACGGCCATTCGCTGCCTCAACAGGCTGGACTAGTGCTGCGACCTGCAATAGTCTTGTCGGGAACACTGCTAGAGACGTGTCCTCTCTGTCCCCTCTGTGTGGCCGTAGATGCACAAGAGGCTATAATGCATAATCTGGCCCATGCAATTTGTGCTGTGTTTTTTTATGACACAACATACAGAAGAAAAAAACTATATTTTATTTGGCATTCCTCTCATTAGTATCATCTGTTTATAAAAACGTGTTTGATACAAAACATTTAGTGGCAACAAGCAAGGTATGGACAATACATTAGAGAGACACGCTTCTCCTGTATGTGACATTAGCAATAGAGAAACTCAGCTGAGGTATCTGTAAGACCACCCACTGGTCTTTAATTTCTGTCAGTCCATCTGTCTATCCATCTGTGTGTATGTGTAGGATGTTGTGTTTAAGAGTGACACGGAAAGATATTCAGAAAAATCAAGTGAAATCCTTAGTTTTATCCTATAGTTTAGGGTTTTCCAAACTTTTTTACCGGGTAACACCCCCCCCATTGCACAAGCAAGCCACATCTATTTCTATGGGCACAAGCAATGTTCATGAAATTTTGTAGGATTAAAGCTTATTTCCCATAATGCTATACATTTTGTTATGGGATGCAGAGAAAATGTTGCCATTTTAAAACAAATTTCCTGCAATTCTACACATTCTGCTGATGCACTACCCAATATCGAAACTGCAGAGTAAGTTTGGAGCAAGTTGAAAGCCGGAGTGAGTTCCCTCTGCCGACCCCTCTTCTTCCCCATGCTGACCTTTCGCTCCCCCACAGTTTGGGAACCACTGCTATAGTTGATGTTCATGAATAGCACGTACATTATTGACACATTGTTAAAACACAAGCAAAGGCAGGGGAAATAAAAAATGACAGAAATCCCTCCATGTTCTTCTCCTTTTCCTTCTTCGTGGCCAAACAAGCTGCCAGAGGACGTGGCAACAGGAGGAGGATTCAGGGAAGGGCTGCCGAGACGACCTCTGTCCCTCTCTCTAGCTCTCCGGCCTGCTCTCCCTAGTCGCTGGGCCCTTGATGAGACGCTTGTTGCCTCTCTTCCCTGCTGGGCCACGAGGCTTGGCGAAGGCCTGCTTGAAAGCCTGCTGCTTAGGATGGACCTCATCATACAGGAACTCCTCTGTCAACTCATCCCCACTGTCAATCTCCATCTGTAAACAGACAATAACACAGAGTAAATGCACACTTCCACACAGACACAGAGCAGTATTGTAAAAACACAAAGGCCCTATTGTGTGTACAATATGTGCATTTGAGCGGATTACCTTCTTGGCAACCTCCAGATGGTAATCCTTCTCCACCTCATCCAGCAGTCGACTCTTACAACTGGAGTACAGCATCCGCTCCTTAATGCTACAGCTGTACCCTGGCATGGAGTAGATGAACACTGAGAGGAAGAGAAAGAAGGCAAGGAAAAGATGAGTCGTTCCACCTCAAAAAGCACAAGAAACAGAGTTGACACCCAATTGTTCTGCTCAGAACGAAATGATAGGAAAATAATTTGGGTTCTAACCCTTGGTTTCAAATGCTACATTTTTTGCATTTGTGTCACAAATTCAATGCAAGATGTCACATATATTATAATTTTCAAACATTTCCAAATCATCCTAAAGCAACTCAATGATGTTACTTATAGATTGTTTGGGCATGAAGCGCGAAAATGTTATTATAGATACCATTCACTTGCATTGGATTTGTGCCACGAATACTAAAAAGTTTTGATCCCCATTAGCTTTTGCAGCTACTCTCCCTTGGGATCCACAAAAAACACAAAACAAAAGACAGATTCACTGATAGACAAGGACATTCACACAAGGTAAACAAAACCAAAAACATGGGTTGCTGTCATACCTTGTCTATAGACTGCTTACAGGGTAAGGAACCCAATATGTAATTTTGTAATTTGGGTGAACTATCCCTTTAATACCTAATTGCAGGAACAGCACCACCTAGTGTTGTTAATATCAGGATGTACGATGGGACATACACCTGACAACTTCAATGTCTAATTTCTCTAAACAGGGAAAAAAAGCATCACAAAATTCACTGAGAATACATTACATGGGATGGAAAAACAGTACTCCAAGCAGCAGCTGCATACTACTTGTTAGACATATAGAACTGATACTATATACTAAATTCAGCAAAAAAAGAAACGTCCTCTCACTGCGTTTATTTTCAACAAACTTAACATGTGTAAATATTTGTCTGAACATAACAAAATTCAACAACTGAGACATAAACTGAACAAGTTCCACAGACATGTGACTAACAGAAATGGAATAATATGTCCCTGAACAAAGGGGGGGGGTCAAAATCAAAAGGAACAGTCAGTATTTGGTGTGGCCACCAGCTGCATTAAGCATCTCCTCCTCATGCACCTGCAAGTTCCCGGACATTTATGGGGGGAATTGCCCTAGCCCTCACCCTCCGATCCAACAGGTCCCAGACATGCTCAATGGGATTGAGATCCGGGCTCTTCGCTGGCCATGGCAGAACACTGACATTCCTGTCTTGCAGGAAATCACGCACAGAACGAGCAGTATGGCTGGTGGCATTGCATTGCTGGAGGGTCATGCCTCCAGCCTGCAGGAAGGGGACCACATGAGGGAGGAGGATGTCTTCCCTGTAACGCACAGCGTGGAGATTGCCAGCAATGACAACAAGCTCAGTCCGATGATGCTGTGACACGCCGCCCCAGACCATGACAGACCCTCCACCTCCAAAACGATCCCGCTCCAGAGTACAGGCCTCGGTTTAACGCTCATTCCTTCGACGATAAATTCGAATCCGACCATCACCCCTGGTGAGACAAAACCGCGACTCGTCAGTGAAGAGCACGTTTTGCCAGTCCTGTCTGGTCCAGCGACGGTGGGTTTGTGCCCATAGGCGACGTTGTTGCCGGTGATATCTGGTGAGGACCTGCCTTACAACAGGCCTACAAGCCCTCAGTCCAGCCTCTGTCAGCCTATTGCGGACAGTCTGAGCACTGATGGAGGGATTGTGCGTTCCTGGTGTAACTCGGGCAGTTGTTGTTGCCATCCTGTACCTGTCCCGCAGGTGTGATGTTCGGATGTACCAATCCTGTGCAGGTGTTGTTACACATGGTCTGCCACTGCGAGGACGATCAGCTGTCCATCCTGTCTCCCTGTAGTGCTGTCTCAGGCGTCTCACAGTCCGGACATTGCAATTTATTGCCCTGGCCACATCTGCAGTCCTCATGCCTCCTTGCAGCATGCCTAAGGCACGTTCACGCAGATGAGCAGGGACCCTGGGCATCTTTCTTTTGGTGTTCAGAGTCAGTAGAAAGGCCTCCTTAGTGTCCTAAAGTTTTCATAACTGTGACCTCAATCGCCTAACGTCTGTAAGCTGTCAGTGTCTTAATGACCGTTCCACAGGTGCATGTTCATGAATTGTTTATGGTTCATTGAACAAACATGGGAAACAGTGTTTAAACCCTTTACAATGAAGATCTGTGAAGTTATTTAGGATTTTTACGAATTATCTTTGAAAGACAGGGTCTTGAAAAAGTGACGTGAGTTTAATTGTTTGAGTGGGATTGTCGTGGGGTGTGGTGGGCCTATGGGTGGCTTTTGACCACATCTTATGATTCCTCATGTCTAACTCATTGTTAGACAAAAGCTGGGTCCAAATCGGATGTTAGGTACTATATTTATTCAATATGATATGAATCTTATGAACTAAAATTGCCAATTTGGGTGCAATCAATTACCTTCATTTCTCAAAGAACAAACTTTATTTCAACAAAATAATGTTGCAGTAATGCTAATCACATCCGTTTCTAACTACAGAAACGATTTCAGGACAATCTGAGATGGTGGGTGTCATGGCTTGCAGAAATGACATGGAACAACCGAGATATAGTTTGGCATTCTAGTAGGAGATTGGACCAGATGTAGGATTGGCCCTCATTGATGCGCTCTCTGTCACCTGGAGTTGCATGTCAAATGGTCCAGAACAAGGAAAGCACAAAGGACAATGCCCAAGGACTAGTCAGCCCTTCCCCCTCTGAGGGGCCAAAATGTATCACTCTGTTACAGTCGCCAGAGGACTGACTATTGAATGTGTGATAGAACAATACGATAGTATCCATGTTTGGTATCTATGTGAAACTTGTTCACTGAGGATAACTCTGATGCTATCTATATGGATGTATGAGCTCTGTGGTTACTTGTATCTGGACAGAGTGAACTCTGAATGACTCCATGCAAAGGCATTTTATTGTCTTTTCAGGAATTCTGTGTTATTTACGTTGGTCTCATCCCCCACACAAGCCTTTAGACGCTGTGACATTATAATAGTGCACCATTTTATTTGTATGTAATTGAAGAGAGAGAGAGAGAGAGAGAGAGAGAGAGAGAGAGAGAGAGATGATCGATAACAGACTGACCAACAGATTCCAAGTAGTCCCCTTCGTGAGAGTGTTTATAGAGGAAGAAGTGATATCTGGGCGTGTCCGTGGGAACCCTGCAAGGCAGCTCACGGGTCTCTGTCGGGTCAGAATGGACCAGCTCTATAGTCTCTTTCTCTGTGTCCAACTTCTGCAACACACAAATATTACACAGCTAACACTGAGATGACTGTGTATGGCTCAGTCAGTGTGCTTTGGGTCAGAATACATTGGTCAGTCATGGTGAGAATGTGGCCGCTAGAGATATCAATCATTTGTATTTGGTTGGCTAATGGCATTTATATATGGCTCACCAGCTGTATGTAGTTGATGCCTTTCTGTGCAAGTTGTTGTAGTGCCTGTTTGG
Source organism: Oncorhynchus nerka (assembly GCF_034236695.1). NCBI lineage: Eukaryota > Metazoa > Chordata > Actinopteri > Salmoniformes > Salmonidae > Oncorhynchus > Oncorhynchus nerka. The sequence continues at coordinate 48,065,692 of NC_088397.1, forward strand.
CTTCCTCCTGCAGTGGGAAAGCAAGGCCCTGCAGTGTTTGGTGCTTACTCTCCACACTGGTCTCTGTTTTCACCTGCAGGGAGCAGCATACACATTAAATGAGACACCCACGTCATTGCTTGAATGAAAATGCAGGGTGACCAAGGTCAGACACAGAATAAAAGACGGTAGTGTTCACATACCTACACAACACATGGGTGTGTAAGGCTCTCTCTCTCCCTCTCCCTCTCTCCCTCCCCCCCTCTCTCTCCCCTCTTTCTCTCTCTCTCTCTCTCTCCCCCCTCTCTCTCTCCCCTCTCTCAATCTCTCTCTCTCTCTCCCTTTCCCTCCCTCTCTCCCGCCCCACAGAGGTGGCTAGAGTTATTAATTCCCCTCAAATAATGTTCACCTTGAATTTGGTTTACTATCATTTTCAAAATTGTTAAAGTTGATACATTCCATTATTTGGGGTGGTGGTATTTAGTATACTAGGACTATCAGTTTTCTGTATCCCAGTTGCCAATCATGCAGGGTGACTGTAAAAAGCATGGTCATTATTTAAGGGGAATGTGTGAGCCTCTTTATCTTAACTAATGGGGGAATTCGCCGTTCTGGCCTCAGTTTGTGAAAACACACATGGTCACACAGACACAAGCATGCATGTCATAATAACTCACCTGCTTAACCCTTCCCTAGAAAAGTAATGACAACAAATCGTTAGAAACTGAGACATTGGGTGAATACTGTACACATACACTGTGACTGCAATAAGCTGTGGAGTTGACGACATCACTGTAGGCGATGCTTGTCCCCTCACCTCGTTGATTTTGATTCTCCGCAGCTCCTGTTCAGCAGCTGTGAGTGGGGCAGGGCCGGAGCTGGAGGACACGTGACGGTGGTAGCCCTCGAGACAGATGTCCTCCTAGTGAGAGAAAATAAGAGGTCAGTCATTTCGGGAAGGCCCGAGGGCCAACAGTTCTAGCCTCATCATTAGTCATGTGAGACAGAATAACCAAGAGGCTGTCAAAGTGGTTTCAAATGGCTTCTACTGTACCTCCACTGTGCCAAACATCTCATCCTTCACATGACCACCACCAAACTCTTTCTTCACTGTGGCACGGGTGGCAGCGTACAGCATCTTCTGTCTCACCTGCAGTGGACATCAATGGGTGAATGACACATGGATCAGTGAAATTTGCTGTGTTTGCTGTGATCATGAGAGTGTGTGTGTTGCACAGGTGCAACTTGCACGTACTGGAGATTGGTCAGGAGACCAGGAGATGAAGATCCACTCATATCCCTGGGCATTCTGGGAGTCGAGGCGGTATAGGATGTAGCAAGGCTCCTGGTCGTCCAGCAGAGGAAGTAGGAAGTGGTCATAGTCCTGGTCCCAGCTCTGTGTCGGCTCTCTGAATGCCCCAAGCACCAGCTGTTCTGAAAAAACAGAGCACAACTCATTACACACCTCGACCCATGCTTCAACGTTTATTATTCAGCTACACGCGCGCGCACGCGCACACACACACACACACACACACACACACACACACACACACACACACACACACACACACACACACACACACACACACACACACACACACACACACACACACACACACACACACACACACACACACACACACACACACACACACACACACACACACACACACACTTCATCTATTTCACTTCATGCACTCTTCTGGGCTCGTCTTTCAACCCCTCTCGTGCTTTTTGTCAACACTTTGCTTAAATTAGCCTCAACACCTCAATTAACTATTCATCAGGTCTCGGGATCTGATCTGTATTAATCTCACTGGTGGATGGAGACCAGCCATTGAGTTGAAACTGTCACTGATTGACAGTAGCCTTGCAGTCCTGTCCTTGATGGCAGTTTTAGCAAATCCTCTCTCAATAATGTTTATAACATCTGAAAAGAGTGTCATGAAATGATCCAGGGTCACTTGGTTTGGCACAACGACAGAGGAGCTTCTGTGTATAAAATGTGATGCGTTGGTGCTATTTACTAGAAATCTTTCACTACTTGCTAGGACTATCAAATGAGGTCACAGACGAGATGCGCACACACACACTCGCAAAGAACAACTTAACGACATCCAACCACAAACATATGATCAAAACATGAAGGCAAGTGCACACATGCCCATTCTTAAACCTGCATACACACATAGACCAAAAGTCCGATGTCCTTGAGGGGTGCAGGGGGATTTCTTGACCATCTATCACTGCAGTTGCTATTCTGAGCCCCAACGCATTCCAACTATCTGCACAGACACATTCTTTCCATCAGCCAGTCACACACACGCACGTTTTGTTCTTCTATCCTCATGGGGACCTAAAATGTATTTCCATTCAAAATCCTAGTTTCCCTAACCCCTGACCCAAACCCTAAACCGTTATTTTAACCCTAAACTAACCCTAAACTAAAAATACCCTTTGTCCTCATGGGGACGTGGGAAATGTCCCCATGAGGTAGAATTTTCCTTGTTTTACTATCCTTGTACGGACTTTTACACACACATACACACACACATATTTTGTCATATTACTGAGAGTTGCTGAGAGGATAGTATTGAGTGATTAGCTACTAAGGATCAGTGTTGTAGGACTCGAGATCTCGAGTCCAGTCTCGAGACCACATATTGAGTGTCTCGGGCTTGTCTCGGTGTCGGATACATTTGTACTTGGTCTTAAATCGGTCTCGGACAGTAAGGACACATCATGTCTTCCTGAAACCAGTGGAGAAAAAAACTAAATTATCATCTTCCATTCAGTCAGCTCATAAAACTGCTTCGCCAGGTCAAATATATACACTTATTGAAAGATGAATCTATTACAGACATGTTTGCGCAGTGGTGAACCTATAGGCCTTCAGTGTGTGACAGGTTGGTGATACTGAAAGGACAGCAACCATAATACCAGCTCACTCATGTAGGAGAATGCACTTGTTGTAAAACCCAAAGGGCCAGTGGTGTAGTGGAGGGTATAGGCAGGTATACACTGTATACCCAATTGGTTTTCAGTGGGCACTTCTTAATCCCTACTGGTGTTTCTCAAAATAGTGTAGTAGAGGCAGTGGCAACCCATCATTCGGGGCAGAGATCGTTTTGCATGTTATTTTGGCATTAATACGTGTCACATATCAGTTTGCAAACAATATTTTAAAAAATGTAATAGTAATTGAGATAATAAAGCCACATACAAACTTGGTCTTTTTTGTTGTTGCTTTCTTGAGTAAGGCAGCTCCAAAATGCAGGTGTTTTAGCCTAGCTCAGTGCTTTCTGTGGGGGTGGGGCAGCAAGAGGAAAATACAGAGCGTAGGGGTTGGTAATGTTCTCTAGTTGCGCCGTGATTGGCTCAGTGTTCTGTCAGTCATGGGGACACTTATTCACCACAAAATCTACGGGTAGAGCTAACAAATTTTAGCCCCTTAGGTGATACCATAGAGTTACATTAGAAGTGTCCATCTAAAAAGGCTCAAGGTCATTCGCCACAGATAAAATGACGTCAAATCACGTTATATCTACCGTGATTTGATTGGACTGATCATGTCAACATCATATTTTCAAAATCTTATCTAGCAAGCTAGCAGTCATCATCATGAATCAAGTTGACAATCTACTGGCAAATCCTTTTCAATCCTTGTCATATGAAGAGAAATAATGAAGAGAAATGAATAATAAAACGTATCAGTGCTCACCGGCCATTGGACATCAACATTACACAACAAGTTTGAAATAAAAAAAATCAACAATGAGTGGTTTAGAAGGAATCAGTGGCTAACTGCAAGCATTGCAAAGCAATCACTAGCCTTCTATTCAGTGGAGTGGGTGTGGGGTCCAAGCCTGGGTTTAAGGGTCTCTTTTCCAAGCTTAAAAGGATAAAGATTTAACATTGGCCATGCTGTCAATCCAGGATGACTTCTGCCACGCTCAAAACAACTGGAAACTTGGAAATGGGAAATCTTAGACTTCAGTGAGTTCAAGACAACTGAGAACTCTGAAAAAAATTAGCTCTGAATAGGAATATAAGTTTTGAACGGTCATCCAACTCGGAATTGCCGAGTCGGGAACCTGGGCCTCTTTCAAGAGCTCTGACCTGAAGATCACTGACGTCATCATGATTCGACCTTATTTCTTTTCCAAGTTCCCAGTTGAATGCCAGACTTTGATGACAAAGTTTGATGACAAAAAATGCCCACGAAGGACCGCCACACCACTTTCTTGTTCAAGTGAGCACAGCACAACAAGGTCAATCCAAAAATGTATTCAATGCTGCTGCATAAATTATATAATATTCCAAGGAGATATGTATACTGTAGCAAAGAAAGTAATACTAAGTGTATGTTGTGTAGTAAGCTGTTAGTATCCCATGTGCCTCTACCTAATAATCTGGTCCCTTTGCCCCCCTAGCTTGCTTTTCTTACTTGGTGGTGCACATGTAGCCTATAGCCTGTTTTAGAGAAATGTAATAATCAAATCTATTTATCCTACGGTTCTGACTTGGTGTACAGGGAGAATACTGTAAGAAAGGCCCATGTTCCGAATTCTGTCATTGTACATTTCAAAAGTGCTGAAAATATAGTTAAATTGACCAAGTCCATCCTATCTGGCTCAGTAATGTCTTAATCAAAATTACAGATTGCCTCTTATCCACTTTTCGTCCCCTTATGCCATAGTTTGTACATCTCAATTGTCAGTAGAAACCACATTTGTTTAAGCAAGTCAGCCATGTCAGCTGTGTTTTTTAAAATGCAGTAAATGAGGTTGAATTTAATGTTTCGCTGTCAGACAAGGCTCCGCTGATATCCAGGTGTAACAGTGGTATATTATTGGGACTGCTGTTGAGACTGCAGTTTGGACAGCTTTATGTGCAGGCCAAAACAGTTTGTGGCCACCGTTTGTCACCATTACAGTGCAATGAATCTATTGTTTGGTGTTGTGGCTTTGCCGGGCATGCATCTAAAACATTTATTTTTGAGTTTGCCCCACCAAGATTTACATGCTAAAATAACCACTGAGTAGAGGTATACAACTTATCAATGATGTAGTACAGTAGAGAAATCATGCACAAAGTAGCCTACACAATCGCAAAGCCTGTGAAATATATTCACATGCCCGCAGCACACAGCCTAGTTTCAGTGGAACATCATGTGCAGGCAGCAAGAGCATGCGGCTCTCAACTGGTTTTGGTATGAAGCAGCTCACAGAAGAATGACATCAGTAAGGCAGAACAGTTGAAACTGGAGCAGCAGCACAGTCAGGTGGAAAGACATTTCAATTTATGATATCTACCAGTAAATACTAACTAAGGAAACAATGGGTATGCAAACCAGGTATTGAAAAAGTTTATTCTGAAGTGTTGGTTATGCTATTTGTGATGCGTAATTGTCATCATGCACTGTTTGCAGTGTATACAGTACATACATGGATGGGCCTGGGTGGATCCGGGGAGCCGGGCCCTAATAGGCCCACCCAATCTGAAACAAGATATGAAACAAACAGACAATCATAATATCTGTAAAAAATAAAATAAAATAATAAAATTCCCAGTTAATGCTTCAAAACCAAATGTATAAAAGGTTTTAAAAATAGGTTATATTTGTCTCAACGTTCCATGACGTACACTAAGGCATTGTTGTGGGCAGAATAGATGGATGCAGTTCGATGCATGATTAATATAATTCACCAATACATTTCTTGGTAGTCCAAAAAATATTGCTATCAGGTTGTAAATCACAGATGGCCTGGTACATTGTTTGCTGCCTCCATTCGGGATGCACTGTTTCAGTTTCAATGACTCAGTATTCTGGACAAAAAAAAATGTAACTAAGGATGGGAATGTCAATACAGTAAAACTAGCAAGGGCAATGATCACAAGTCAGTCATAACGTAGCTAATATGCTAGCGTATCTATTTATGCAGCAAGCTAAAAACACGGAGCCTAATGTTAGCTAGATAGCTAGCTGGCTAGCTGCCAGGAGGATGTCATGTCATGCCATTGGAGGAGTGGGTGAGTGACTGACTTTTCCCCCTCGTGTAGTTTTTCGGTGGCTATACACAGCTAGAGATGCAGTTGTCATTTGGTTAGCTAGCAAGAACTTGAGCTACTGTTATCCAGTTAGCATATCTCTTGTGTTCGCAAATTCACTCTGGCTATCTATCACTTTGGCTATCTACTCCGATATCAGAGCACTCTTGTCTGAGTGTGCCAGAGTACAAAAATACTTATCAATTTACGAATGCGCAACACCCACTGAATATGACCAGTGTCAGTAAACGTAGGCAAAAAGTAATAGTTAGTCAAGAACGTTCCAGATAACATGTAAACTGCCTAACTGTCTCAGCCTCCAGTATTTATGCTGCAGTAGTTTATGTGTTGGGGGGCTAGGGTCAGTTTGTTATATCTGGAGTACTTCTCCTGTCCTATTCGGTGTCCTGTGTGAATCTAAGTGTGCGTTCTCTAATTCCCTCCTTCTCTCTTTCTTTCTCTCTCTCGGAGGACCTGAGCCCTAGGACCATGCCTCAGGACTACCTGACACGATGACTCAGTCCACCTGGCCGTGCTGCTGCTCCAGTTTCAACTGTTCTGCCTTATTATTATTCGACCATGCTGGTCAATTATGAACATTTGAACATCTTGGCCATGTTCTGTTATAATCTCCACCCGGCACAGCCAGACGAGGACTGGCCACCCCACATATGCTCTCTCTAATTCTCTCTTTCTTTCTCTCTCTCGGAGGACCTGAGCCCTAGGACCATGCCCCAGGACTACCTGACATGATGACTCCTTGCTGTCCCCAGTCCACCTGACCGTGCTGCTGCTCCAGTTTCAACTGTTCTGCCTTATTTTTATACGACAATGCTGGTCATTTATGAACATTTGAACATCTTGGCCATGTTCTGTTATAATCTCCACCCGGCACAGCCAGAAGAGGACTGGCCACCACACATAGCCTGGTTCCTCTCTAGGTTTCTTCCTAGGTTTTGGCCTTTCTAGGGAGTTTTTCCTAGCCACCGTGCTTCTACACCTGCATTGCTTGCTGTTTGGGGTTTTAGGCTGGGTTTCTGTACAGCACTTTGAGATATCAGCTGATGTACGAAGGGCTATATAAATACATTTGATTTGATTTGATTTAACCAGCTATGGGTAAAATAGCCAGAGTGAGCTGTTCTCTCATTTGTGTGTGGATGTAGCTAGCTAGCAAACTAGCCAACTTTAGCCAGTTAGCTTGGGTGCTTGGTTGGGACAGGCATGTATTGGCAGGCAAGCTGCAGAAAGATGAGGAGGCTACAGTTCCCCATCGTTTATCAGTGCAATTTTGACAGCCAACTAGCTGAAAAAGTTTGAGAGGGTTTATCTAATGTTCCTTCTTTAGATTAAAAAAAAAGAAGATGTTTTTATTTAACCAGGCACGTCAGTTAAGAACAAATTCTTATTTTCAATGACGACCTAGGAACAGTGGGTTAACTGCCAGGGGCAGGGGCAGGGGCAGAACGATAGATTTGTACCTTGTCAGCTTGGGGGTTTGAACTTGCAACCTTCCGGTTACTAGTCCAACGCTCTAACCACTAGGCTACCCTGCCCCCCCAAGTTTGGCTGTCATTGTAAATAAGAATTTGTTCTTAACTGACTTGCCTAGTTAAATAAAGGTGGAATAAAAATAAATAAAAAATACTTGCCTGACTGTTGGCCCATAGGCCTCCTGGAAACAGGCCCAGACATCAGAGTCTAGACACGGCCCTTAAACTACCCAGAGACAACCCAAAAAAGAGCCAGACACCACATCCATATCAGTCAGAAAGTCTCAGATTACTACAATATGACAAATGGCCCAGATAGAGTGTCAGTAGGCCCAGACAAGATGTCCCAAACAAGATGTAAACATCCCAGATGTACATCATGAAATGTCCTGTTGCCTCATGGTCTGTTTCACACATGCACAGTCTGGCACATAGCATGAATGCCTTTCACACAGCTAATGAACAGCTGCACTAACTACTGTGTCATTCTTATTGGAAAACAAATCATGATGACTAAGGAATGTTATATTTATTGATTGCACCTCAGGTGCTGAGGTGCAATCAACAGGTTTTGTCATTGGCATCATTAGACAGTGAGTCCAATGAGGACTCCGGTCATATTTTCCATAACCCTTTCGAATGAGAGTTCAATGTAACTTCATATCTCAACTGGATCATATAAACCTTGACAACATGCCAACCATTACAAAGTTGAGTAAAGCTGTCAGTCTCTCTTGCAATCCCTTTCATCAGACTGAATGCATCATCTGACCAAACACATGTGGCCTCAGTTACCCAACACATTGTGAAATGTTTGTTTTTTTGTTCAACTCGATGACATCTCCATTAGCAGCATCCACACAATCAAGGGACTGAACAGCAGAACAACATACCAGGCGGTGTCAGAGGAAGGCCTAAAAAATGGACAAGCTAAAGACTGTTCACTCTGCTACCTTCGGGCATACAGTACCAGAGCATCATCTGTCGGACCAGAAGGCTCACAGACAGCTTCCACCCCAAAGCCATTAGACAGCTATATTGTTAATCAAATGGTTACCCGTCTATCTGTATTGACCCTACCTATGCACACTCACAATACTATACACTCGCACACACTACACTGACACTCTCACACACACACTACATGCGTGCGCACACACGCATAACGACACCGCACACGCGGCTGCTGTTCTTTCTTTTACTGTTATTATTATCTATCCTGATGCCTAGTCACTTTACACTGCCTTTATGTACATATCTACCTCAAATACCTTGTACCCCTGCACAGTGATATGGTACTTCCTGTATATAGCTTCATTCTTGTGTATTTTATTGAGTTACTATTTTTAACTCTGCATCATTGGGAAGGGCCTGTAAGTAAGCCTTTCACGGTAAAGTCTACACCTGTTGTATTCGGCGCATGTGACAAATAAAATTTGATTAGATTTTTGGGTTAACTCTCACACACATCTTCACAAATACACACATCCTGATACAAACACACAGTTAGAACAATTTAATCACATAATAGGTGAAATAATTAAAGTTATCAATTTAATATAAATCTTGTCAACTCTGCCTGACCAAGATCCCTCCCTCCTGCCCAACCGCTGTCCCCTGGGTTACTCACCATCCTGGATCCGCACCTTGATGAGGCGGACAGCTCCACCCCTTGCTCTGGCCAAGAACTCCCTTAGTTCCGGCGTCACAACAAGAACCAGAAACATTGTGGGTCAGCAAGAAGTCTGTCCCACCCTCCGGGTGCTGTAGGGGGGAGGGGTTGAGAGACGGTAGAGCCAAGCCAAGTCCCAGAGCGGACGGTGGAGATTCAGCCCAGACAAAGAGAGACACAATGGGATAACCTGTGGCAATAAAAGCGCTGATAAAGTCTGTGTGACGAAGCGCTGGTCTAAGTGTCTGAAATCGCTGCGTGAGTGTATGAGGTCTTTGAGTGAGTGGGACAGTATGAGAGGGGGACACAGCTCGAGTAACTGGGGCAGGATCATGTGCGTTCAGAGAGGGAACCTGATCCCCTCTCTCCCAAATTTAGCTGCCACTGACTGTCCAGCCTTGGGTGTCTGCCTCCCCACCCCCACCCCACCATGGTCTGCTTGAGAGACAGAAAAGTGACACGAAAACCTTATAATCACACTCACCTGAGGCCCTGACCCAGTGACATTTCTGTTAAAGGGTTTTCAACTATGTTTAAATGTGATTTGGTGCACTGGAGAGAAGTGGTTGGAGGACTGAGGATTCACATGACAAAGACTGACAAAGATATGTCTTTGGTGGACATGTATGGTATGTTTATGGCACACTGTCACAAGGGAACATTTGTGTTAATGCACAGTTCACAGCCATGAAGAATAACAATGGTCCAAGTATTGAAACGAACGGCACACCCGTTAATTATATTTCCTGGTGATTGAACTCAATGCCCTCCTTTTGTAACACTGATTTCTATTGTTACCTAGAAAACCATTTCCAAAAGCCTTTGGGCAAACCCCAAGTGTGTTTAGATTATCTAAGAGAATGAGATACCAACTAGACCAAAGGCCTTGGTCAAATCAATGAATATGACCCCTGTGACATAAACAGCTGTGCTTGTTCAGCAGTGGCAGGCCATTCCCTGGTGCGTGGTTGTCTAATACCGAAAGGAATTCAGATCATAAAAGAATCCCATGAATATTAACAGCATTCGATCCCAGTTTACTTGCTACTGTATGTCCAGTTTTTTTTGGTTTAAACCAGATCAAAAGGATCATGTGCTGAGTGAAATCCTTTTCATCCATTGGAAACGTTACGACTGTCTTTCTTCTGGACGCCTCAGCTCATGGATGGACCTATGAACGTCACAGTGTTTTTGAGTGTTAGTCTCTCCTGAGACACCTGCATGAACTCTCCACAGTGGTTTTATGCATGTAACTAGTTGATGGGTTTTTTTGGTCACCTTTTATAGAAGACGTCAAAGTGTGTGTGCCACTGAAAAGCTACGCTGAATGGATTATCAGAAAATAAAGAGCCCCCTTGCATTTTAATTATGTTATGTTTAACTGTGAAAGTGAAACTGTTAAGTGAGTTTCTGATACAGGTTGTTGTCAGACTCATGAGGTGCAATCAACAGTCAGGTTGTCATGAGTATCTTTAGACAGTTTGGATTGAACTATACACTGAATGTAAAAAACATTAGGAAAACCTTCCTAATATTTAGTTGCACCCCCTTTTGCCCTCAAAACAGCCTCAATTCGTCGTGGCATGGACTCTACAAGGTGTCGAAAGCGTTCCACAGGGATGCTGGCCAATGTTGGCTCCAATGCTTCCCACAGTTGTGTCAAGTCGACTGGATGTCCTTTGGGTGGTGGACCATTCTTGATACACATGGGAAACTGTTAAGCATGAAAAACCCAGCAGCATTGCAGTTCTTGAGACTCAAACCGGTGCACCTGGCACCTACTACCTTACCTCGTACAAAGGCACTTAAATACACTGCTGAAAAAAATAAAGGGAACACTAAAATAACACATCCTAGATCTGAATGAAATATTCTTATTAAATACTTTTTTCTTTACAAAGTTGAATGTGCTGACAACAAAATCACACATAAATGATCAATGGAAATCAAATTTATCAACCCATGGAGGTCTGGATTTGGAGTCGCACTCAAAATTAAAGTGGAAAACCACACTACAGGCTGATCCAACTTTGATGTAATGTCCTTAAAACAAGTCAAAATGAGGCTCAGTAGTGTGTGTGGCCTCCACGTGCCTGTATGACCTCCCTACAATGCCTGGGCATGCTCCTGATGAGGTGGCGGATGGTCTCCTGAAGGATCTCCTCCCAGACCTGGACTAAAGCATCCGCCAACTCCTGGACAGTCTGTAGTGCAACGTGGCTTTGGTGGATGGAGCGAGGCATGATGTCCCAGATGTGCTCAATTGGATTCAGGTCTGGGGAACAGGCGGGCCAGTCCATAGCATCAATGCCTTCCTCTTGCAGGAACTGCTGACACACTCCAGCCACATGAGGTCTAGCATTGTCTTGCATTAGGAGGAACCCAGGGCCAACCGCACCAGCATATGGTCTCACAAGGGGTCTGAGGATCTCATCTCGGTACCTAATGGCAGTCAGGCTACCTCTGGCGAGCACATGGAGGGCTGTGCGGCCCCCCAAAGAAATGCCACCCCACACCATGACTGACCCACCGCCAAACCGGTCATGCTGGAGGATGTTGCAGGCAGCAGAACGTTCTCCACGGCGTCTCCAGACTGTCACGTGCTCAATGTGAAACTGTTTTCATCTGTGAAGAGCACAGGGCGCCAGTGGCGAATTTGACAATCTTTTGCTGTTCTCTGGCAAATGCCAAACGTCCTGCACGGTGTTGGGCTGTAAGCACAACCCCCACCTGTGGACGTGGGGCCCTCACACCACCCTCATGGAGTCTGTTTCTGACCGTTTGAGCAGACACATGCACATTTGTGGCCTGCTGGAGGTCATTTTGCAGGGCTCTGGCAGTGCTCCTCCTTGCACAAAGGCAGAGGTAGGGGTCCTGCTGCTGGGTTGTTGCCCTCCTACACATCTCCTGATGTACTGGCACTTAAATGGTAGCGCCTCCATGCTCTGGACACTACGCTGACAGACACAGCAAACCTTGCCACAGCTCGCATTGATGTGCCATCCTGAATGAGCTGCACTACCTGAACCACTTGTGTGGGTTGTCGACTCCGTCTCATGCTACCACTAGAGTGAACGCACCGCCAGCATTCAAAGGTGACCAAAACATCAGCCAGGAATTATAGGAACTGAGAAGTGGTCTGTGGTCACCACCTGCAGAACCACTCCTTTATTGGGGGCGTCTTGCTAATTGCCTATAATTTCCACCTGTTGTCTATTCCATTTGCACAACAGCATGTGAAATGTATTGTCAATCAGTGTTGCTTCCCAAGTGGACAGTTTGATTTCACAGAAGTGTGATTGACTTGGAGTTACATTGTGTTGTTTAAGTGTTCCCTTTATTTTTTTGAGCAGTGTATATTCTTGCCCATTCCTCCTCAATGGCAGACATACACAATCCATGTCTCAATTGTCTCAAGGCTTAAAAATATATATTTTTAACCTGTCTCCTTCCCTTCATCTACACTGATTGACATGGATTTAACAGGTGACATCAATAAGGGATCATAGCTTTCACCTGGTCAGTCTGTCATGGAAAGAGCAGGTTTTTGTAATATTTTGTACATTGTGTACAACCTCTTCTACTCTAGCAAATTCACTCACGTAGGTCTCTTGAATGGGCCAGGAAGATTTTGTTTTTGAATGACCGTTTCTTTTGTGTGGAATGTCAAAATCAAACCAAAGTATATAAGAGCGTTGTTGTAATAGAACCCACTGTACAAAACATTTTGGTAACAGTATATTTTTTTTATTAGGAACATTGAGATCATGTATTTCATGGCTTGTTAAAAAAAAAGGGGGGGGGGGATTGAAGTAATTAGTTCTATAATGAAGAATATACATGATCTTTTCTATAATGAAGAATATACATGATCTTTTTGTGAAAAGAACTTGGTTGTAGTGCACTATTGTGTTCTCACCACAAGTAGTTGAGAATTTTTTTACTGGGGACAGTAGTTAAAACAATACTAGAACACCATTTTAATTCAATGTTCTGAAAAACTGGCCAGCGGTTAGAAACCATTTCAAGAACCCTATGTTCCAATTCCCTGAAACGTCTCATAATACCATTACTAGTAGATGCGGTTATAAAATTAAGCATCCCAAGCACATGTGTTAATTGTACATTTTTAATTTCCCACTTTACAAGACCTCTTTCTAGTTTGTTGCAGCAAACAGCTATTGTCAATTTCCACATCTGTGACGTCAAATCGCAGCTTTCAGAGCATCGCCAATTGACATTGTTCAAAAGGTAGACATGCTCCTTTTCAAGAAGACAGTGATAATGCAGTCTAATGTAAATCTTGTGTTATTTTTTTTTAATCACCACTAGAAAGGTTGAGTTTCTCTGTGGGCACATGCATTCTTGTATCTCATCTTTGGCCCAATTACCTTACTTCAGGGGCTTTCAGTAGCCTTTTATGACTTGGTGGGTTAATCATTCCCATGTCCCTGCTTGCTATGTCATACTTCCATAACGTGCACCGCCCTTTTGAGTGGTTGTGCGGGTATGGAGGGAGGAGCTATTGAATAATATGTGAACCTTAGATTGTTTACCTAAAGTGCAGATTGTGCCAGAGGTAAAGTATTCATACACTTCACCAGCTGAACACACCCTCCTGTAGATATTAACCCGTCAGTTGATACGAGTCTACAGACAGACAGACACACACACACACTTGACTGCAGGTAGCCTAGCGGTTAAGAGTATTCGGTCAATAACATAAGTCACCGGTTCGAATCCCCATGCCGACAAGGTAGAAAAATCTGCTGTTTTGCCCTTGAGCAAGACAGTTAACACCCAACAACTGCTCGCCGGGCACCGATGTCATGGACTTCAGTTAAGGTAGCCCCCTGCACCTTTAGCACAATTGAATAGATACAGTATCCCCTTAGAAATGTACTGTGCTTGTACATTATATCAACAACTGTGCTAATGATGTGTTGCTCACTGACAGTGTATATGTAGAAGTAATCTTACTTAACCCAGAACTAAAGTCTCACAGAATTGGTCAGCTGCTCAATTAAGTTCTGGGTCCATACATGTTTAGGGATTCATGAAATGCTATAACGAGGAGCGGAACTGAACCGAGGCGCTCCACCCCCTCTCTGCAAGTAATGGGCCGAATGTTCCATCCCCTTCAGAAGTTCGAAGGATGATAACACCTGCGAAATCATTATTTGTCCAAATAACCAGTAACGAAAAACCCAAACATAAAAATGTTATGAAAAACTACTGCTGCTCAAATCCTATGCATCTCATTCAGTCCCAACAGATTGTGCATGTAAACTGAGACAATCTTTCCATGTGAGATTAAGGTAGAACCTGTTTAGGAACATGAACGGACATACATTTCACCACTCATTCACACACAGAAGTCAGACACTTGTTAGAAAATGAAAACATATTTAATGTTACAAGTATAAAAGAACAGAAAATCAGACCATTTATATACCTGAAGTCCTACATATTTACAATCAACTTGATTTACCACACACGCCATAGAAAAATGGTCCTAGAGCTTGATGTGCTGACACCTGCTGGTTTTAAATGGGATCTCACTTCGCCTGTGGCCTCCCATCAGTGACCCACTCAGAGCATTTCTCTCTCAATCAATCGTCAATGGTGGGCAGCCAGAATGCCTGCAGAGGACAAAACAGACTTACTGAGCATTCATGTACTATATGTTAGATTGGTGTGTATTCAACCCAAGTAATCTTACCATGTTTGAACAAGCACTAGCAAAAGTCATGAATTTGGGGTTGAACTGAAGACAGGTGACGGGACCCGTGTGCTTCCCATCCAGAACAGCCACCTTCATCCCACTCTCTGCATTCCAAACATGGACCTTTCCATCTTCAGAGCCTGAGAAACAACCACCCGTCAGACCACGGAAAAACCAGAGGGAGCTGAACTAGACTGTTTTTAGGTTAGGTTTAATTTGCAGTTTCAAATAACTACTAACAAACAATACTGTGGTAGAATGGGAAGACAATAGGAACTGTCCCGTCTTACTTTACAGAACATAGAGCCTGTCACCTCACCTACCCAGTCTGTGTGGACTCACCAATCATAATGAACTGAGAATCAGGAGTGAAGGAGGCCTCCAGCGTCACCGCTTTGCTGTTGTTGTAGCCCTACAGGACAGAGGAGAGCTTCTATAAATACAGGCCGGTCATCTCTCTTGTATTGCATGACAATATCCATTTACTAAACATTTACATCTCGTACAACTTGCTGTTAAATCTATATCAAGAGTATCCGTCGTGATTTTAAGTGTCTATAAATGTGTATGATCTCGCACCCCAAAGGAATGCATCACAGCTCCCTTGAAGGCGTCGAGGAGGCGGAGGGCACCCCCATTGGTTGAGACAAGGATGAGCTTCCCATCGTTGCTGAACTTGAGTCCTGTCCACTCGCACGTACGGTCGTACTGCAGCTTGAAGGTAGCAAAAGGGCCCTATTGAGAAGCAAACAAAACAAAAACGCTCTGAAGACAGCCATCTATCATTGGCCCCCACCCGAAGCTCTAAATACAAACCACCAACACAAACACACAGAAATAGATCACACAAAACAGAGAATACACCACATACATCCGTTCCTAAAAACTCCAAATAGTCATAGTTCTGAAATTAATTACCTTGTCAAAGGACCGCAGGTCGTACAGTTTGACCATCTCCGAGTTCACGCCAGCAGCAAAGATCAGACCCTCCGGATCAAATGAGCAAACTGGCTTCCCCTGTAGGTGCATCAGGCCCTGGTAGTGTGATGGAGAGAAAGAGAGAGGGGAAAGGCACATTTAATCCAGCACAATTAGAGTTTATCTAGAGTAAATTGATCTGCAATGTCAAGGAGAATTAGAGAAGGGAACCAACCTGGCAGTTTGGAGACCGCAGATCCCATAGCCGGATTGTCTTGTCTAAAGATCCTGAGATAAACGTGTCATCCACAGGGGACATGGAGAGAGACGTCACTCTGAAACAACATTCAAGTTAAAGGTACAGAAACATCTACCATGATGAAATGAACACCTGATATTTCTACAAATTAAATGGTTATACAAACAATAGTTAAGTAATAGTACAGTAATGCAGCCTAAACAGTCTCTCTGCTTCAGTCCTCACCGTTTGTTGTGTCCAGGAAAGTACCGGATGTACTTGTTGTCATGGAGGGAGAGGTACCGGATAGTGTCTGCAGTGATCATAACAGTTATGGTTTAAGGGCAGAAGACAAGACAGCATGGCATTTCAATTAATCACCACACCACTAAAGAGCAAGTAGAGCTACCAATCCTGGAGGCAGTGGGCAGGTTGGATGAGTGGGCTCCACCCTAGGCAAGGCAGTGGCCTGTACAGTTAGCTCCTGTATTGGGCAGAATCACAGACCCTCAAACTGTACAAACAACTACCTCAGACTAGGGTGAGCTTGACAACACGGTCAGGCTGTTGGGAAATCCATGAGAACAATCTTCAGCATGAATACAATAAGTAACTCCTAAAAGATGCAAGACAAGAATTACATGGACAACTGCTTATTTAAAGAGCCTGATTACAAATCTCCTCTTCGAACTAACATACCATCAATTTTGTTGGAGCTGTAGACCACAGTGTTGGCTGCATGTGTGTACCTGATCAGATCCACTCCATACTTCTTACTATAGAGGGTCCGCTTGGGTCTGGACCAGCACAGGTTGGAGAAAGAAACAATAACATTAGATTGCTGGCAAAGAAATTTATAGCCAAGCCAATGTACATCTTAAAATCTCCATAACATAAAGGTATGAAAACGGTCAGTGAAAGGGGATTCCTAGTCAGTTGCACAACTGAATGCATTCAACCGAAATGTGTCTTCCGCATTTAACCCAACCCCTCAATCAGACAATCTTAATAAGCGGGTAACAATTGCCACAAATATCTGGACTAACACATGTTTTTTTGTTTGGTTGTTTACGTCGACTACGGACACAATAATACACCTAACACGCTTGTGTGAAAATTAGATTAAATACAAGTCATAGTTTTGTTACCGATCTACCAAGCCAGACATAAATCCTCTCAAACTCTGCTAGCTTCTGAACTCGAGCCCGATGATTGTGCATTACGCAGTAGGCCTCACTACAACTAGCGGAACAGACGCTAACTACAGCACATAGGTCGGCCTATCGTAATAACATGCAGTGCGGCAAAATCAGTCGATTTATATTCATTTAATGTATGTCTTACTTTCCCTCCTGGCAGTCGTATAAAACTAGGGAGTCGTCGTCGCTGCTAGAAATGATGGTTTCGCCGTTTGAGCTGAAATCAAAACAGTTGATTTTGTCTGAATTTTCCCGGAAAACCTTTGCAACCCTGAAGCTCCGCAGCACATTGTCCGTCAGCTTCATGATGGCCTCTTTGATTGAGGGGGCGCAGACCCTCGTTTTTTACTGAATGTAATATTTGAGAATCTATTTCAGTGCTTTTTAAAATCCAATCGTTACTATTATGTAAATATAATTTAACGTTTCAACGAATTTAAAGAAAGCCCGCCTGGGATACTCGCTATCCGAGTCATGGAAAAGCACCGCCTTCGACACGTCGGCTACGCGCAAATTCCACAAACACGCGCATCAATAACTCTCGCGATACATACAACTATCGCGGTAGTCAGTTCATGTTTCGCGCACAACCAATCGCTCGCCTGGACAAGAAAAGAGCATAGAGAAGAAAAACAAATCGAGCAGAGAAATATTTTTAAATACGCATATTGACAATAACTGTAACTAACTTATCCGTCATACAATAACCCGTGCGGTGCCTGTCAAATCAAGAATAAATGAAGTAACAATGCAGGTGAGTTTGCAGTCATTGCTTTCGGAAAATGATTGCAGACCCTTCTTTTTCGCAGCTTTTGAAAGGGAGTTACATGCACTCATGGCTCTGTATAATACTGTGCGTTTCCTTGAATTTGTTCTGGACCTGGGCATCCGATTGGTTCCTTCATGAACACCACCCCCACGAGCATCTCATTGGTTCCTGCATGAACATTGTCGTCAGCTCAACTTTCCCCATTTAGCTTGTCTCTGTGCCTCGATCTAGGTCGGGCAAAATTTAAAATGGCTGTATTCGCTTTAGCAATCTCACTGGAATAATGGCCTCCTCCATTCCTGTCGTTATTGAAAGAGATTGTGATAATATCTCAAAACAGGACAACTTAAAATGTTAGATCCCTCACTTCCAAGGCAGTCATAGTCAATTAACTAATCACTGATCATAACCTTGATGTGATTGGCCTGACTGAAACATGGCCTGACTGAAACATGGCTTAAGCCTGATTCATTTACTGTGTTAAATGAGGCCTCACCTCCTGGCTACACTAGTGCATCCCGCAAAGGCGGAGGGGTTGCTAACATTTACGATAGCAAATTTCAATTTACAAAAAAAAAAAACATGTTTTCGTCTTTTGAGCTTCTAGTCATGAAATCTATGCAGCCTACTCAATCACTTTTTATAGCTACTGTTTACAGGCCTCCTGGGCCATATACAGCGTTCCCCATTGAGTTCCCTGAATTCCTATCGGATCTTGTAGTCATAGCAGATAATATTCTAATATTTGGTGACTTTAATATTCACTTGGAAAAGTCCACAGACCCACTCCAAAAGGCTTTCGGAGCCATCATCGACTCAGTGGGTTTTGTCCAACATGTCTCTGGACCTACTCACTGTCACAGTCATACTCTGGACCTAGTTTTGTCCCATGGAATAAATGTTGTGGATCTTAATGTTTTTCCTCATAATCCTGGACTATCGGACCACCATTTTATTACGTTTGCAATTGCAACAAATAATCTGCTCAGACCCCAACCAAGGAACATCAAAAGTCGTGCTATAAATTCACAGACAACACAAAGATTCCTTGATGTCCTTCCAGACTCCCTCTGTCTACCCAAGGACGCCAGAGGACAAAAATCAGTTAACCACCTAACTGAGGAACTCAATTTAACCTTGCGCCATACCCTAGATGCAGTTGCACCCCTAAAAACTAAAAACATTTCTCATAAGAAACTAGCTCCCTTGTACACAGAAAATACCCGAGCTCTGAAGCAAGCTTCAAGAAAATTGGAACGGAAATGGCGCCACACCAAACTGGAAGTCTTCCGACTAGCTTGGAAAGACAGTACCGTGCAGTATCGAAGAGCCCTTACTGCTGCTCGATCATCCTATTTTTCCAACTTAATTGAGGAAAATAAGAACAATCCGGAATTCCTTTTTAATACTGTCGCAAAGCTAACTAAAAAGCAGCATTCCCCAAGAGAGGATGGCTTTCACTTCAGCAGTAATAAATTCATTAACTTCTTTTGAGGAAAAGATCATGATTATTAGAAAGCAAATTACGGACTCCTCTTTAAATCTGCGTATAGCTCAGTTGTCCTGAGTCTGCACAACTCTGCCAGGACCTAGGATCAAGAGAGACACTTAAGTGTTTTAGTACTATATCTCTTGACACAATGATGAAAATAATCATGGCCTCTAAACCTTCAAGCTGCATACTGGACCCTATTCCAACTAAACTACTGAAAGAGCTGCTTCCTGTGCTTGGCCCTCCTATGTTAAACGGCTCTCTATCCACCGGATGTGTACCAAACTCACTAAAAGTGGCAGTAATAAAGCCTCTCTTGAAAAAGCCAAACCTTGACCCAGAAAATATTTAAAAAACTATCGGCCTATATCGAATCTTCCATTCCTCTCAATTTTTTTTTTGAAAAGGCTGTTGCACAGCAACTCACTGCCTTCCTGAAGACAAACAATGTATACGAAATGCTTCAGTCTGGTTTTAGACCCCATCATAGCACTGAGACTGCACTTGTGAAGGTGGTAAATTACTTTTTAATGGCATCAGACCGAAGCTCTGCATCTGTCCTCATGCTCCTAGACCTTAGTGCTGCTTTTGATACCATCGATCACCACATTCATTTGGAGAGATTGGAAACCCAAATTGGTCTACACGGACAAGTTCTGGCCTGGTTTAGATCTTATCTGTCGGAAAGATATCAGTTTGTCTCTGTGAATGGTTTGTCCTCTGACAAATCAACTGTACATTTCGGTGTTCCTCAAGGTTCCGTTTTAGGACCACTATTGTTTTCACTATATATTTTACCTCTTGGGGATGTCATTCGAAAACATAATGTTAACTTTCTCTGCTATGCGGATGACACACAGCTGTACATTTCAATGAAACATGGTGAAGCCCCAAAATTGCCCTCGCTAGAAGCATGTGTTTCAGACATAAGGAAGTGGATGGCTGCAAACGTTCTACTTTTAAACTCGGACAAAACAGAGATGCTTGTTCTAGGTCCCAAGAAACAAAGAGATCTTCTGTTGAATCTGACAATTAATCTTAATGGTTGTACAGTCGTCTCAAATAAAACTGTGAAGAACCTCGGCATTACTCTGGACCCTGATCTCTCTTTTGAAGAACATATCAAGACTGTTTCAAGGACAGCTTTTTTCCATCTATGTAACATTGCAAAAATCTGAAACTTTCTGTCCAAAAATGCAGAAAAATTAATCCATGCTTTTGTCACTTCTAGGTTAGACTACTGCAATGCTCTACTTTCCGGCCACCCGGATAAAGCACTAAATAAACTTCAGTTAGTGTTAAATACGGCTGCTAGAATCCTGACTAGAACCAAAAAAATTGATCATATTACTCCAGTGCTAGCCTCCCTACACTGGCTTCCTGTCAAGGCAAGGGCTGATTTCAAGGTTTTACTGCTAACCTACAAAGCATTACATGGGCTTGCTCCTACCCAGCTCTCTAATTTGGTCCTGCCGTACATACCTACACGTACGCTACGGTCACAAGACGCAGGCCTCCTAATTGTCCCTAGAATTTCTAAGCAAACAGCTGGAGGCAGGGCTTTCTCCTATAGAGCTCCATCTTTATGGAATGGTCTGCCTACCCATGTGAGAGACGCAAACTCGGTCTCAACCTTTAAGTCTTTACTGAAGACTCATCTCTTCAGTGGGTCATATTATTGAGTGTAGTCTGGCCCTTGAGTGTGAAGGTGAACAGAAAGGCTCTGGAGCAACGAACCGCCCTTGCTGTCTCTGCCTGGCCGGTTCCCCTCTTTCCACTGGGATTCTCTGCCTCTAACCGTATTACAGGGGCTGAGTCACTGGCTTACTAGGGCTCTTTCATACCGTCCCTAGGAGGGGTGCGTCACTTGAGTGGGTTGAGTCACTGATGTGATCTTCCTGTCTGGGTTGGCGCCCCCCCTTGCGTTGTGCCGAGGCGGAGATCTTTGTGTGCTATACTCGGCCTTGTCTCAGGATGGTAAGTTGGTGGTTGAAGATATCCCTCTAGTGGTGTGGGGGCTGTGCTTTGGCAAAGTGGGTGGGGTTATATCCTTCCTGTTTGGCCCTGTCCGGGGGATGTCATCGGATGGGGCCACAGTGTCTCCTGGCCCCTCCTGTCTCTGCCTCCAGTATTTATGATGCAGTAGTTTGTGTCGGGGGCTAGGGTCAGTTTGTTATCTGGAGTACTTCTCCTGTCCTATCCGGTGTCCTGTGTGAATTTAAGTATGCTCTCTCTAATTCTCTCTTTCTTTCTCTCTCGGAGGACCTGAGCACTAGGACCATGCCTCAGGACTACCTGGCATGATGACTCCTTGCTGTCCCCAGTCCACCTGGCTGTGCTGCTGCTCCAGTTTCAACTGTTCTGCCTGTGATTATTATGATTTGACCATGCTGGTCATTTATGAACATTTGAACATCTTGGCCATGTTCTGTTATAATCTCCACCCAGCACAGCCAGAAGAGGACTGGCCACCCCACATAGCCTGGTTCCTCTCTAGGTTTCTTCCTAGGTTTTGGCCTTTCTAGGGAGTTTTTCCTAGCCACCGTGCTTCTACACCTGCATAGCTTGCCGTTTGGGGTTTTAGGCTGGGTTTCTGTACAGCACTTTGAGATATCAGCTGATGTAAGAAGGGCTATATAAATACATTTGATGTGACACTGTACATAGCATCTAGGAATCTGCCATTCTGGGGGGAAATCACTTAATCTTGATGTTGTGCATAATGGACATTACCCTACTGTAGGCTTACTTGAACTGTTGTCAAATTATGACCCGCTATTACGTGAGCACTTACAGAAAGTCAGGGACAAAAAGAATGGAGCACGACTGACTTATTACCTCAGCCCTGAGAGCCAAAACGAGTTCATAGGAATATGTGGTCCAAGGGTTTTGAAAACAATACTTTATGAAAGAGAAAATGCAATCACTTTCTCGGTTATATGTGATGCAACTCCCGACATTTCCCATACTGAGCAAAATGTATAATTGGTGAGATATGTACACAAATATAAAGTTCAGGGAACAGGTAAATGGGAAATAATTGAACGTTTTCTTGAATTTAAAGACTTTGCTAGAAAGACAGGCAGTGACATTTCTGAAATGATTTTGAGTGCATTGGAAGGGCATGGTATTGACGTGGTCAAGGCTATGATAATGGTGCAAATATGTCAGGGAAAGTGTAGGGAGTTCAAGTACAGATACTGCAAAAGAATCCACTGGCCACATACTCAACTTGTGGTGTACATGCAGCACGGTTGTGCCAAGAAGTATCAACCTTTTTTGGCTCAACCGCCAATCTGTTCAGTGCCAGCCCAGAGCGATGGGCCATTCTCAAGGAAAAGACTGGCTGCTGTCTCAACCGCCTTTCAGACGCAATGGAGTGTGTCGTATTGCTGCTGTCTGACGAGTGGCAACTCATTTACCGACTATCATCAAGGCCCTAGACATGCTTCTTGCTACCTGCAGCCTGACAAACCAAGTCAAATCTGAGGCAAAAGGTCTGAAAAGCTACTTCATGTCTTTCAAGGCAATCTTCCTGCTAACTTTCTGGGTAAAAGTTTCACAGTGTATTGAGAATAGAAGTCTAATTCTTCAGTCAGGAAATATTTCTCTGGACATGGAAGCAGCTCACATTAAGGCAGTACAGGAAGAAATACAGGCTCTGCATAATCAATGGGACGCTCTCCTGGCAGAAGCCTCCACGGTGGCAAATTAAATGGGTGTAACTACTCAGTGAACAGAGGAGCCGCCAGAAAAAAAGAAAACGTTTCCCTGATGAGACTGAAGATGACATAGCAGATGAACAGAAGTCAGTCACTGGATTTTGCAACACAGTGTTTTATGTGGCCCTGGATAGTATAATCAGTCATTTGGACACGCGGTTCCACACGAGTGCAGCTATACGCGAAGAGTTTTCACCAATACTTACATTTAGGAAAATGACTGAAAACCAAATTTGTGCATCTTGCCACAAATTGAGAAACAAGTACTCCAAAGATCTCACAGATGGATTTGAAAATGAAGTTTGACATCGAAGGACGATATGTTGCTACTTTTTCAGATGGTCTTTCTCCTGTAAGAGCTCCTAAATGCCATCCACAAGATGCAGCTACAGAGCATTTTTGGAGAGGTGTGCGTTGCACTGCGAATCTTCTGTACAATGCCTGTAACAGTTGCTGGAGGTGAACGTGCCTTCAGTAAGCTGAAACTTATAAAGAACTAAGATCTACAATGTTCCAAGACAGGTTGAACAGCCTTGCCATCCTTTCAATTGAAAACCAGATAGCAATAAAACATTTACTTTATCCTGACTCTGCAAGTACACAGCTCTCACACAGAGGAAATCCAGAGGTTCCCCATACCCTGTGTAGGCAACCTCACTAGGATTCTCTCATAATGACTTGAGTCTTGTCAACTAAATGCTGAGTGAATATGTGGTTATCTGATGTGTTGTGTGGGCATCTCAAGGTAAGGGACAGAAGGTCAACTAGTAGGCCCCTTTGTCTCTATCTGGAATCTCTTGGGTGTGTCTTTTAGTGTGCACATACAAAAATGACCAGTAAAATCACAACAGCAGAAACATCAAAGGGGGCCCTGTGATCCATAAACTTAGTTTTGGCTTTGTTCTCCCTGATAGGACAGCCTGATGGCTCGTGTTCTGTCCCTGCATCGGCCTTTGTCTTTACTGGCCCTTGTGGGGGTAAGGGGATCCACGGTTTTCAGACATGCGGGCACGGGAGGTGTTTGCTACAGGTGTGCAACCAGACATTGTGGTGCGGCGGGGTCTGGAGCGTACAGGGGACACCTTCCTAGTGAATGGCCACAGCTTCACGCTCAGAAACAACCTTCACCTTGTGGGCTTTGGCAAAAATGTTTTAGGTATGGCTGCAGAGGCAGAGAGGATTGTGGGAGACCACTTGGTGAGAGTGAGTGCCACACGGGATAAAGGAGACATTACAGCAGCATGGGAAAGAGTAAGCAAATCAAACAAGTGTTTGTGGGTGGGATGGGTTGGTTGGTAAAGTAATTGCTCTTCTCATCTGTTTTAATTTCTCCTCAGCCAGACGTGGTTGAAGGATGGAAGTCGGATCACAGTGATGGAGGGAGCTAAACACAACCTGCCAGATGCTGATACTGATGCCCAGGGAGCAGCCAAATGTATCAAGAGGCTGGCCAGCACACTGACAGAATGACCTGTTGCTTGTACTAATTTCAGGTAAATTGATACCTAACTACTACCACAATTTAATTGTTGAACAAACTAAATAGTTATTACTTAATTTGAATCACTGAAGCTACAGGGTGTCCATAAATATCTTTGAAGCCCAGTGCAGTCAAACACTTGATTTTACTGTATTTTATATATATTTCACACTATGAAGTTGGAGTAATACTGTTAAATTGTGAAAATAGCATAATGCCCATTTAGTGTAAGAGCTGTTTGAAAAGACTGCCTTAAATGTCCACCTGTTTTGACCGATGGTGACATCACTGTGCAATAAATTAGTTAGACCAATGAGAAATAGTTCAAAACTATGCCAATAACATTTTTTTTCCTTCTCTCCCCACATTTTTTATTACATCAGTTTAATTAAACAATCACAGTAAGACTTAATTGTTACCCAGAAATGATTTGATAGATACATTCTGCTGCATTGGACATTTAACACATGTGTAGGAGGGTCTGCACTCTTGCCTGCCCCAGTCCCACTCATCTCTCTTCAAGAAAAACAGAATGTTACACTCAGACAGACTGTCTTGGTGTTGGGGCTACCATTCAGGAGCTTAACTCTGTACGCCTTGCCCTCGTTATTGAAGGGAGGCGGACTTGCACACTGCGCTCACCCTGCTCAAATAAGTCTCCAACTCTACTAGCTCATTATAGAGCTTTCACCCCAAAATTTTAACTTCTTGCACATTAACTTTTATATTGTGGTCATATTTGGTCAAATACAATATCCCTGTTAACATTTTCGAAACAGGTGGTGGCCCTGGTTCTGTCTGATATAATCTGAGATCCCCTGGACTTAAAAGCCCAGCGGCCCCATATTGTAGACTGAGGCATGGCCTCAGGAGATTTGGTCGGTGCTGGACCGCTATGGGCTAACCGCAGCCTCTCTCCCCCCACCTCAGTCAAGCAGGTCCCTGGACGCTCAGCTCCCCGGTGGGAGGAGGCTGGAGAGCAGTCAGACAGGGTGGCATATGTTCTCAATGCTGTGATTGGCTCCAACAGTATTGCTCTGGAATGCGCAGGGCGACGTGCAGGGGAGCTCGGATTCCGTCCAGTTGTGCTGTCGCCAGTGGTGTGTGGGGACGTACAGTCTGTCTCGCCTTTATGGTCTACTGGCTCACTTTGCTCCCGTGACGAGCCCCCTCCTGAGTTGCCTGCTGAGATTCTGAAGCTGGGGCCCGAGACGGGCGTGGTGAGTTGGGATTTGTGCCGTGCTATGCAGGTGCTTGGCATGGGGAGGGCTGGGGAGCCACCGTCTGCTGGCTGGGGGAAGAGCCCACTGCGCAGTTGACAGGCAAGGGGCGTGGTGGGCAGAACCAAGAGCTAGCCCTGTGAGTGGGGCTGGAGCTGGGAGGCTTGGCACTCCCTTCGAAGGGTCCCCCGTTCCTGCGAGGTGGGACAGATGGTCAAGACGGCCAACTGAGGCAGCAGGGGCGGTCATAGACGCAGGGCTTGGAGAAGAAGCACGAGCACAGGGGCTGGACACTGAGGCATCCTCATTAACAATGATTCCTTCACCTTTTCACACCTGTCTGGTGGGCAGTGACTGCTCCTACCAGGGTTAATGGGTACCAATGTGATGGATGTGTACATTCTGCTGATCCCACCAATCCCCATAGTCGTGTCTGGTCGTTGATGAAGACGAGGGCCCGAAAGCAGCTAAGCACACATTTCAGTATGAATCCATACTGAGTAGACTTAAATATATTCAGAGCTCAGCTTTTCGAAGTTGACCTTGCCAATTTATACCCCTTTCCAGCAAGCCCTTCTGGAAGTCTACGTTTAATTTAAAAAAGTCACAGTCAGTTATGTCTAATGAATAGCGTAAATTGCTTACTTTTTGGTTATTTGTGGAGAGTGTTCTTGTACAGAGCAATCGTGGGTTGTGTGCTGGACATCGTATTAGAGAATGATTTATTTTTTAAAACTAAATGTGACTTTAAATCAGAAGACAGTTAGAGGCCTCATGCATTTGCTCCTTCTCAGTATGGAGGTTCCAGCCATAGAGGGGTGTACAACGACTATAATAAGGTGAGTCTGTCTAGAAAAAGAAATCAA
Source organism: Oncorhynchus nerka (assembly GCF_034236695.1). Classification (NCBI taxonomy): domain Eukaryota; kingdom Metazoa; phylum Chordata; class Actinopteri; order Salmoniformes; family Salmonidae; genus Oncorhynchus; species Oncorhynchus nerka. The sequence goes on from NC_088397.1 coordinate 48,092,519, forward strand.
GAGTTCGAGGGGAGCTGCCAATTGTGCGTCGCCCCACGGACCTCCCGTTCGCGGCCGGTTACGACAGAGCCTGGGCGCGAACCCAGGGACTCTGATGGCACAGCTGGCGCTGCAGTACAGCGCCCTTAACCACTGCGCCACCCGGGAGGCCCTAAAAACAGCTCCTTATTCATACAATAATATGTTATGGACATAACACCAGTCACAACTCACAGCAGTTGTCGAGTCTTTTCAGATTCTGTCTACCGGTAGATTAGAATAACATTTCAGTTCAATCGACAACCAATCAGAGGACATAGACTTGGATAGATATTTTAATGGCTCACCAATCAAAAGGTGGTAAAATTTTTACACAAGCTTCATTTTAAAATATGATATTTAAAAAGATATGACATATGAGAGAATAGCTTAGCTTATCGCATGGTGTGGCTGTTTGGATGTAAACTGAGCCTGATTAGTTACCCCTTCATGACAACCGTCCGGGAAAAATACTTTTTCAGCGTAGAGTAAGGAAGCGTCTGCAGGCCCACCTCATCGATGAACTCCAGCCCATTTGAAAAGGCACAATATATCAAGTCTGTGTCCACTCAGCAGCACTGTCTGATTCGACAGAGAACAAGTAGAATGTAGTCCAACTTGTTATGTCCCGTCTGTCACTCACGGTGTGTCTTGATGGTGTCCCCTGCAGCACTCTCCCTGACAGATAGAAAACATCACAAGGAGTCACACCTACTGCTTTTTGTTGTTGTAATTATAATATATTTTTGAGTAGAAAAACACATACAAATGACAACATACACTTAAGTTGGAGTCATTAAAACTCGTTTTTCAACCACTCCATAAATTTCTTGTTAACAAACTATAGTTTTGGCAAGTTGGTTAGGACATCTACTTTGTGCATGACACAAGTAATTTTTCCAACAATTGTTTACAAACTTATAAGTGAAATAATATTTCACTGTATCACAATTCCAGTGGGTCAGAAGTTTACATACACTCAGTTGACTGTGCCTTTAAACAGCTTGGAAAATTCCAGAAAATTATGTCATGGCTTTAGAAGCTTCTGATAAGCTAATTGACAATTTGAGTCAATTGGAGGTGTACCTGTGGATGTATTTCAAGGCCTACCGTCAAACTTTGCTTGATATCATGGGAAAATCTAAAGAAATCAGCCAAGACCTCCGAAAAAAAATTGTAGACCTCCACAAGTCTGGTTCATCCTTGGGAGCAATTACCAAGTGCCTGAAGGTACCACGTTCATCTGTACAAACAATAGTACGCAAGTATAAACACCATGGGACCACGCAGGTCATCATACCGCTCAGGAAGGAGACACGCTCTGTCAACTAGAGATGAATGTACTTTGGTACAAAAAGTGCAAATCAATCCCAGAACAACAGCAAAGGACCTTGTGAAGAAGCCTGAGGAAACAGGTACAACGTATCTATATCCACAGTAAAACAAGTCCTATATCGACATAACCTGAAAGGCCACTCAGCAAGGAAAAAGCCACTGCTCAAAAACCGCCATTAAAAAAAGCCAGACTACAGTTTGAAACTGCACATGGGGAAAAAGATTGTACTTTTTGGAGAAATGTCCTCTGGTCTGATGAAACAACAATAGAACTGTTTGGCCATAATGAATATCGTTATGTTTTGAGGAAAAAGGGGGAGGCTTGCAAGCCGAAGAACACGTGAAGCACGGGGGTGGCTGCATCATGTTGCGGCGGTGTTTTGCTGCAGGAGAGACTGGTGCACTTCACAAAATAGATGGCATGAGGAGGGAGCAAAATTATATGGATTTATTGAAGCAACATCTCAAGACATCAGTCAGGAAGTTAAAGCTTGGTCGCAAATGGGTCTTCCAAATGGACAATGACCCCAAGCATACTTCCAAAGTTGTGGCAAAATGGCTTAAGGACAACAAAGTCAAGGTATTGGAGAGCCATCACAAAGTCCTGACCTCAATCCCATAGAAAATGTGTGGGCAGAACTGAAAAAGCGTGTGCGAGCAAGGAGGCCTAAAAACCTGACTCAGTTATGCCAGCTCTGTCAGGAGGAATGGGCCAAAATTCCCCCAACTTATTGTGGGAAGCTTGTGGAAGGCTACCCGAAACATTTGACCCAAGTTAAACAATTTAAAGGCAATGCTACCAAACATCTAATTGAGTGCATGTAAACTTCTGACCCACTGGGAATGTGATGAAATAAATAAAAGCTGAAATAAATCATTCTCTACTATTATTCTGACATTTCACATTCTTAAAATAAAGTGGTGATCCTAACTGACCTAAGACATGGAATATTTACTAGGTTTAAATGTCAGGAATTGTGAAAAAACTGAGTTTAAATGTATTTGGCTAAAGTGTATGTAAACTTCCGACTTCAACTGTACATCTCCACACCTGCCCAGACCCACCTGCTCACACCCCCATCACTCTCTGCCACATGGCCTAAAAAACAATATTGAAATATGCAGACAGATGGATTAAAAGTACATTTACATTGTAATACTTTGACAGCGAACTTTAACTCCGCCCATAACTTTTGGACTTTGCAGAATTCACAGAAGGCATGGATTATTGAGTCATTGTTAGTTTTACCCTAAGACTTGGGTTTTTGCTGTTTTCCTTAATGTGCGCCTTAAAAGCATCCCAAATGATATAGGTGGGTCAGCTATTCTCTATCTACATTTGTAAAGGTTATTTAAAATGTAGGTACACACTGCTTTTAATAGTAGGAAGCAACCAACTAGCGTTAACAACTAAATTCATAAAGGGAAAATCAAATGTGTGGAGTCCTTTGGATAGCTAGAGAAAACGACACTATTGTGACTGTAGAGAACAAGTCAGTATTATGGGTACCTGGAGGGAGACCCATGGATGCTTGGACACCTACCATCCACTGCAGTGAGGTGCAGTGTCAGGTGTGCCTCCATTCTGTCCACTAGTACCTAAAATGTTAGAGCACAACAATACATGGCTGCTAGCTTCGACCGCAACTGGATTCTAATTTGACAGGACATTGTGTTTATACAGATCAAAGCCCAATGTCCTGTCAGAATCCAGTTGCGGTTGAAGCTACATGGCAGTGCCTTTCAGACATAGAACTAGTTACAATTTGAAACTGCATGGTATTTGAATGATTCCATACAGCAGTTACATAGTAGGTAGTGGTCAAGTTCTCTTTGCATGGCCCAGTGCCCCGAGTGGGTGGAGAGTTAATTTCAGGACCAATGGATTGGTCTAAAATGAGCAAACTGCCCACCCAGGGCACTGGGCCATGCAAAACACATTTTCCCAGTGTAAAGCATAGCACAGGGAATTTGACCAAACTTTACTTGCTGATACTTCCTCAATTCCCGACTTGGAAGACAATGCATGTCTTCTAAACGTCCATGTTTCTGTTGCAAGTGGTTTGTTTGAATTCGCAAATGGTCAGTTATTCAAAAAAAGATATATTTTTTGCTACATGAAGTAATCCAACAATGTGTACGCCGTGATCTTGTCTATTTCAAATCGTATCATTGATCAAGGCAGGCGAGTGTCATCAATGATGTATATAAACCCTGGATTGCTGATGCTACTGTATGTGCTGACCATTGCGAGGCTTTGAAGCCATCGGTTGGCCATATTGGCACTCCTGAGCAGTCCTCAATAGAAATCAATAGAATTCCACAGTATTTCAAGAACAAAATGACATGTATGTAAGTATTTTTTGTTGTAGTGGGGACAGTAACATTAGTAATCAATGTTATTACATTATGTGAACTAAAAAAATCAAAAGTATACATTGTCTGTAATAGAATAAAAACATATTGTAAAAACAAATGTTGACATTAATAAATGCATTTCTAAAGCTTCCAAAAGATATGTTTTACACTGGCAGTGGTGGAAAAGGTACCCAATTGTGATAGAAAATGACTTGAGTAAAAGTCTAAAAGCATCTGGTTTTAAATATACTTCAGTATCAAAACACTATAAATCCTTTCAACTTCCTTATATTAAGCAAACTAGACGCCACAATTATTTTTTACGGATAGCCAGGGGCACACTCCAACACTCAGGCATCATTTACAAACAAAGCATTTGTGTTTAGTGAGTCCGCCAGAGCAGAGGTAGTAGGGAGGGCCAAGGTGCTCTCTTGATAAGTGTGTGAATTTCACCATTTCCCTGCCATGCTAAGCATTCAAAATGTATTGAGTACTTTTGGGTGTCAGGGAAAACATACGGGAGCAAAAAGTACATATTTTCTTTAGGAAAATATAAATAGTCAAGTAAAGTACAAAGCTATTGGGCATCGGAAGCACTTCTTACCACGAGATCGCCTTGCTATTCATGTTGAATGCCAATTTGAGCTAAGCAAGCTGCTAAATATACTGTGTAGGCTATTAGAGGCTGTAGGCTACCTGCATCGAACTAGCCAAACCATGGCAAAATGGAATTACAATCATAAACCCAGATTTTAGTCAGTGGGCCTAGCCTATGGACAAGTCAATATTCCAATAAACCATTCCTAACGGTTTGTAGTCTTAACATCTGACACAATTGCCAGAAAATAGCCTAACATTCGTTTTTTTGAAGTGTATTTATTTATTAGTCACATTAGCTCGCAATAATTCTTATTTTAATGGGAAAACTTTTGCTTCTAAGGTCGTTAAAATCAAGATTCCTTCCTAATTCCGTCAAGGTTATGGAAAGTGTTAATTGGCTAAAAGTGGCAACTCCGCTATTGCTGCAGTTTCAGGCCTTGTGTTCTGGTTTAGAGTAGTCATTTATTCAATATTTTTTTTGCTGGACCTGGCAACCCTGAACTCTAGGGACAACCTTTAAAAAAATCAATATGAAACATTGTCGGCCCAAATGACCCCGATTACCCAATTGTTGTGGTCTGGCACATGGACTCAAATCAAGAATTGGAAGTATCGGTTGGACGAACATCCTCTTGTGCTATATGCTTTACACTACTTCAATTCAATTCAATTCAAGGGCTTTATTGGCATGGGAAACATGTGTTAACATTGCCAAAGCAAGTGAGGTAGACAACATACAAAGTGAATATATAAAGTGAAAAACAACAAAAATTAACAGTAAACATTACACCTACAGAAGTTTCAAAACAGTAAAGACATTACAAATGTCATATATATATATATATATATACACATACAATGTACAAATAGTTAAAGGACACAAGATAAAATAAATAAGCATAAATATGGGTTGTATTTACAATGGTGTTTGTTCTTACTGTCTAACGGCTGTATGGAAGCGTTCACATAATCACCACCGTTTTAAAGTGTAGTTACTTGTGGCTAGCTAGCATAGACCTAAACGCCATGGTGGCAAACATTATATGATGAATGTTAGCTAGTTTTCTGTAGCGCTCACCCTGTCGGTAATACATATCGTTCACAGTGTTTCCGTAAACTCTCCAAGCGAAGTGGATGGCAATGAGACTGACAACAAGCCAGCTAAACAGGATCTTGAATATTGACACTCTCATATCATTAGCCAACCAGTCATCCACAAACTCGGAAAGAAACGACACAAACCCGTCCACAATACGGGATAAAAACTCGAAATCCCACGGCTCTTCCATTTTATAAAACGCCACCCAACGTGTATGATTTGTCAAAAAAACATGCCTTACCTAAACCAGCTAACGTTATGGCTGACTGTTACAATTCGTCAAAAATATTTGAGTGAACTCACAGATGTAAATATTTGCTTTTAGTGTTATCTACTTATATCAGGCTTTCTAAACCCAGAGACGCAACATCGCGAGACTTCCGGGAACGCTTGCGAAACAGATGAAGCAGACCAGGTGGGTTGAGAAGTCTGTGGCCGTGCTCGAGAGCATCAAAACCATGATGTGGTGTTTTCGAATGAATCGTTATTTTTTAACTTCTCTTTTTACTAACTCGAGTCATAATTCGTTCATTTTAGTCATCCGTTTAACCTGCTAGTGCTGGCCACAATGAGATCATCGAGCAGGATTAATACACGCTCCTCCGGCTCAGCGGCTCCAGAGACTTGCTCCGACCAGCAACTGTCTGTCATTTTCGCGCACAGGATTAGATCATGAGCACAGAGAATATAAATACATGTCTAGAACTGATAATTGACCACATGGTGCAAGAATGAATGCAAATAATTGATTATTGAATGTTATCGATGGACACAGCTTTGTAACAGCAAAACATACACAGCCCGAACTTCGAATCGTTTGGCATTCAAGTAATGCATTATTGCGCCAAGAGTCGTTCACAATCTAGTCCGGTTGCGGCACAACCAGTGTATAAAACATGTATTTGTTTGTCTATCAATAAATGTACATTGTTTAAAGTATCAGTCACAAATTACATCTCCAATAAGCCCCCTATGGTGAACGACATGCTTGTAGAATCATGACGTGAGTTTTCAGCTCGCCGGAATGGGGTCCTGCCTGCCCGCTATGGTGAATGGGATGTGAACGAGAGGCTTGTAGATTCATTACTCTTTCGAGTTTTCAGTTCATTGTCCACCGGCAAGGGGTCCTGCATGCTGTGGGAATTACTGACTCAAATGAACAAAATGAGTCGAAATATTCATTCTTTTGACTGAATGAGTCGAAAAGATCAGTCAGTTAAAAGAGCTGACTTTCCCATCACTTCATGTATCATTGGTAAACTAATAATCAGTATTTATTCATGACGCAAGGTGATTTGTAGATCAGTCAGTCGGCAGTCGCCTGCAATGTCGAACAAGTCCAATGAGAGAAGTCAACAATTCTTAGTTGTTTATTTTTTCAAAATCTAAAGGCACAACCTAGATTGGGCCAATGTTTTAAGTAGTTGAACAAGTTATTACTCAAAATTCGTGAAAGTGACAAATTGACACGTTTTCATTTTCGTCAAAAACATTATTTGTCACATGCCCCGAATATAACAGGTGTAGAGTAAACCTTACCGTGAAATGCTCACTTACGAGCCCTTAACCAACAATCCGGTTTTAAAAAAGAAATTAAGAAACATTTGCATAATAAACTAAAGGACTAACGAGTAACACAATAATATAACAATGAGGCTATATTCAAGGGGTACAGGTTAGTCGAGGTAATATGTTACATGTAGGTAGGGATAAAGTAACTATGCATAGATAATCAAATAGAGCAGCAGCGTATGTGATGGAATGTGAACGCATGTGTGTCTGTGGCGTCAATATGCGTGTTGGGGTGTCAATGTAGTATGTGTGAGTTTGTAGTTTGAGTCCAGTGCATGTGCAAGAGAGTCCGTTTTATAACGTTAGTTATAAAAAGCTTTGGTTAAACTGCAGTACTGTAGCAAAACTATAGGAGCAGTCGACACCGTGCTTCTAGACCGGAACCCTGGCCCATTGCCCTGGCACGCACTCTGACTTGGGAGGGGGAGTTTCTCCTCTCATTGGTTTATTACTTGCTCCATCTAAATTACCATTGGCCAACGTATCCTATCTGCTGTCACCATTGGGATTCCGGATGTGCTGTTGTGAGTGTAAAAATTGTTTTTCGGCAATTTGCCTACCAGTTATATGGCCTAAATTCACGTTATACACGATTTAACAACGGAATATTTAAACGTAGGTGAGCTTTGTTTTTTTGTACAATGTTTCAAGGTATGTCAGTGTGCGTCAAAACGGGGGTTGTCGGGAGCACTGGAATGTCTTTTACTGGCTAGTGTGTGTAGTGAGGGGTAGCCTGCAATAAAAACATGCAGGAAGAAAAGCTAAATAAATCAAACCTAGCTAACTATCTTATTTGCTAGCTAGGTAGGTCAATTCATCCAAGTAGCTAGAATAAGATGCGTTTTCATTTAAACCTTACGGTAGTTGGCTATGATAACGTTAGAATTACAAGGCGTTTTCATTTAGACCTAACGTTGGCATTGCAATGATGATGATGATGATGTATGTGTTCAGGGCCCGGTTTCCCAAAAGCATCTAACGGCTAAATATATATATATTAGTTCCAAATGATGAATTTAACATTAAGATGCCCTGGTTTGGATGCACATTTGCTTCCCCCTGCCTGTGGCTTTAGCTGTTTTAAGAAATGAACGACTCAAGTTGAAGTTTTAAAGCGTTATTAAGTAGCTAAAGCTAACGTTGCGAGTAACATACGGCTACTTAGCTATGTTCTCACTGCAGGGGATTTAATCTTATAAAGATGCCATTGAGTGCTTGCTACCGAAGCTAAAGCCACATATCTGCTGACCCATTTTAACCTGGCTCGTCATCTAGGCGTTAGCTACTTGCATGACCAGTTTGTGGCCAGCTGCGTAGCTCGATCCCAAGTGGTGTGTTGTTGTAGGACGACAGGAACTGTTAACTGAATATCAAATAAATGACTAGTATGCCAATGAGCGCTTCGTTTTCTGTGATTTACAGTGTCTGTGATGTCAACATGGAGAGAGATGACAGTCAAGAAAAAGGAGAGACAGAGGAGATAACAAGTTGTGATCAACCCTCTGCTGACTGCATCCCGTCAACTGGTAATGAAATGCCTTATGTCATCTAATCTAGAATGAAAGTTAGCTCATCATTAACCCTCTAGAGTCTACTAAACTAACATATAGAATTGTTGTAAGATGGTCATACCAAGGATCATTTAGATATTTCTGTTGGAAATGTAGGACCTCTAGGTGTGTGTGTGTGTATATATACAACATATTTGATGAAATATTGAATTTGGCCTTACTGCTATTAGCCCATAGAAACGCATTGAATTACAGATTCATACATGGAAAAACAGAAGGAAGTTTGTTTTGAAGCGTCTGTCCTATATCTGACAGACACTTGCGGAATGCCTATATCGGCGGCTGCGGGGATTGAGACGCAGTCCATACAAAAAAAAAAATAAATCTCTAGCTTCAACATACTATTTTTATAGGGATTGTTGTATTATGCTAATTAGATTCCCAGTTTGGCTGCAGAGATTGACTTAGAGGTTTAATGGCAATGTAGCTGATCTTGAAATGCTTCCACACAGAAAGTAGGGAGATCTGCAGTGTTTGTGATTATTTTACTGAGTATTGTCTGATTTTTCAGGTTCTTCTTATCACATTCCGGCCCTGCCCTCTGACAATCCCCCAGTTCCTGAGCCTGCTGGAACAGTGGGAGGAGACAAAAACACCAATGTGACTTTAGAGGAGCCTACATATCCACCTACATCAGATTCTATGGGAGAGAAGGGGCTACAAGCAGCTCCTGACCAGGATCTAGGACCGGCTCCTGTTCTGGTAAAAGAGGAAGAGACTAATGTGTGCAGTAAGATAGAATATCAGAACTGCTCAGGTGGTCAACCAGAGACTGTCACAGAGGAGGTTTCAGCTGAGAATGGGCAGGATGACTCAGGGGAGTTTATCGTCACTATTTTGGCCAGGGGTAAATTGGAGGAGCAAGGTCTGGGAGTGAAGAGGCATTCCTCTCCACTGTCAGAGACTGGCGCCCCAGAGGCCCCACCATCCCGTGACGAAGACGTGACAGCGGAGAGCTGGAGGCAGCACAGGAAGCATGTGTTTGTCCTGAGTGAAGCAGGGAAGCCCATATACTCTCGCTACGGCAGTGAAGAGGCTCTGTCGTCTACCATGGGAGTCATGATGGCACTGGTGTCCTTTGTCCAGAGTAGTGACAACATGATCCGCTCGGTCTACTCAGGTGAGAATTTCTAGAATTTCCTTACGTTCATGACTGTGACAATAACTGTTACTGAAAGTGTAATGAATTGCTCACTATAGGTGTTTATTCATCATTATTTGCTCCCCCTGTACAGCTTTACATCCTTTTTTTCTCTTCCATGTCTGTACCCTCTACCCCCCTCAGATGGGCACACAGTGGTGTTCATGCAGAAGGGTCCTCTGGTGCTGGTGTCTGTGTCAAGCAGCCGTCAGTCAGAAAAGCAGCTGCGTGGTGAGCTCCTTTACGTCTACTACCAGATCATCAGCATGCTCACCCAGGCCAGCATCGCTCGCATCTTCCAACACAAGAAGAACTATGACCTGCGGCGACTACTGGCCGGCTCCGAGAAGATCCTAGACGGCCTCCTCAACCTGGTGGACTCGGACCCCAGCTTCCTGCTGGCAGCGGTACACTGCCTGCCATTGGTCTCCTCTCTCAGGGACTCCCTCAGCCAGATCCTGCAGAAGGCCATCACCCCCAACCTGGTCTTCTCCATCCTCATCGCCAAGAACCAGCTGCTCACCATCGTCCAGGAGAAGACGGTGATCGAGGACGCCAGGCTGGAGCCTGCTGACGTCCACCTGCTGCTCAACCTCATTGGGGCCTCCTCTGCCTTCCAGGCTGGAGAGATCTGGACTCCCATCTGCCTGCCTCTCTTTAACCCTGACTGTTACTTCTATGCCTACATCTCCTACCTGGACCCCCCAGAATGCACTGTGTGTCTGCTGCTGCTCTCCACGGATAAGGAGGCATTTTATGCGGTGGCAGAGTGTAAGAGGAGGATAGAGGTGGCCATGCTGGCTCAGAGCTCCCTGAGCCTCATAGCCAAGGCCCACTCCTACAGCGTGAGCCAGGTGGGCGTCTCAGACCTCAGGCACTTCATGTACAAGCCCTTTGACGTGCCAGACAACCACAAGCAGCTCACCCAGTTCACCAGGTAGGTGCTATCTATTCTGTTGTGCTTTTGTAACCTTCACCCAGTGAATGATTCACGTCTGAATGATTCACGTCTGAATGATTCACGTCTGAATGATTCACGTCAGTCTATTTCATGTAACTTTTTTTTCACATTTTTTAAATTTTTTAAATATACTTTTTGGACTAAATATTCTCTGGATACTGGTCCTGCAATGTGTTTTAATGTGCAGACAGATTAGCCTTCAAATATAATTACTCAAAAAAGGAATGTCAAAGGGGAGATGTGTAATATGTAAAAGAAAAAACATGTGCCTCAGGTCAGATCATATTCATCCTCCAGTAGCCTTGTGCAGTTTACCATAGTATTATTAAAGAATCATAGAAATTGAAAGCACATGATATCTATAATGATACTAACACGATTGTATAGTTCTCACTGTAAGAAAAAGCATGCCAAGTGACCTATTTATCTTGATTGGTAGCTTTGGGTTTCTTATTAGACGAGTTGTACCAGTGAACACAACCTTGCAAAATCTTATACAACTGGGGAAATAAATATTCTCCATGCAATGCTGCGTTAGACAGGCTAACATTTCAGTCTAACTTACATTAGAGCTTGATCAAAGTTGGGGAAGCAAACATGTATATTTTGCTGAACACTGTTTGGCAATTCCATTTTCATGTACAGTTCATTCGTAAAAGTATTCAGACCCCTTGACTATTTCCACATAATGGATTCAATTGTTTTACACACAATACCCAATAATGACAAAGCAAAAACATGGTTTTAAGAAATGTTTGCATATTTATATAAAAAAACTGATGTCACACTTACATAAGTATTCAGGCCCTTTACTCAGTACTTTGTTGAAGCACCTTTGGCAGTGATTACAGCCACGAGTCTTCTTGGGTATGACGCTACAAGCTTGTCACAGCTGTATTTGGGGAGTTTCTCCCATTCCTCTCTGCAGATCCTCTCAAGCTCTGTCAGGTTGAATGGGGAGCGTTGCTGCACAGCTATTTCTAGGTCTCTCCAGTGATGTTCGATCAGGTTCAAGTCTGGCCTCTGGCTGGGCCACTCAAGGACATTCAGTGACTTGTCCCGAAGACACTCCTGTGTTGTCTTGGCTGTGTGCATAGGGTTGTTGTCCTGTTGGAAGGTGAACCTTCACCTCAGTCTGAGGTCCTGAGTGCTCTGGAACAGGTTTTCATCAAGGATCTCCCTGTACTTTGCTCCGTTTATCTTTCCCTTCAGCCTGACTGGTGTCCCAGTCCCTGCCGCTGAAAAACATCCCCACAGCATGATGCTGCCACCACCATGCTTCACCAGAGGGATGGTGCCAGGTTTACTCCAGATGTGATGCTTGGCATTCAGGCCAAAGAGTTCAATCTTGGTTTCATCAGATCAGAGAATGTTGTTTCTCATGGTCTGAGAGTCTTTAGGTGCCTTTTGGCAAACTCCAAGCGGGCTGTCGTGCCTTTTACTGAGGAGTGGCTTCAGTCTGGCCACTCTACCATAAAGGCCAGAATGGTGCAGTGCTGCAGAGATTGTTGTCCTTCTAGAAAGTTCTCCCATCTCCACAGAGGAACTCTAGAGCTTTGTCAGAGTGACCATCGGGTTCTTGGTCACCTCCCTGACCAAGGCTCTTCTCCCCTGATTGCTCAGTTCGGCTAGGCGGCCAGCTCTAGGAAGAGTTTTGGTGGTTCCAAACGTCTTCCATTTAAGAATGATGGAGGCCACTGTGTTTTTGGAGACCTTCAATGCTGAAGAAAGTTGTTGGTACCCTTCCCCAGATCTGTGCCGACACAATCCTGCATCGGAGCTCTATGGAACATTCCTTCGACTTCATGGCTTGGTTTTTGCTCGGACATTCACTGTTAACTGGGTGACCTTGTGTAGACAGGTGTGCGCCTTTCCAAATCACATCCAATCAATTGAATTTACCACAGGTGGACTCCAATCAAGTTATAGAAACATCTCAAGGATGATCAATGGAAACAGGATGCACCTGAGCTCAATTTTGAGTCTCATAGCAAAGGGTCTGAACTTTTGTAAATAAGGTATTGTTTTTTAAGTTTAATAAATGTGCAAACATTTCTAACCTGTTTTCACTTCGTCATTATGGAGTATTGTGATGTCATTATGGAGTATTGTGTGTAGATTGAGGATCCTTTTTTAAATTTAATACATTTTAGAATAAGGCTGTAACGTAACAGAATGTGGGGGAAAATCCAAGGGGACTGAATACTTTCCAAATGCCCGATGTCTTGCTGTCTTTTTTTAATTACATTTGATGTGCTGTTGATTTCAGCCCAGAGATGGAGGCTCCTTACAGCACGGAGGAGGAGAGGATGAGGCTGCTGGACCTGTACCGGTACATGCACGGTCGCATCCACAGCTCTTCCAGGGCCCTCAAGCTCATCTACCACGTGGCAGAGAGGGAAACGCTGCTGGCCTGGGTATGTCACTCCCACAAGGATTTACACGTGGAAGTGTTACTATGGGCAGCTCCAAGAAGCTCTCTGTACAGGATGTTTTCTGGAGTCTTGGTCTCAATGACCTGCATTCCGGTGTAGATATGAAGTGAGCTATTTTGGATTGTTGCTAGCATTCATGCGGCATACTTCTCAGCTCAATGGAACATAACAGTAATTTACAAAGTATTTGAAACTGTTGAAATGGATCTGCTAAGACCGCTTATTGCATCTTTGTCCTTTTTCCTCTATAGGTCACAAGTAAATTTGAATTGTACACCTGCTTCAGCCCCTTGGTGACTAAGGCTTGTGCCATTAACGCCATAACCAAGCTTCTACGGTGGATCAAGAAGGAGGAGGACCGTCTCTTCATCCGATACCCACCCAAGTATTCAACCACGCCCAACCCCAGCAAAAGCTCCCGAAGGTCTGACCAGCAGGATTCCACAGATAATGGCTTCATGTCTCTACTATAGAGCTGCTCTATCTCTGTGCTTAGCTCCGGCTCTTCCACTCTGTCAACACGTAGTTTGTACACTGGTTCTACAAGAGGTTTGGCACTGACCACATCCTACATCTTTGGGTACTTCATTGAATTTTGACCACTGGACTATTTAAGGAGAACTTGCCTTTTTGACACTTTCAGACTCTTCTGTACCTTTATGAGAAAGCATGTACAGGAACTGCATTAACACTTTAGATTACAGTCGAACAAGTTGATGTTCAGGGAATCTGTAAAGAGAAAGCAAACATTTTTAAATTGGCTAGTGGTGGAACATTGAAGATAATTTTCAATGCTATTGAGTTTTTATATTGTTTTATTCTATTGTAACAAAAGTGAGAACTTCTCGAATGCATCATATCAAATACTTGTTACATATAACTATTTCAAGTCAAGCTTTCATGGTCATTGACACTGTAGCACATGACAAATGAAATGGGACTACCTACATTATAGAACTACTCTTGAATTTGTTTTCAACTGCCTAATAATTATAATTATTGCTAGAAACCTTAGATGTTGACAGGCTGACACAGGATTTAGTTTAAGTGTGGTTATTGGTGGGATGAACAGGAAATGAAATCATTAAAATGTCTGAATTTTGAAATGTCATCTTCATGAAAATTGGAAGGATTACCACTTGTATGTGGATATTTGATATGACTTCTACATGTCGTTCTCAGTTGATACAACTGTTTGACTTGCATGTTATCTTTGCAGTTTAGTTTGTAAATAGTGTTAACTCAGTTAATTATGCTCTGGTAATGTAAATATACAGTTACATTGTCATTCTATCCTTTATTGCTGGGAACCAAATTCTTCACCCACAGTCTACTCTAGTAATCCTCATGTACTTGATGGTTAACTGCTTTGTCCAGCACACTCATAAAATCCCACAGAGTCCTAATTTGTGGGGTTCTTTATTCAGAGACACTTCATGCAAATTCTTGTTGGATACCAGGATCCGCTATCCTGGACTTTGTGTCATGTTCTGACTGGTGGCTTATCTGTTAGGAACATCTTATCTAGAGTATTCATGTTCAGTTGGTTCTTAAATAAATCCCAGGTTGCACAAACCACCTTGTCATTCTTTAACTGAATGTTAGATTTTTACGAGACTGAGAACAACCAACCATTTAAAACTTATTTATTGTGATAAAATATCATTTCAGACAGATTGTAGATCTTGTGGTACAATTCAAATGACAAGATCCAGAAGTCCTCTGCCACCTCAGTCTAGGAGGCTGGTGCACTTTTATGCTGACACAATTACAGGGTTTTGTGCCAACTGACCACATTCTCTGATATATCAATAAGTATTGTCACTGATACAAATAGCTACAGAGCTTAATCTTTTTCCATATTTATTTTTAAATAACACTTTCAAATTGTCACACGATGTAAATTAAAATCTAATTAGATTTTTGCATTCCTTAAATTACTTTGTGTATTATAAACACAGACATTTACATATATACAACATGATGTGCATATGCTTCTACACATGCACACGAGTTATATCACATTTTCTTTATATACCTATGGCTTCACAGCTCATATGTTCTTGAAACCTTTTCTAACAGATTGTGCTTTTCAAGTCATTGGAGGGTTTGCAAATAATATTTCGCCACGTTATTGACCTTGTTAAAAAAAAAAAAAGTGGTTGCAGTGACCGCTGACATGACCGGTGAGAAACAGCATCATCTCCATTGTCCTGACTAGACATTCAAAAGTCCTCATGTTCCATCAAATAGCTGCAACAAGCACACAATTTTCACTTCATATTAAAAAAAAAAAAATCCTTCACAATGTGTAAAAATATGTTTAAGAAGCATGGTATTTCAATGACAAATACAATCTGAATATGCTTTGAATCTAGCAAATCCCTTTTGAGGATAAAACAAATACTATGTATTTTCTTGATTCACTTGGCCTAAAACAACCATAATAATCATTAGACTCATTGCAACGGAGTGGTTGTGTAAAAGACCAAAACTAAAATCACAATGAATAATCACATTTTATCATGTCTTAGGAACTCCTCTCACATTTTCCCCAAATTCCAAAATGATAATGTTCACCCGAAGAGATGAGTCAACCAGACCATCACTCACTTAAGTATATCAAACCACTCAAATTCCATGTCCACCATCTGGTGAATTAATGAAGATACGGTCGTTCTTCTCTCACTCAAGCTCTTTGTTATTGGTTTGATCCCTCCTAACCAGACAGATTACGGTGGATTTGCACACTGATAAAAATCCTTCATATGAAATTGGAGGGGTTGAAACTGAGGTTCCCCTTAGCGTGGTTCATAACGTGGTTCAGGTGTATCATGGCACGGTCGTATGCCGTGTGTACAGACTTGCGGACGCTGGGCTTCTTGCCCTCCATCAGCCGCAGTTTGTCCACTGTGTCATCCATCCCCATTGGCAGCAACTTGTCCTGTGGGAGCCATTGCCTGAAAAGCAGCAAGAAGGTTCAACAGAACAACAAATACAATAGGAAGGAAACCTCTTTAGACCAGCTCTATTTTCCTGGACCCATTAAAAAGTGTCCTAGGGTAAGGAATGTTTTTTTTTTGGATACAATAGCATGGAATCAATAGACACACACATCAACTATCCAGCAACTATGTGACTTGTCATTCAGCAGAACACTCATCTTTACTTTCTTACCAGGTCCTTTTGGTGTCGAAGAACAGCACGAGGTAGTGCCTCTCCCCTGTCGCTTTCTGCCTCCGCTCCCCTAGTTTGAGCACGTCCCCAGGAGGCACGGGGATGGGGATGCCGTTGTGAAGAAGCCCTTCCTGAGGCATGTCAGGGTCAACAACCTGGGGAAATCAATTGGCGGTTTATGTATCCGGTTACTCTCTGTGCTACAACAACAACTGGTAAAGTCAAACTCAACGACATCTAAAAGATGGTAACTTGTCAACCACTACGTGTGCCAAACCGAAAACTCTTGAAAATCAAGCCAAGTCTATTGCAGTGCCTTCAGAAAGTGTTCACACTCATTTTCACACTCAAATGTTGTTGTGTGACAAAGTAAGATTAAAATGTATTTAATTGCCATGTTGTGACAACGATCTACACAAAATACTCTTGTTCGTGTGGAAGAATGTACTTTTAAAAAAATTAAATGAACAAAACACAAATATATTTTTATTACATAAGTATTCAACCACCTGAGTCAATACATATTAGAATCACCTTTGGCAGTAATTACAGCTGTGAGTCTTTCTGGGTAAGTCTCTAAGAGCTTTCCACGCCTGGATTGTACAATATTAGCTCATTATGCTTTTTAGAATTCTTCGAGCTCTGTCACGTTGGTTGTTGATCATTGCTAGACAGCTATTTTCAAGTCTCGCCATATGTTTTCAAGTCGATTTAAGTAAACTGTAACTAAGCCCCTCAGAAACATTCAATGTTGTCTTGGCAAGTAACTCCAGTTTGGCCTTGCGTATTAGGTTATTGACCTGCTGAAAGGTGGATTTGTCTCACAATGTGTTGGAAGCAGACCAGGTTAACCTCTGGGATTTTCTTTTTAATCCTAAAAAAACTCCCTAGTCCTTGCGGATGACAAGCATACCCATAACCTGATGGCGCCACCACCATGCTTGAAAATATGGGGAGTGGAACTCGGTGATGTGTTGTATTTGCCACATTATTTTGCAGTATTACTTTAGTGCCTTATTGCAAACAGGATGCATGTTTTGGAAGATGTTTTATTCAGTACACGCTTCCTTCTTTTCACTTTTCACATTTAGGTTAGTATTGTGGAGTAACTACAATCTTTTTGAGGCATCCTCAGTTCTATCACAGCCATTTAACTCTGTAACTGGTTGAAAATCACCATGGTGAAACCCCTGAGTGGTTTCCTTCCTCTCCGTCAATAGAGTTAGGAAGGACACCTGTATGTTTGTAGTGACTGAGTGTATTGATACACCATCCAAAGTGTCATTAATAATTTCACCATGCTCAAAGGGATATCCACCCATCTACCAATAGGTGCCCTTCTTCGCAAGGCATTGACAAAACATCCCTGGTCTTTGTAGTTGAATCTGTGCTTGAAATTCACAGCTCGACTGAGGGAACTTACAGATAATTGTGCTTCAACTTAGTACTGAGTAAAGGGTGTGAATACTTATGCAAATGTGATATTTCAGTTGTATTTTCTTTATACATTTGCAACCAAATGTTATATATATTTTTATTTTTTAGGCTTGCCATAAACAAAGGGGTTGAATATTTATTGACTCAAGACATTTAAGCTTTTCATTTTTTATTAATTTGTAAAAAAATAATAAGAAGAATTTAAAAACATAATTTCACACACTTTCACATTATGGGGTATTGTTTGTAGATCAGTGACACAATCTAAATGTAATTCATTTTAAAATGAGGCTGTAACAACAAAATGTGGAAAGAGTGAAGGGTTGTGAATATTTTCTGAAGGCACTGTAGGTACATGCAATGAATTAATGACATAACTCATGTTCTCTCACCATTGCTGGGTATGATGGATATCCACGACACTTAGCCCAGACCAAGTCCAGTGGTGTGAGCTCTGTCTGACTTTCAAAGGGCAAAAGAATACTCATCCCTGAGGACAAAGACAAGGGATGACATGGATTTTTAAAATTATATATCATGAATTCAAAATGATTGGCACCCTTGATAAAGATGAGCAAAAAAAGACTAAAATAAATAATATTAGTATAAAATAATTGTACAACTGCTCAGAGAGAGATTTTGTTTAATACAAAAAAAACATTTTCAAAAGATAGGGGTCAAAATTGGCACCAGTTTTCAATACTCTGCAAAACTCCCCATGCGATGATAACGGCACTGAACCTTCTTCTAAAATATTTTATGAGATTGTAGAACGCATTTTAGGCTATTCTTCCATACCAAATCTTACATTTCTTTGTGGAATTGGATGTGTACTAGGGGTTATTGTCTTGCTGGAAGGTCCAATTCCGGCTAAGTTTTAGCCTCCTGGCAGGGGCAACAGGGTTTTTGGCTAAAATGTCCTGGTACTTGATAAAGTTCATGATGCCATTGACCTTAAGGGTCCCAGGACCACCGGAAGCAAAATAGCCCCAGAACATCAAATAACACCATATTTTCCAGTAGGTATGAGGTTATTTTCTGCATATTTTTTTTTCTTCCCACATCAACCCCACCACTGGTGTGCGTGGCCAAAGAGCTCAATTTTCATGTCATCTGACCATAGCACCGGTTCATTCCACGTGCCAATGCATTTAGCAAACTCCTGGCGTTTACATTTGTTGGTTGCTCTCAAAGGCTTTTTTTCTATCTCATGTTAGCTATCTGATATTTCTCTGTCAAATCACAGCTATGCCAAGATAGCAAGAACTAGTGTCTGGAATGTGTTTCTTGAGACACTCGTTCTACAACGCCTTGCTACTCGCTAGTCTAATCAAATAATGTAGCTAGCTAGTGGAACCAACTCCAGGCACGGTCTTACTGCCAGCAAAACTTGTAGCTAGCATTGGCTGTAATACCTTTCCTGGACATCTGATTGTTGAACAACTTCTACGGAAGCCAATTTTCACTTGAGTAGCCATTTCCAACCCGAGCCTGACAGACCCCGACATTATGCACCGGGTTAGGGCCGGGTAAGGCCTGTGTTTTTGTTCTCCATCGATAACTAGGGTACGGGCAAGGCATCACTAAATTGATCACTAGCTTTTTGAAGCAGAGCCATTTGCTCGCGCTCTGACTAAGATCATAACGTGGTGTCAGAAGTGCTTCCACCTCGTCAAATATAAGACAGGAGAGAAGTTCCTTGAGTTTTGTCAGAGTTTAGAATGACGATAAGTAGCTACAGCTAACTACTCCCTAATCTCTCTTCATTGAGCAGAGCAGCCCAAGCGAAGACGTTGCTATGGCGACGCAGAGCGCGTTGCACCTAGGGAGCGAGTGACAGACAGAGAGGAGCAAGTCATGGATTTACTAAAGGAGGAAGTTATTTCTGATTTGGGTCGTACATTTGGCAGAAGCAATCGGGCCTGGGTATGGTAGGGCCTAAACGTCGCGGGCATGGGTAGGACATGAGCATTGCACGTCAAGCTACTGCAAAAGATACTCGTGTTGTTTGTGGAATTTGTTTTGCATGGCCTGGTGCGCCGGGTCTGCTCATTTTCGACCATTCCATTGGTGCTCCTAAGATGAGGTCTGCACCCGCTCCGGGCACTGGGCCATGCAAGGCGAACTTGCCCAGTCTTTCCCAGAAAACACGGTGCCCCCTATGTCTTTATAGGCAAAAGGGGCATGAATTGTTGACATCATTTTAACGCTAACCCTCAAGTAAATCATGATGCAGACGAGACCGACATGATGACCAAAATCATCCTATTGAAACTTTGTAGTCAATTTTGAAACTAGAATAAATGTTTCTGACTCATATAGATGCAACATAGGCCATTTTCAAAAGGAGAAGTTGGTTTTCATGGGAAGTTGACCTTTAATAAGTGTATTATTGTTTTAATAGCAAAAGAATGTTTTGCCTGAAGGTCAACCAACATTTTTCTCTTTGCATTTGTAAGTTCCCATGGTGATGGTTGACAAAGGGATTTTACATGGGTGTGACCTCATATTTATACCCCAGTGAAACAAGAAGCCATGGAAGACCACAATACGGTTCCTTAAACTGAGATTAAATTCAAAAAGTAGAATGTTAATGCAGATTTGATTTATAACACTCTTTAGAGAGGTGGCAATCATGTTGACCCCTATCTTCGAGAGAAGAAAAAGTATTACTTTTTCTCTGAGCAATTGTATTAGTATAAAATAATATAATTTCCCCCCAAAAAATGTAGCATACAATATAGCTTGGTATTTGTATTCTTAATTTTTTGCTCATCTTTATCAAGGGTGCCAATCATTTTCCACCCGACTGTATACATCCATATTTGCGAAATCATAGCTATTATGTCTGACCCTAAGGTATGTGGTGCATGGACACACTCACCTGAGCCTCCATTCTGCCTCTCTGGGACTTTAGCCAGAGCTGGTTTACCACGACTGCGTTTGGGTAGCAGGGGGGCACTACATCCATAGACAGAACAAAGGGAAGATGCATGTTATTTCTGAATATATTCCACCTTGCAAATCAGAGCATCAGGTGTTCAGAGAGATTCTCACCTGTGTTTTTGGTCATTGGATGGTGGGTCTGAGGAGTCCTCTTTGTGCTTTCCTAGCCCATTTGTCAAGCCTAGTAGAATACAAATTCTGTTAATTGATGTCGTCGTCATTATTATCTACCCTCTCTTCCCATATTCAACCCTCACAAATAAAGGGTGAAGACATGTTTTCCTTTATAATAAGTAATAACTTGTTAATACAACCACATACAGCTTTTCTTTTTTATTTAACCAGGTAGGCCAGTTGAGAAGTTCTCATTTACAACTGCGACCTGGCCAAGATAAAGCAAAGCAGTGCGACAAAACAACAACAGAGTTACACATAAACAAACGTGCAGTCAATAACACAATAGAAACATCTATGTACAGTGTGTGCAAATGTAGAAGAGTAGGAGAGGTAAGGCAATAAATAGGCCATAGAGGCAAAATAATTACAATTTAGCATTACAGATTGGCTGTGTACAGTACAGTGATCGGTAAGCTGCTCTGACAGCTGATGCTTAAAGTTAGAGAGGGAGATATAAGACTCCAGCTTCAGTGATTTTTGCAATTCATTCCAGTCAATGGCAACAGAGAACTGGAAGGAAAGGCGGCCAAATGAGGTGTTGGCTTTGGGGATGATCAGTGAAATATACCTGCTGGAGCATGTGCTACGGGTGAGTGTTGCTATGGTAACCTGTGAGCTGAGATAAGGCGGGGCTTTACTTAGCAAAACGTATAGATGACCTGTAGCCAGTGGGTTTGGCGATGAATATGAAGTGAGGGCCAGCCAACGAGAGCATACAGGTCGCAGTGGTGCGTAGTATATGGGGCTTTGGTGACAAAACAGATGGCACTGTGTGTTAGACTGCATCAAATTCGCTGAGTAGAGTGTTGGAGGCTATTTTGTAAATTACATCGCCAAAGTAAAGGATCGGTAGGATAGTCAGTTTTGCAGCATGAGTGAAGGATGCATTGTTGCGAAAAAGGAGGCCGATTCTAGATTTTATTTTGGATTGGAGATGCTTAATGTGAGTCTGGAAGGAGAGTTTACAGTCTAACCAGACACCTAAGTATTTGTAGTTGTCCACATATTCTAAGTCAGAACCGTCCAGAGTAGTGATGCTAGTCGGGCGGGAGGGTGCGGGCAGCAATCGGTTGAAGAGCATGCACTTAGTTATACTAGCATTTAAAAGCAGTTGGAAGCCACGGAAGGAGTGTTGTATGGAATTGAAGCTGGTTTGGAGGTTTGTTAACACAGTGTCCAAAGGGCCAGATGTATACAGAATGGCGTCGTCTCCGCAGAGGTAGATCAGAGAATCACCAGAAGCATTGATATATACAGATAAAAGAGTCGACCCGAGAATTAAACCCTGTGGCACCCCCATAGAGACTGCCAGAGGTCCGGACAACAGGCCCTCTGATTTGACACACTGAACTCTATCTGAGAAGTAGTTGGTGAACCAGGCGTGGCAGTCATTTGAGAAGCCAAGGCTATTGAGTCTGCCAATAAGAATACGGTGATTGACAGAGTCAAAAGCCTTTGCCAGGTCGATGAAGACGGCTGCACAGTATTTTATCGATGGTGGTTATGATATCGCTTAGGACCTTGAGCATGGCTGAGGTCCCCCCATAACCAGCTCGGAAACCAGATTGTATAGTGGAGAAGGTATGGTGGGAATGGTCGATGGTCTGTTTGTTAACTTGGCTTTCGAAGATTTTAGAAAGGCAGGGCAGGATGGATATAGGTCTATAACAGTTTGGGTCTAGAGTGTCTCCCCCTATGAAGAGGGGGATGCCCGCGGCAGCTTTCCAATCTTTGGGGATCTCAGACGTTACGAAAGAGAGCTCGAATGAAATGACAGAGCAAATGTAAATTAAATGTTTTGTATCTACCATCCTCTTTGACGAGATGGAGGGGCTTGTCTGCCTCGCTGTCAGAGTTGGACCCTCTGGACCTCAGGTGGTGGGATGACGGTGAGGAGGGTGTGGGCGGTGTGGGGGTGGGGCAGGGTTGGAGAGGGCGGTCACACTGGGAGGTTTTGAAATGGTGGGGGTACGGTCCAAGCCATTGGTTTTACCCTCAGTGGTCCGTCTGTTCTGTAACTGTGCCGCCTTGTTCTTTGAGAGTCTTGCTCCATTTTTAGCTTTCTTGAACAGAACCGATGTACGACGGCCAACTCCAACCAAAGGACAGGCATTAATGGGAGGACTGGGAGTTTCCAAAGGAGAGACCTCTTGAGAAGCCTCCCCCTGTTTGCACGGTGTCGGTGTCTCCCCAACTTCAGCATCATCATCACTCCGCCCGTTGCCCCCACTACGGGAGGATCTCTGGCGCTTGTAGGAGCGCCCTGGTGACCTTCGCCCTGTGGTCACTAGGCCCAGTAAGGGTGGTTCAGGCGGGGCATCGCCTGGCAGGGGGGACGACACTGGGCATGAAGGCTCTAGTGTTGGTGGAGAGTCATCTACAAGAAGGAAACATGCATTTATCACCTTGTTAAAGCTCAGACACACCGGTAGGATTGTCAAATGTTTGACTACCGACATTACTTAGCACTTCTGAACAGTGTGGGCAAATAATCTCTTTTTTATTCACACAGCAAAGATCTTGAAGTCGTCAGCCACTCAGCCTTGTTAAAATACTCCAAACCAGAAGGTGGCAGTAGCGTTGTTTGGCAATGCATATCCATGTTTATTGCTTATGGTCTAGATTCCAAGCTATCTGCACTAATGTTGCTATTTTGTAGAAAGCCCTTGTTGTTACTAGCCAGATGGCCACCTAGCCAGATGACGAAGAAACAATTGAACTCACCATAATCCCATGCCGCCAGTGCCAGCCCATAGACAAAAGTTTAGTTAGCTAGCTAACGTTAGATGTATATATTTTTGGCTCCCCCACGTGGGAGTTTGTGCTCTCTGATTGGCTCAAAGTCAAGTGGTTAGCCACTGACGAGCATTGCCATTCTACAAGTAGAATCGGTAGGTTCGTACAGGGTACAGCTTTTGTTCTAGCAAGAGAAGGACCGGCCTCCCACTGTGATAAGTACCTGTCGGCAGTCTATCGGCAGTGAGATTCTCTGTGTGTTTCATGCTTTAGGGCAGGGGTTCCCAAACTTTTCACTCAGACATTTTCTTGCAATTCTATACATTTTGCCATGTCTAATGTTTATTCATGTGATATTTGAGTGACTCAAACATTACAACAAAATCTTTATTTAGCCATTTTACATATAAAACCTTATTTGTTCATCAAAAATGTTGAATAACTCACCACAGGTTAATGAGAAGGGTGTGCTTGAAAGGATGCATATAACTCTGCAATGTTGGGTTGTATTGGAGAGTCTGTCATAAATAATTTTCCACACACATTCTGTGCCTGTATTTAGTTTTCATGCTAGTGAGGGCCGAGAATCCACTCTCACATAGGTACGTGGTTGCAAAGGGCATCAGTGTCTTAACAGCGCGATTTGCCAAGGCAAGAAACTCTGAGCGCAGCCCAATCCAGAAATCTGGCAGTGGCTTCTGATAAAATTTTCAGAGAACCGCTTGTTGTAATTTCGACGAGGCTCTCTTGTTCAGATATCAGTAAGTGGACTGAAGGCAGGGCATGAAAGGGATAACGAATCCAGTTGTTTGTGTCATCCATTTCAGGA
Organism: Oncorhynchus nerka; assembly: GCF_034236695.1. Classification (NCBI taxonomy): domain Eukaryota; kingdom Metazoa; phylum Chordata; class Actinopteri; order Salmoniformes; family Salmonidae; genus Oncorhynchus; species Oncorhynchus nerka. The sequence continues at coordinate 48,116,911 of NC_088397.1, forward strand.
AAGTACCTGCGTAATTGCGCACCCAGCTCACTCAGGTGCTTCTCTATATCACATTTGACACGGTCCGTAAGCTTGAGTTAATTTGCACACAAAAAAAATCATACAATGCTGAAAAGACCTGTGTGTTGTCCTTGTTAATGCAGACAGAAAAGAGCTCCAACTTCTTAATCAGTAATGAAAACTTTAAGCTCATCTCTAAATTTAAAAAAAAAAAAAACATGTCAATACTTTGTCCCTTGATGACCAGCACATTCTGTATGTTGTAAAAGCGTTACATGGTCGCTGCCCATATCATTACATAATGCAGAAAATACATGAGAGTTCAGGGGCCTTGCTTTAGTGTCCTAACTGTAGTGTCCAAAACGTCTTCCAAGCGTTCAGGTATTCCCTTGGCAGCAAGAGCCTCTCGGTGGATGCTGCAGTGTACCCAAGTGGCATCGGGAGAAACTGCTTGCACACGCGTTACCACTCCACTATGTCCCCCTGTCATGGCTTTAGATACCAGTATAGATACCAACACATCCTGACCACCAAAGTCCATTTGATGTCACTAAGCTGTCCAGTACTTTAAAAATATAATCTCATGTTGTCCTGGTTTCCAATGGTTTGCAGAAGAGGATGTGTTCCTTAATTGACACCCCATAAACATAACGGACATATACCAGGAGCTGTGCCAGGCCCTCCACGTTTGTTAACTCATCCAGCTGTAACGCATATAATTCACTGGCTTGTATGCGAAGCAGTAATTGTTTCAAAACATCACCTGCCATGTCAATGATGTGTTGTGAAACAGTGTTGCTTGATGAAGGCATTGTCTCTGTATAGTTTTTTGGGCTTTTCCCCCAGCAATGTCCCAGCCATATCCGCAGCAGCAGGAAGAATTAAGTCCTCCACAATAGTATGCCTGTCTTAGCCACTCGGTAGCTCACCATATAAGACGCTTCTAGCCCCTTCTAATTAATGGTATCTGTTGCTTTCATACATGTCTTACTACTCGAAGGTCATCTTTATTCTCGCTCAAAATGGTCATGTTTTGTTTATAAATGTCTGCGCAAGAGTGAAGGTTTCCCACGAGAGAGTAACAGTTAATGTGATTGGATGTTGATTACAATGCTACCTGTATTTGACATTGTGTTGTTATTTCGCTGAACACTAGACGGTTTAATAAACATTTTGCCAATGAAACAAGGCTACTCAGGTGAGAAAGAAACCTCACCCAAATGTATTAGCTCCGTTGGAAAACATAAATGTACTGTTGAAAATGTGAAGACATTTTTTTATTTTTATAAATAAATGTGAATCACATTTTTATTTGGCGTACACTCGACGGCATTGCGCGTACCTCACCCAGTTTGGGAATACCTGCTTTAGGGTAATAACATCAGAATTGCACAACAACAAATCAATAATTTGACTAACACATCAATTATAGAAAGATTAGTAGGGTTAGAAAGCAACAATAAAAGTAAATCTCTTCTCTTACCTGTCCCCGGGGTAGAGGCTGATGTTAAAGGACCGTTCTCCACATTGCCCTTCTCTCCCTTTTCTTCTTCCCCCTCTTCCTCGACTTCTTCTTCTTTCCCGTTGAGAGACTGTGAGCGCTGCTGCTTGTGTCCGATCGTGTTGATCTCTCTGCGCAACAGCCGGATGCGTTTGGTTCTCCCTCCACTGGAGTGCATGGACGTCACCATGTCCAGCTTCTCCAGCAGGGCCTTCAGCTGCTCCTCTGTGGACAGGTGGAGCCTGTTGTCTGGGTCCAGGAGAGAGTCCACTGTAGAGAGAACACAAAAAGAGGAGAAAGAGAAGAGAGACATGAGTTATGATTGTGAAGCTTTATTCTCTGAACGCCATTCCACGGCCAACCCAACCTGTGAGCTGTGCTCACCGTCCTCCCAGGTGCATTGGTAGAAGCCGTGCATGTTGGGGAAGTCTGGGAGGTGCATGCCCGTGCTGGGGTCCAACCCGATGCTCTGGGCCTGTCTGTGGGCGTGGCGGAGGATGGCCCCTCCCACCTCCCGCAGATGCAGGGCGGCTCGGTGGAACGCGGTTTCCTTTGAGTTGTACCTCAGGCAGTTGGACACCATGAGGTTGAAGTCGCCCTCCAGGTCTGCAATGGAGCAGTAAGCATGGGCCTCCAGTTTGGAACGCATGCTGGACAAGTCCATGGGCTTGGAGATGAACTCCAGATAGTCCGGGACCTTCAATTAAAAACAAACAAGTGAACAAACTTTTCAAGAAAGAAGCAGGTGAGAAAAGCATAGCTAGAGGCTGAATTGTAAAGCAATGCAAAAAAAGACCAATCTAATCTTATCTAACTCTACTAACCTCTGCTAGATTCACAGGCTGAGAGAATATCTGCGCCGTGTCCTTCTCCTGAAGCTGGTCGAGGGTGGAGCGCAGCAGTATTAACGCAGGGGTCAACTTCAGCTCCAGAGCAGCCTGTTGAAGTTTCATCTGGAGGGAGAATGAAAGAGGGGGAGAGAAAGAGGTCATATGAAAGGGTGCAGAGTCATTTAAGGAAAGCAATTAGACAGATACAGTGACTGTAAAAATGCATTATTTTCATACGTCATATGCAAATTGTAACTCATGATTATACAGTATGTAAAATCATGGCCTCCCACGACTGACAAAAGTACCTGCTCTCTCTTTAGTCGCTCTCTCTTGCGAATGAGTTCCACCAGGAGCCGGGCTCTCTCCAGGTCCTGCCGCAACTTCTGCCAGTACCGTAGCTCCTCCCTTGCCGCACTAAGCTTCTCATCAGGCTCCCTCTGAACACATGCAAACACACATTTTACATTTCACTATCAACACAAGATCTATAATTGACATTAAGCCCCCCCCCCCCCCCGTATTTTCCTGACCTGCTCAGCAGTCTTGTGAGCCTGCAGATGCGAGTGCAGGCGCCGGATGAGAGGCATGCCGTTTCGGGATTGACGTTTCAGCAGCCAGTAGTTGTGAAGCCTCTGTATGAACTGGTTCTTCCTCTGGACAGCAACCCCAGTGCAAATCTTGTTCAGCCTGTTCATGACATTGCAATAACTGTTATTCATATTTTGGCATCTTTCCACTGTATAGATAGTGTATTAATAGTTAGTACAAGGCAGTTGTACTGTTCCATTAAACATACATTATTATTAGGCTATAAAAATGTGCTCTCTAAACTGAAGATCACTCAAAGCAAATATACCGGTAGTAAGAAGACAAAAGAGAATAATTCTACTGGGAGTGTTGTGTTCGTAGTAGGGGTGTGGGAGGGCTGACCTGTGAGAGGGGATCTGAGGCACCAGCAGCACAGGCACAGCGGAGCGACGGGCCGTCTGACCTTTCTTCTTCTTCTGGCCCTTGGGAGTCTTTTTACTGGGTAGGGCCAAGGGGCTCTGAGTGTATGACCTTTGACCTCTGTTCCCCCTTCCTCCCACCAGCCTCCCCTCCACATCACCAGACCCATCTCGCTTTAACCCGACCGGGGAGTGATTCTCACAGAAGGCAGTTTTCTTTACAGAGAAGGTGGTTCCGTTGACGCCGGTCTCTCGGACCGGGTCGATCTTCATGAAGAGGCCAGCCTTCTGGGCACAGGTGACATGGAAGGCCCGGTAACAGTTGGCCTTGTGGCACTGGATGGACGCGCCCCAGCCTTTCTGCTTGCACAGGTGGCAGGTGAGCTTCCAACGGGCTGGGGGGATGTTGTTCACCCCCTCCACGGGCTCCAGGAACACCGTGTTGGCAAAGCACACCTCTGGGATCCATATGGCACAGACTACGTGGGCCCAGCGTCCATCACTAGTCTGTTTGAAGGCACCTCCCCGGTTGGGGCAGAGCACACAGTCCACGGGGCGCGAGGGGGACTGCAGACAGCAGCGGCACAACCACTGGCCCTCAGGAATGTAGGGCACACCGTAACACTCCTGGTGGACGGCCAGGTTGCAGATGTCACAGAACAGGATGACGTTGCTGTTGAGACACTCGTCGTCCAGGCAGACGCAGCAGAAGGCATCCTCGTCTATGGCACTCTGGGACAGGGCCTGGCTCCGTGACTCCAGGATGGACTCCCTCTCCAGACGGTCGATCAGCAGCTCAAAGGTATCCGGGGAGACGGAAGCGTGGCCATCAGACACCCTCTTTTGGTTGACCATCTCCAGCCAGGCCAGGTCCTCCTCGTCCATGTCGTACTCTGCCTCACAGTCCTGCTCCTCTCCTGACTTCTCTATGAACCGGTAGTAGGCCGCAGGGAGGGGAGGTGCGGCTGAAGGACACAGGGAGTCCAGCACGCGGAAGGTGGGCTCAGGGAGAGGGCTTTGGTGGGAAGGGTGCTGGGAAGGATCGGTTTGGCTTTGCGTGTGTTGCTGACCGCCAGAACGTCGGCTCAGGTGAGATGAGGTTTTGCTCTCCCTCCTGCGGCCCTTTGGGTTGGGAGGTTTGCGCCCTGGTCTGGCTCTGCTCTGGGTTTGTTCGCTGTTTTCTTTGTTACTGTTGCACTCAACAATGTCCTGAGCCATCATCTCGTCCTCTGTGATGACTGGCAGAGGGTCTGTGATGTTGATCCTGTGAAGCCTTCCATCCAGGTCCACCTCCACCATCTTCTGGGCCTGAGCATAGGTCAAAGTCTCTCTAGATGGAGATAGTTGCAGTCTGTAGGGGGAAGGCGGCCGCGGCCGAACACTGGAGACCCTGCCCCTTCCCCTTCCCCGGCCCCGGCCCATCTCAAGCCCAACTTCTCCAGCACTGCATCCCCGCCTCCGCAGCCTCCTCATGGGGGTCTAGTTTCCTAGAATGGAGAGGGTGGAGTTATGCAACAAAAAAAAGAGAAAACAAATCTGTTGTTCAATTCTGAATTGCACACTAAGTCAATCGAGGAACTAATTAGAAGGTATCCTTCATTTGAAATGTCATGAATGATGATTACATAGCACATTAGGATAGAGAGACTATAACTTAGATGTATGTGAGATAAGGAAGACAACCCACCAGAGTAGATTTGAAACAGTCAAACACCAATTTATCAACATACAGTAGCTAATGCACTCACCAGTGCCAGCCTGCTGCAAGTTTGTGCAAGAGAGATTCACAGGAACATGCACATTACATTTTCTGGTCAAAATAGGGCAATTCAACGGTAATTGTACTGAGACTCAGATTTTTCATTTTTTAAAATTTATTTAACCTTTATTTAACTAGGCAAGTCAGTTAAAAACAAATTCTTATTTACAATGACGGCCTATCAAAAGGCCTCCTGCGGGGGACGGGGCTGGGATTAAAAATAAATAATTAAATAAAAATATAGGACAAAACACACATCACGACAAGAAACACAACACAACACTACATAAAGAGACCTAAGACAACAACATAGCAAGGCAGCAACACAACATGACAACAACATGGTAGCAACATAACATGACAGCAGCACAACATGGTAAACATTTCAAATGTATGCCAAACAAAAAAACATTAATTTCAAAGTATAACAAACCATACAACTCTGCAACTTTTACACTGACATTTTGACAAAAACATTTAATGGAAGAACTGTGCAGATGCAAAGTTTCGTAACAGAATTTCTGTAAAATCTTGCTTTTTACGTGACATTTTCAAAAAAACTCTTAAATATCTGCTCAGAGTTAAGATTCAATGATGTCTGCTATGACATCCTGAGTTTGAAAACATATCTTTGGTAATTAAACTACAGTAAGTGAGGTGGATTTACACCCGGTAACAGAATTGCAGAAACAGAATTTCAACATGGGTCCCTGATCTGTACTATACAGAAATACATAATTATGTATAGTTCATGGTGATGTATCCTAAATAGGTAAACAAACGTAGAAATATTTAATATCCTCCTTTGCATATTTGGGCATTATTCTACACATTGGCTATTATTTTAATGAGCTCCGCGGGCCAAACAACACCAAATTTGGTTGGTCCGGACTAAATCTGAACCAATCATAGACCTCTACGTTTCACATGTTTGGAGATCAAAGTACAGCACAGTGGAGTATAGTCAAGTAGAGTACAGTTCAATACCATACAGTAGAGTACAGTAAAGTATAGTTCAATACAAATAATTATAGTGTAACCTACCCATGCTTGTGTGCTCTACTGTGTACAGTACAGAATTCTACTCCACTCTATAGGACTGTACTATACTTTTCCTTACTGTAATGTTCTACTGTACTGTAATGTACTATACTACTTTCTTAACTGTACTGTGCTCTACTATACTCTACTGTCCAAACTTGTGAAAACTAGACATCTATGATCGGTTCAGATTTGTTTTGGACCAAATCTGAACCAATCACGGACGTCTATGTTTGGGCCAAATCAAGGCCGGTCCAGACGTCTGATGTTGGATGTTGAAAACAAATGTTGAAATCAAGTTCAGGGTGGATTGACCAAATTTCAACTACTTTTCAACGTCCGTGGACATCGGTGCTCAGTGGTTGAAAGGGCTGGTTACAGTAAATGGAAAGAGGGGCTCATGGGGTAAGAACCAGTAAGAAACATGTATGTGAGTGAGTGGTTGTCCAGACTTTTCACACTCTTGCTTTGACCACCAGACGACAGAAAGAGAAAGAAAACAGTTCTGCTGAACATATGCCAGTGGAAGGGAGGACAGTAACAGGTCACCCAAATGTGGTGTGACTATTATGATATTCCCATTGTAGCCAAATCAATTGCAGAAATTCCATTAACAGTGTTTGGGGAAATTTTGTTACTGATTTAGTGTCAGAATTGAGTTTAAATCACTTACTAATTCATAAACTAAATTTGTATTAGTAAAAACTGACTAATTGATACGTCTACTTTTACTTGTTACTTCTGTTCATTTTCTTTATCCTCCCTAATCATGAGGGAGAGAAATTTGAAATGATCTTAAAGATATGTGGGTTTTTGGTAAAGGATATTCAAGACACAAGGCAATGTTTCTTAAACTTACAGAAGACTAAAAAAACATATACTAATCTAACTGTTGGTATTGGTTGGCAAGGGTATTTTTATTTAACCTTTATTTAACTACGCAAGTCAGTTAAGAACAAATTCTTATTTTACAATGACAGCCTACCCCTCCCCTAACCTGGACAACACTGGGCCAATTGTGCACCGCCCTATGGGACTCACTATCACAGCCAGTTGTAATACAGCCCGGGATCGAACCAGGGTCTGTAGTAACACCTCTAGCACTGAGATGCAGTGCCTTAGAATGCTGCACCACTCTTTACTTCAAAATTGTGTTTAATTTCTAATACCTTTTAAGACTTTTTCTGGTAGATGTTTTCTAAGAAATCAAAGGCTTTAATTATTCCATTATAATTTTGGGGATTGAAAATGGTTGAACAATGTATAGTGTCTTCATACCCCTTGACTTATTCCACATTTGTTGCATTACAGCCTGAATTCAAAATGGATTAATAATCCATCCAATTCTCACCCATCTACACATAATAACCCATAATGACAAAATGAAAAAGTTTCTAGAAATGTTTGCTAATGTAATGAAAATGAAATATACTGAACAAAAATATATATGCAACAATTTCAACGATTTTACTGAGTTACAGGTCATATAAGGAAATCAAAGTGAAATGAATTCATTAGGCCCTAATATATAGATTTCACATGTATGGGCAGGGGTGTTGCCATGGAAGGGTCCGGGAGGGCATAGGCCCACCCACTGGGGAGCCAGGCCCAGCGAATCAGAATGAGTTTTTCCCCACGAAAGGGGATGTCGAGGTCCTTGGGTGACGTGGTCTGCAGTTGTGAGGCCGGTTGGACGTACTGCCAAATTCTCTAAAACGACATTGGAGGTGGCTTATGGAAGAGAAATGGACATTCAATGCTCTGGAAACAGAGGGTTACTGAGTGGTGCAGTGGTCTAAGGCACTGCATCTCAGTGCTAGAGGCATAACTACAGACCCTGGTTCGATTCCAAGCTGTATCACAACCAGCTGTGATTGGGATCCCCATGTCAGTAAAAATAAAAATTGTTCTTAACTGGCTTGCCTACTTAAATTAAGTTAAAACAGCTTTGGCAGACATTCCTGCAGTCAACATGCCAATTGCACGAGCTCTCAAAACCTGTGGAATTGTGTTATGTGACAAAAACTGCACATTTTAGAGTGGCCTTATATTGTCACCAGCACAAGGTGCACCAGTGTAATGATCATACTGTTTAATCAGCTTCATGATATGTCACACCCATCAGATGGATGGATTATCTTGGCAAAGGATGCTCACTAAACAGGGACAAACAAACGTGTGCACAAAATTGGAGAGAAATAAGCTTTTTGTGCATACTGAACAATTCTGGGATCTTTTATTTCAGCTCATGAAACATGGGACCCATGCTTTACATGTTGCATTTATATTTTATACAAGAATATCTCATTTACATAAGTACTCACACCCCTGAGTCAATACTTTGTGGAAGCACCTTTGACAGAGATTACAGCTGATTCTTTCTGGGTCCAAGAGCTTTTCACACCGGTATTGTACAACATTTGCCCATTCTTTTCAAACTTCATCAAGCTCTGTCAAATTGTTTATTGATCATTGCTAGACAACCATTTTCAGGTCTTGCCCTAGATTTAAGTCAAACCTGTACTCAGGAACATTCACTGTCTTCTTGGTAAGCAACTCCAGTGTAGATTTGGCCTTGTGTTTTAGATTACTGTCCTGCTGAAAGGTGATTTCATCTCCCAGTGTCTGGTGGAAAGCAGACTGAACCAGGTTTTTTCTCTAGGATTTTGACTGTGCTTAGTTCCATTCGGTTTCTTTTTTTCTCCTGAAAAACTCTGCAGTCCTTAAATATGCTTGAAAATATGGAGAGTGGTACTCAGTAATGTGATGTATTGGATTTGCCTCGAACTTGACAATTTGTATTCAGGACAAAAAGTGAATTGCTTTGACACATTTTTTTGCAGTATTTCTTTCGTGCCTTGCTGCAAACAGGGTGTATGTTTTGGAATATTTTGTATTCTGTACAGACTTCCTTCTTGTAATTATGTCAGTTAGGTTAGTATTGTGAAGTAACTACAAATTTGTTGATCATCTCAGTTTTAAAAAGTCACCCATTGGCCTTATGGTGAAATCCCTGAGTGGCATCCTTTCTCTCCGGCAGCAGAGTTAGGAAGGACGCCTGTGTCTTTGTAGTGACTGGGTGTTTTGATACACCATCTAAAGTGTAATTAATAACTTCCCCATGCTCAAACATATATTCGATGTCCCGCTTTTTTTATTTGCCCATCTACCAATAGGTGCCCTTTTTTGCAAGGCATTGGAAAACATCCCTGGCCTTTGTGGTTGAATCGGTGTTTGAAATTCACTGCTCGACTGAGGGACCTTACAGATAATTTAATGTGTGGGGTACAGAGATGAGGTAGTCATAAAAAACAACTATTATTTCACACAGAGTGACCATGCAACTTATGTGACTTGTTAAGCACATTTTTACTCCTTTACTTATTTAGGCTTAACATAACAAAGGGGTCAAATACTTATTGACTCAAGACATTTCAGCTTTTCATTTTTATTAATTTGTAAAAATTTCGAAAAAACATAATTCCACATTGACATTATGGGGTATTGTGTGTGGGCCAGTGACAAAACGTCTACATTTAATAAATTTTCAAATTCAGACCAACACAACAAAGTGTGGAAAAAGTCAAGGGGTGTGAATACTCTGAAGACAATATATATATATATATACCTTAAAGTCTAAGAGACAGACCCTTAGCTTTCATTTGACATGCTCTTATGAACTTCACATGTTCGTGCTCCTGGGACCTTTCACATGAAATGACCAATAGCCACAAAGCAGAAGAGACATTAGGCCTACTGATTTTACTACTGATTTGCAATCAAACAAATTATCACAGATTCATCTCATATCAGAAAAACCCTAAAAGCAATTTGGTAGCTATTATAGTCACGGAGGTATGATTACGGAGCGGAGGTAGCCTAGTGGTTGGCCCAGTAACTGAAAGGTTGCTAGATCGAATCCCCGAGCTGACAAGGTAAAAATCTGTCGTTCTGCCCCTGAACAAGGCTGTTAACCCAATGTTCATTGTAAATAAGAATTTGTTCTTTAACTGACTTGCCTGGTTAAAAAAAAGAAAAATGACAGCAGTTTCTATGCTACACATCTAACTAACAGCCTAGTTTACATCCAATCACAGCTCGAGAATATTCCACACTTCTATATGTAACCAATCAACTGCTCGTATCTTCTATTTTTTTGCTCACATAGTTGGGTTGCAGGGCGCTAAACACCAAACCGACCCGACTGTCAGCCATTTTATCCATACAACATTTGCAGTCACTATTATTGTGAACTGATAAGCAACCTATAAAACAGTGGCACCATAACTGGGTTAACACGGTCCATAACTACAAGTATCATTTCGGCTAGAATGCCGCAATGTGTGTCGTATGTGTACGCAGGCTACGGACCCTTCAAACACAACTCTAACGCTAGCTAACGTTTTAACAAACTAACGTTACTATTTGATAGCTAGCTTGCACAGGGCACATTTAGCTCGACATGACGAGCGCCATATTTTATGAAGCAAAAACAAACAAGTCAGCCAAAATGTCGGAAGTGTTTACCTTGTTTAACGTGATCCTATGACATGCGCGAGCCAGAGAAAGATAACGTTAGCTAACGTTGAAATACGACCGACATGCTAGTAACAAGCTATGCCATTGCTACCCGGTAATTTCAGGGGCGACAGCGTCATCTTCAGCACTTCAGTCCTCCATGGTGACTTCGGACAAAATGCTCAAACTCGACCTGCTTACATATCTGTGATTTAGACGTCTTCGACTTGAAATGGCTACTCTAAATGGCACATACAATAACGTAAGATGTGTCAGATTGATGTAGCTAGCTAGCTACCTTGGGATGTAGCTAGATATTCAGTCAAGATGGCTTGAAAAAAAACGCCCCTTTGGAGAGAAAAAAAAAAAAACTAGCACAGCCTAATTTTACCGCGTACACTACGCGCGTTCGATTATGATTGGCCAACACAGAAACCCCATTGCATCGAGTTGGAACGGGACAACACATTATCGCAAAGCGTTGAGAAAAACTACCCGACCTCTCTTTTGCGCGCCTTGTCTTCATTATCGACGGACAACAGTATTTGACACCTGTTACATTCAGTTCAGTCCACACACGGTGCTGCTTAGAAGTTGTATTCCTTTTAATAGATACTAAATAGGTGAACAAGGTGCACAATGTAGGCTATGCCTATTTATAGGTTATTTCTGCATAGTTTCTGAACTTGTCACAATGTATTCCATATACAAAAAAATAGACCGATTTCGTGAAGGGGGTAATATCTGCAGGCAAGAGTTTGAAACTTAAGAATAATAGCGGTATGCAACTGAACCAGTCAGCTCCATTCACTGTTTATACTATAAACATTCCCACCCTCTTTCGTTTGTTAATTTAACAACAAAAAACATGTGCCTCTTTCTTTTCTTTATTCTTTGTTCTCCATACCATAGAAGCCCATTCCCGCCACAAAATAAAATATATCTGACTACTAGTTAAAGGGAAAGGGAAGGGGGATACCTAGTCAGTTGTCCAACTGAATGTGTTCAACTGAAACGTGTTTTCCGCATTTAACCCAACCTCTCTGAATCAGAGATCGGAGGGGTTGCCTTAATCGACATCCACCTCTTAGTTATGAGATAGTAAGGTATAATTATGAGCAGTGTTGTAGTAAAAAAAGTAAAAATACTTTAAAGCACTACTTAAGTTGTTTTTTGGTGTATCTGTACTTTACTTTACCATTTATATTTTTGACAACTTTTACTTTAACTTAAAATCAAATCAACATGGTTAGCAGATGTTATTGCAAGTGTAACGAAATGCTTGTGCTTCCAGTTCTGACAATGCAGCAATATCTAACAAGTAATATCTAACAATTCCACCACAACTACCTTATACAGACAAATCTAAGTAAAGGAATACGAATATATACATATAAATGTATGTGTGAGCAATGTCAGAGTGACATAGGCTAAGATGTAATAGATAGAATAGAATACAGTATATACATATGAGATGAGTAATGCAAGATATGTAAACATTAAAGTGGCATTAAAGTGACTAGTGTTCCATTTATTAAAGTGGCCAATGATTTCAAGTCTGTGTGTAGGCAGCAGCCTCTCTGTGCTAGTGATGGCTGTTTATCAGTCTGATGGCCTTGCGATAGAAGCTGTTTTTCAGTCTCTCCGTCCCAGCTTTGATGCACCTCACCTTCTGGATGGTAGCGGGGTGAACAGGTAGTCGCTCGGGTGGTTGGTACTTCACTACATTCCGAAAGACAATTACCTACTTTTTACTCCATACATTTTCCCTGACACCCAAAAGTACTCGTCACATTTTGCACGCTTAGCAGGACAAGAAAATGGTCCAATTCACGCACTTATAAAGAGAACATCCCTGGTCATCCCTACTGCCTCTGAGCTCACTGACTCACAAAACACAAATGCTTCAATTGTAAATTATGTCTGAGTGTTGGAGTGTGCCCCTGGCTATCCGTAAATTAAAAATATTTGCTTCATATAAGGAATTTGAAACAATTTATACATTAAATGTTTTATTTTGATACTTAAGTATATTTAAAACCAAATACTTTTAGACTTTTACTCAAGTAGTATTTTACTGAGTGACTTTCAATTAATGTAGCTTTACTTTTACTCAAGTATGACAATTGGGTACTTTTTCCACCACGGATTATGAGATCGTAAGTCATTATTATAAAATATGTAAGTCATAATTATGAGATAGCAAGTCTTTATTATGAGATAGTAAGTCATAATAAAGACTTGCTATCTCATAATTGTGAGACAGTAAGTCTGGATCCTGGACATTTAACAGTCCTGCTACCATCCAGAAGGCGAGGTCAGTACAGGTGCATCAAAGCTGGGACCGAGAGACTGAAAAACGGCTTCTATCTCAAGGCCATCAGACTTATGTCAATGGAATATTATTATTTTTAATACATTTTCTAAAAATTCAAAACCTGTTTTTACTTTGTCATTATAGGGTATAGATTTATGAGGGGGGGAAAACAATTTAATCCATTTGAGAATAATGCAGTCGGACCGGACCGTGCAGTCGCACTGGAGCTCTTGAGCACCGAGCCTGCCCAACCTTACCTGGTTGAATGCTCCCGGTCGCCCTGCCAGTGCGGCAAGGTGGAATAGCCCGCACTGGGCTGTGCAGGTGAACCGGGGACACCATGCGCAAGGCTGGTGCCATGTACGCCGGCCCAAGGAGAAGCACTGGAGACCAGATGCGTAGAGCCGGTTTCATGGCACCTGGCTCGATGCCCACTCTAGCCCGGCCGATCCGAGGAGCTGGTATGTACCGCACCGGGCTATGCACCCGCACCCGGTCTCTCGCCCTCCGGTAAGCACAGGAAGTTGGCGCAGGTCTCCTACCTGGCTTCGCCACACTTCCTGTGTGCCCCCCAATACATTTTTGGGGCTGACTCTCGGGCTTCCATCCACACCGCCGTGCTACCTCTTCATACCAGCGCCTCTCCGCCTTCGCTGCCTCCAGCTCTTCTTTAGGGCGGTGATAATCTCCTGGCTGTGCCCAGGGTCCTTTCCCATCTAGGATCTCCTCCCAAGTCCATTTTTTCCAAATAGTGCTGCCTCTCTTGCTGTTGCTGCTGCCTCTCCTGCTGTTGCTGCTTTTCACCACGCCGCTTGGTCCTGTTGTGGAGGGTGGTTCTGTAAGGGCTTTCTTCCTGGGAAGGAGAGGCGGACCAAAACGCAGCGTGGTTATAGTTCATGTTTTTTAATAAGAAAACATGAACATAATACAAAACAATAAACCGAAACAGTCCTAACTGGTGCAGAAAACACTAAGACAGGAAACAACCACCCACAAAACCCAACACAAAACAGGCTACCTAAATATGGTTCCCAATCAGAGACAATGACTAACACCTGCCTCTGATTGAGAACCATATCAGGCCAAACATAGAAATAGACAAACTAGACACACAACATAGAATGCCCACCCAGCTCACGTCCTAACCAACACTAAAACAAGGAAAACACCCAAGAACTATGGTCAGAACGTGACAATATCTCATCATTTTGACTTAATATCTCATAATTGTGACTTACTATCTCATACCTCGTAGTCAGATTTTTTTTTTTTTTGTGTGTGTGAGGAACGAGCTTCCATACTCTACTCACCAGCTGGTTTATAGCCTATATATAGTCTTGCTCTGTAAGAAGGTGTAAATCTGAGGTGATCATCCAACCAGCAAGCAATTGGGAAGATACCATTAGTTATCGAAACACAGGCATTTGAATCTTCCAAACATATTGTTAAGTGACACAGTCACAGGGGACAAACTCATTCTCCACCCACAAAAAAGTCCATTGGCTGTTTTAGCAGCTCTGTTGTGCTGGGATGAATATTTCTCATCATCATTTGCCCTCGTTCATCAGGATCAGTCTATAGCTGGAAGCCTCAACACAGCCGACTCACTTTACAGCTAACAATCTGATCAGGTATGGAAGATCTCTTTCATTTGTTTATTGTCATAGATGTAATATATCCATGCTTCATAACTACTGTATTTTTAGTCCACTGTTCAATTTGAGTATGACATTAGCTTCTTTTGTTCTCTGAATGTAATAGTTTGTGAAATCACGTTGATACCACTACATCATTAGGATCAGAGGTGAAACCATGAGGGTGCTGTTGGGTGTCATCGTGTGCACCATGGTGCTTCTACTGCCCCTAAGGAGCTGTGCTGCGGGTAATACACTGTTTAATGTACATCTTACTGTGCTCATAAATCCAGTTCATTCTTTGTCTGTTTGTCGGTCACTAAAGCAAGCAAAACTGTGTAAAACAGGCATCTTTGACGTGCATGAGATTCACCATAACCTGGTCCAAACGCTGTTATCGTCAAGCCAAACAATCGGGCCTCAAAGCAATCTTCAATTCTAAATGTTCTTTCGTTAATGACCACTAATGAGCTTGAGAATAAAAGGAATAGAGGATTTGTTTGGTATGACAATGAGTGACAAGGAGTTGGCATCAGGGGCAGACATAGCAATTTGGGGACCCATTTCAAATTCTGTTGAGGGCCCTTCTAACAGCCCTATACATTTACTGCTTGATTGTTATTATTATCCAACAATTAAAATGTTTATAGATAGGTCTTATAAATCTGTTGAATTAGTGACTTACTGAAATCTGTGTAAATCAGTCAGTGGACGGGGACCCTTGGGTAGCTGGCGTCCATTTCATTTGAAATCTATGAAACACAGCTCAGTCCAACTCTGATTGGCATGGTAACAGAAACAGACTGCCGCTCAAACTAAATTCCCGAGAAAACATGAGAAAATGTAAAATGACAAAATGTAGACGTTTTTCTTTAGCCGTTTGACCAGTCGATGCGCTTGTGTTGGCAGCGTGTATATGCTTATTTTGGTGCCAGACTCCTCGTGTTCTCTCTGCTTGACGAGTTATGAATGAGGAGACTGTCAGCTGGGCATGGCATCAAAGTGAGGGGCCGCATCCTGTCTGGCATACACGCACCACTCTGACAGAAAAAGAAGCGAGCCAGCTGACATGCTCACAAAAATGGTAATAAATCAATTCAATGCAACAAACAAGGAGCCTTGTGTTCAAATGTGGCCAAAAAAGTGACAGGGCCCTTGAAGAGCTTGTATGGGTGTCATATTTTGAATAGGACGAGCTGATGTGTGTCAGGACCTCCCTATGGTTTTGAGGGAGCCCTGTGGCCTTAGCCTGAATCAAGGCTTTTGAGGCTTACTCTGACTGCCGTCCTATCCCATAGTGCCATGTCTTTGTCATGGCTTGAAATAACTCACAAACTGGAATATGGCTGTAAATAGATCTTAACGGTTTTGAACACTTTCAAGTGGGAAAGGAGAGTGGCCAGCTCTCTGGGATGCCGGAAACCAGTTGTGATGACTAAGAAGGCATCAATGCACCCCCATGTTTACCTCTCACTATCTGCAAAGGGGTCACCGACTCAGGGTATAAGGGCTAAAGATGGCCACAGCACAAAGAGCTCTTTGAATCCGCCGGCTACATTTGGAAGGCACTCCAAATGCACTCCAAATGAAAGAAAAATATTTGTGAATTAGGGATGTCGAGCCAGTGGGACCGGAAAGATGCTTTGGCAATGCTTCAATGCCGACGGAGAAGGTCTGCCAGAGCCCTCTCCCCTCTCTGTTCTGTGTGTAAGCATGCACGCTGTTGTCCTCCTGTGTATATGCCTTTATTCAATTAATGTGTTGATGTACTTAGAAAACACTCACAATGCTGACGCTGTTGGAGATGCTGTGAATCATAAGTGATTCACCTAAGAATGTCATTGGCAAGGTTCAAATGCAACTTCAAGTAGTTTATCTTCCTCTTTGATTTGGATGTGGGTGAATCAGGGTAACCTCTATATCTCGCTAACATCTATTTCTCCTTTAGCAATGCGACCAGACTTGACAATCACTACAATAAAGGTAATTAAAGGGCACATGTCTCTGTCACTCTATACTGTATTGACTGCAAGCATTTTCTACTCCATTTCAACCCATTTGCTGCTGTATAAACAAGATTGATGACGATTCAGAAGTCAGAATCGTTCTTCTGTGCCTCACCCTTCAGCAAGATCCATACACCATGTCCAAAGGCTCTCAGATGGAAGGTTACTGCATGGACCTGCTGTCTGAACTGGCCAAGAAACTGGACTTCAAGTACAACGTGCACCTGGTGAAAGATGGGTTCTATGGCAGGCAGGATGAGACTGGGGCCTGGAACGGGATGATCGGAGAGGTGGTGAGAAAGGTGAGCAAAGCAAACTTTTTCATAGATTAGTGATTACAGTGCGGAACATCTGCTCCCATTTCTGCTTACGATTGATACTGTCCATTCCAATGTGACCATAACCATGTGGGAAGTTACTCATGCAGATAAAACATTTTCAAATGGGAACATTTTAAAATGTGATGATCTAGTTTCGTTGGTGGAGTTTAAACACTTGATCGATGTATATATCGTAGAAGAGTGTAATTGTTTTTAGGACAGCTGTTTTTAGCCAAGACGTTTGTGTTTTAATGTTCAATGTTTTTGTTGTACTGTATGTGTGTTTATGGTTTTGTTTAATGTTGTGTTAGTGTATGTAAATGGTTTTGTCTGAAACGTCGTTCCCTCTACTGCTGGACCAGGTCTCTCTTGGAAAAGAGATGTTATCTCAATGAGAAAAAACCTGTATAAATAAAGGTTAAAATTTAAAATTTAAAAAAGCAAATGTAAAATATAAATCTATATTCTTATCCCTGTAGGAGGCAGACCTGGCGATTGCTCCTCTGACCCTCACTGCTGCCCGGGAGAAGGTTGTGGGGATGACCAAACCCTTCATGCAGACAGGCATCAGCATTCTCCTGAGAAAAGACATCTCAGAAGAGGCTGGCATCTTTGACTTCCTGAACGCCTTCTCAGTAAAGACCTGGGTGGGGATCCTCGCTGCGTACCTGGGCACTGCTATCTCCATCTGTGTAGTAGCCAGGTGAATTATGTTGTGAGGAAGTTTCATCAGAAAATACATTTATCATGTACTGAGTCTGGCTGGAACCTTTTGCAAGTATAATTTAAAAACTGTTCAACAAACATTTTCCAACACAGACTCAGCCCATGTGAGTGGAGTCAACCCCAGACTGAGGAAAACAGCTTTACTTTCAGCCACAGTTTGTGGTACACTGCTGGAGCCCTCACTCTACAGGGTAACTAACAGGGATTTAACCAGGCATTTCAACCAATAGCGTACCTGCACCAAAACAACAACACAAGAGCTGTGTATGGTCTGTGTAGTTTGGTGTTCTGATTTAGTATTGCTTCTTCTTATTCTCAGGTGCCGGTCCACACCCCAAAGCTTTATCAGGACGCATAATATGCTGCACCTGGTGGTTGTTTAGTCTGGTCCTCTTGGCCTGCTATTTCTCCAACCTCAGCACATCTCAGGGCTCAGACTCCAATCAACTGATGGTGAAAGGGTTTGAGGACTTGGCCAACCAGCAAGGGATTGAGTATGGGACCCTGTCTGGCTCCTCCACACTTGCCTTCTTCAAGGTGAGGCCAGTGCACCCTGCCACACCCCATCCCCTGGTATCCCCTTCTTTTCCCCTTCGCTCTTTGCCCTCAAATGATTGGGCTCACGTGTCAGTGTCTCCGTTCTGTCAGTCCTCTCAGTGGCACGCTGACGCTCTCTTCCTCTCTGTCCGTGGTTTTTCTTTTCCTTGGTGTAGAACTCTAATAACCCAACCTACCGCAGGATCTACGAGCAGATGGAGAGAGCCAAGAGTTTTGTGTCATCAATGGATGAGGGTGTTCGCCGGGCAAAGGAGGGCAACTTTGCCTTCATTGGAGAGTCTGTGTCACTGGACTTGGTGGCGGCTCGTCACTGTGAGCTGGTCCGTGTCCATGAGGTCATCGGCATGAGAGGGTACAGCATCGCAGGCACCCTGGGTGAGCCACATGTCTAGGGAGTGAGATATCATACGGCAAAACACATTGACTGGAACCTCTGAACTTTATTTATACGTGATAATGTTCTTACACTGACCGTACTCATGCGACACAAATACTTTCTCGAACAAGCCAGCTGATGTGCAAATGGTACTGTCTGTGTCATCCAGGCTCTCCCATGCTGAAGAACCTCAGTGTGGCCATCCTGGAGCTGAGTGAGGCAGGAGAGCTGGCTTACCTGCGCAGTAAGTGGTGGGCCAGCAGCTGCATGGCAGACGCAGCCAAGGCCTCCCCCTTGCAGCCCCACAGCCTGAAGGGCATGTTCCTGGTGCTTGCTCTGGGCCTGGGGCTAGGGGTGCTGCTGGCTGTCCTGGAGCTCACCACCAAGTCCCGGAACAATGCCAGGGAGCAGAGGGTGAGCAACACATATGCACACACTCACACACGGTCTAACACTGGTTTTAATGAAGAGTGGTGGATTCCATATGAATAGATAAGCAGATTTGCCTGGTCAAGATTGCTCTACATATCGCTCCAATTTGCTTCCCACAGAAATCATATTGCACAGTGTTGTCTGATGAACTGAGTCAGCGCTTGAGGACCACCGCCACCAACAAGAAGAGGAGCCAGGAAACCGCAGACAAAGACAAAGCATGAGTAGAAATTATAGTAGATACTCCATTATATATGGCCTAACAAAGCAATTTTCACTATGCAGGTCTTGACATGAGTTTTGTTCTAGATACTTTTTTTTAACCACAAAGAAACACCGTGTATCAGATATGCTTGCAGACTATTTCCAGGCTGTTATATGACATGCGTTAGTTAACAGAGTAATAAATAGCGTACTGGAGAGGAGTAAATTAACAATTCTACAGTATTATGTTGAAGATATTTTATTGAGAAAAACAACATGTATATCTACTGTTAGAAATAATTTCATGTGTAGTGATTTAGAAAGATTTAAGAGCGGTGCAAAAAATAGAAACGAAACATGAAGGTCCAAGTCAAGTCATCTTGAAAATGAGGAAAAATCATCACTTTCAAATAGTTTACATTTCAGTACTTTTGGTCAGCACAAATACTGAGAGCAATATATTACTGTTATTAATGAAATGATGCAGTACATTTGTTTTAAAGTAGATTATACATTTACATATTATAGATACCAAGTACACTGAACTGTTTTTGTACAATTGGCAGCACACATTTCGCACATTCGTTTCAAACCTAGAAAACCGTCAGTTCACTTACTTAACATGTTTTGTCATTATAGAACTCAACACGTAAAAAAAAAGCATTATGTCATAGAACGATGTTGATGTAAAAGTTACGGCATATCTTTCAATAAAACCAGTCTAGTAATGAATGCATGTTCCATTCTGTTCCGTTCAGAACGATTCACTTTGGTATTCAGTTGTATTAACAAAAGATGCATCGTGATGCAAAAACGTCAATATCCACATAAAAAGTAAGTGATTACCTTAAACAAAATAAACTTGTTCGGTCTCAAAATGTGATGACATTTGTACATACATCTAGATACATACAAGGTAACGCTATATGTTTACAAGTGTATATCCTACTCCCATGCTTATTCCAATTGGCCGCTCACTGCTGTGGTCCTTGTAAGTGTCTGGTTACTATAGCGTAGAGTAATCTGCAAATAAAACACAGCGAACAAAATTGTCATTACTATAATTCCAGGGTCATCAATCAACATTGATTTTGTAATGTCGATGATCTGAGCTTACAGGTACACATACTTTGTGACTCAAAAAACAATACATCTTTAACACCGGCATGCTCTCTAGCTGGGATATAATAACAGAATAAGATATTGTATAATAAGAGTCACTTTTACCGTAAAAAAAGAGTGGCGATTTACAGCGAATCTCCTTCATCTTTTGGTCAAAGAGGGCATTCATCTCTCTCTGCAGGGTGCCCACTTCTCTCTGCCCACTGACTGGCACCCGCGAGGGCAGGAGCTCCAGACGTAGACTGTCTATACTGCCACCACTGCTGGAGTCACTGTCAGACAGGTAGAGGCCGTTGGGTATAGGCTGGTGGCCATAGCGGCAATGGTTCTGGGGGGGAGGGGAAGGAGTCTGAGGCTGCCAGTGCACAGCAGCCCTGCGGTTAACTACCGGGGTGATGGGGGAGGTATGCTGCTTTCGTGGAACACTGCGAGAGCGGGCCTTTGTCCGTGACGTGTTGGAGGGGCGTTGGCTGGCTGGGGTCTCCAGGGTCCGTCTAACTCTGACAGGGGAGGATGGTGGGTGTCGGTTCCGGAGAATGACCTCAGGATGAGACTGGGGCTGGGCCTGGGGTAGGGACTGGGGCTGCGGATGGAGCTGGGGTTGGGGCTGATTCAGATGTTCTGATACAGTTTGGAGTGCAGGCTTACTGTTAAGCTTTGTCAGTGGTTCTCCTGCTATGTCCTCAATCTCAGGTGGGTCTGGCTCAAATGACCGACCCGAGTTGTCCTGGCCCGGCCAGTGTGCATGGAAAGACTGAACCTGGTCTTCCAGATCTGGCCAGGCTGCCTGAAACGACTGCGTTTGGCTCTCTGGTTCTGGACTCTGTGGCTGAGACGACTGAAACACGTCCTCCAGATCTGGGCTTGTTGCTGTGATGCACGGGATGGGCGCCCCAGAGTTGGAGAAGGTGGAGGACATGCGGACAAGGATGCCCTTCCTTTTCCCCTCCTTCTTTTTCTCCTCCTTCGGAGAAGCACCCTGGATTTCCTCCTCCAGGATTTGCACCGTGTGAGCTCGCTTCAGTGGTTCACTCTGAGTCCCTCTATGGAGGTAGTCTATGACCGCAGGCGTCAGTAACATGCTGCCGTTCCCACTGCTCTCCTGGGAGTAGGAGTCCAGGTCCTTGCGGTAGCGCTGACGGACGTCCTCTGATGAGTAAGTGGAGAGGTGCATGGAGACCGCCTTTGGCTCCTTGGCCGACCCTTTCTTCGTAGCTTTTTTCAAAAAACCCTTCACAGCATTACTTGGCTTAACCTACGTGACAGAAAACAAGACAAGCTTTCATCGCTGTTAAGAAAATCCAAGCCTTAGTCTTCAACGACAGCAATGCAGGTAAAGCAAAACTCAACCCAGTGCTTAGGCCTACCTTTCCTGTGATGTCATTTACAGCCACATGAACAAAGATGGAGGCCTCCTCCATGCCCTCAAGATAGACATGGCGATAACCTTAAACATGTTTTGAAAAGATGATAAGGTCAAATGAACCATTTATCACATTAATCCCAAAATCACATGCATTTCATTTTCGTAGAGCAATCCATGATGATAATGGTGCACTTGTTATGTTGACGATCCAAATGTCTTCTGTCTGATGAAGTAGAGACCTGGTTAATCCCTCCAGCTACCTTACCTGGCATCATGCTGACGAATGCTATGGTCCTCTGTCCAATGAAGTTTTGTCCTATCGGATCATGGTCCCACACCTGGAAACGCACCAGTGCAATCTGGGTCATGTGGAGGGTGAAGACCAAGCTCTCCTCCCACATGGGATTGAAGCCTACAATGGCACAGAGATGGAAGGAGACTATTAACTTCCATTGCTTTTCATTCAACAGAAGTTTAACAGAATATCAAAATGTATAGTTGAATGAGAACCTTGTTAAAAAAAAAAAAAAACGGAAACTAAATAGCTGTTGATTTAAGATCAATGCTCACCATTGTCATCCACCACCCTTGTCTGCTGCTTACAGCAATCAATAGGCAGACCGATGATCTCCACC
This sequence comes from Oncorhynchus nerka, assembly GCF_034236695.1. Classification (NCBI taxonomy): domain Eukaryota; kingdom Metazoa; phylum Chordata; class Actinopteri; order Salmoniformes; family Salmonidae; genus Oncorhynchus; species Oncorhynchus nerka. The sequence continues at coordinate 48,139,206 of NC_088397.1, forward strand.
TCTACAAAAGGATCAATAATCTACAACAACAACAAAGAAGACACATTCACATACAGCGCACGAGTGACAAGACAAATAGCCTGGTAGTCTCCACACATAAAAGAGGTCAATTGAGGTTGTCTGACATGTCTCACCTCCCCTCTATCCCCCAGCATTGAGTCTTTGGGTTTTGGAAGCTGCTGCCCACTGATAATCTTCAGTACCAATTGAGTCTTACTCTGTCCTGGCAGAGGGTCCTCCAGCGTAGGGTTAAAGAAACCTGGGCAACACAGAGGGCAACATTCAGCCAGCAAACTCTTATTCTGAGGAACAACTACTGTGCATTTATAGTGTTCAATTGTATTGCTCATGTCTGTATTTTGGCTTCAACTACAGTTACCCATGTTTTCTAATAGTACCCACCTTTGTTCATGCACCTGGGCTTCAGTAAGTATCCACAGTTGCCATTGGTTGAGAACTTGGCTCTGTTCAGTTCAAGCATGCGGCCCTCTGTCTGGTAATTCAGTGCAACTAAAAAGATAAGACCAGATAAGAAATGCATTTTAGAGTACGACCACTGTTCTGAACCAGACTGAAGTCTGGATATTTGCCTCTAGACTGTCTTGTTTTTCTCTGTAAGCAAAGCAAAGCACGCTTAAAGGTATTGCATGAGCAGGGTATTTTACCCATATGGCATCCTGCGTTCCAAAAGGGCTGTGGGTTGAAGTTGCTAGAGTCCACACGGTAGTTGGAGGGGTAAACACGCAGTAGCTGCCTCTGGTTTAATCGCACCAACTGAGCTGGCTTCAGAGCCATGATCTGGTTCACAATGCTTTCATTGAGGGAAGACACTTGCCAACTGGTCATATAAGCTGCCGACCAGAAAACACATAGGTTCAGACACACTGACAACCAAGAGATAGAATGACTCCCATGCTGAAAGATCTTGTGCCATTGTTGAGTAAAGCAGAAATGATTTTGTTTGAATATGGACACTACTCCCCACCTTGTGTTTCAATGTCATGGACCCGGACAGACTTGGTGTACTTGACGAGGTCAGACAGGGCTCGGGATAACCTCATCGTCTTCCCTTTCCTGAGGGTGAATAGGGGAGGGCCAGAGATAATTGGATGCATGGGTCAACGTTTAAAAGTTCAAGTAAATGGTTTGATAACAGTATAACAGTCATGTTTGATTGGCTTTACTTGTTGTGGTACACAATTTGTGTTTTGTCTCTCATGATGGGGTTCTCTTGGTCTGCATGGTCTAAATTGAGCATTAGCTTCTTTTTCTTCTTCTTTTTCCTCTAAGCACAAGAAATGAACAGTCAGCGTTTAGTCCAGATGGGGGCATTTCTACTGTAACAAGAGCATGTTAGAGCTGTAGAAAATGTCTCTCAAAGCAATACACTGCGCTGTCAGGAAAGTCACACAGAAAAGCTGATGCAGGCCTATGGTGACAACGACTATTTTCACACGCTAGTGTTGGCAAAGGGGGGTGGTGAAGGGAGTTTGTGATTTGCATTTGTGCTGGTGAGGTAAGAGTCATTTGCATGGTGGAGGGAATGGTGAAGAGGAAGAGGGAAGTTCATTTGCATAAACATGATTGGAAAGCGCGGTGAAGCGAAGGCCGGGTAAGGAGGAAGGGAGGGAGGGATTTGTACGAGAGAGAATAGGCTGACCTTGCGTCTGAAGCTGCCCATGATAGACCTGCGTTTCTTGGGTTTGGATTCATCTGCAGTGCCAGCAGCGTTCCCCTTGAATAGTCAAACATATTCAAGACTCTAGACTCCCTGCAGACACAATCAATCAGCCACCTAGCTATCTCACTGTCTGATGGAATTCCTAAGGGCCTTGGCATTCTTCTCATGACAGAGCACCTGATAACATCAGGTGTTGTGCTTTTCACTGTTCTCTGAAGTCAGCGACAACAACAAAGTACAGCAATCAGATATTTGCATCTAGGTAAACTGAAACACATGAAATTCACATAACATCCACTGTAAAACAGCCATTAATTGAAGTAGTTTTCAGACAAAGAACAAGTGCACTAGGCTTACAGTAATGAGACGTTCATTGATGCCTCACTTTCGGAGTATTATGCCACCTACAGGGGCTTTTAGGAACACTACAAATGTCCTGGGATAGTTTTACTCAAAACATTGATATTTTACCCTCAGTCTATTTTAGCTAAACGGTAGTAATGTCCTTACATCTGTGTTTATCTGGGTGTCATCTTCATCCTCCTCCTCCTCACTGTCTTCATCCGACACATCCCCCTCCTCTGCATCACCATCAATGTTCGCTGGAAGCTTCTTTCCCTGTGGAATAACAACCAGTCTGTTTACTACATGACCTTTTTTTTTCACGGAAAGTGTTCTGTAATGTCGTTTTAGAGTTTTATGATTTGGACATCGCCGCTATGGAAATGACTGACTGCTACTATTGGTTGCGCAGTACATTGATAAAGAAATATGGCTTTACCTTGACTAGAACTTTCCCTTTCAGGAGCTCTGGGGAGGGCAACTTTCTGAATTCATTCATGTTGACCGTGGAAAGGTCCACCTTATCCTGGAGCACCTCCAACAGATACTCAGCCATCTTCTTCTGCTGGGGCACTGTGCAATGGTTCTCTATGGATAGGATCACCGGGTACCTGAGGATGTACGGCACAACACATTGGAATGTGTGTTGCCCATGAATGGTTTTCTATTGCTATTTATACCTGGGCAGGACATGGTGACAAAATAAAGGTACTCACTGATTCTTCGTGAAGGCATATTTGTTAACGGTTTCAATGACGTCTTTGAAGAGGATCTTGGATGTCAGGGTGTAGCCATGATGGACGATAGGCTCCCCGTCTGGTCCATCCCAGCAGTCCACTGACAGACACAGTGAGTGAGTGAGTGAGTGAGTGAGTGAATGAGTGAGTGAGTGACGAGGATGGTAAATACTGTTATACAACAGGAGTCTAATCCTGGATTCTGATTGGTTAAAACCACATTCCAGCCAGTGTCTATTTAAGCAATAAGGCCCGAGGCGGTGGGGTATATGGGGTGGCAAGTAGCCTAGTGGTTAGAGCGTTGGGCCAGGAACCGAAAGGTTGGTAGATCGAATCCCTTAGCTGACAAGGTAAAAATCTGTTGTTCTGCCCCTGAACAAGACAGTTATTCCATTGTTCCTAGGCTGTCATTGTAAATACGATTTTGTTCTTAACTGACTAGCCTAGTTAAATAAAAAATATGGCCAATATACCACATGTCTAAGAACAGCCTTTAGCTGTGGAATATTGGCCATATACCACAAACCCACGAGGTGCCTGATTGCTATTATAAACTGATTAACAATGTAATTAGATCAGTAAAAATAAATGTTTCGTCAAACCCATGGTATATGGTGGGTCTAATCCTGGATGCTAACGGGTTAAAACTGCATTCCAGCCAGTGTCTATTCCACAAGTTACCGCTAGCTAAAGCTATGACGTTAAATGCCTAGCTACTCTGTCCCATCTCACTGCGCAATCCACTCTCTCATCAGCCCAGCCAGGCAATTTATAAACTTGATCTCCACTATAAAAAGCATTTAGACATTATATCCCATTTCTTTTAGACTATCATTTGATTCAATTTTCAAAAGCGGGGATTTGTATAAACCTTGCTGTCTGTCTCTCCGACATTTGCAACATTGTTTCAAGATATTGAAATTCGATTTCCAGCTGTCCTATGGTAATGAACCTGTCGGGAGTCGGGACGAGACACACAGGCAGGCAGCATTTCTCAGCCAGTCTAAATCATAAATCGGCTGGCATCATTTTTACAAAGAAATGTCAATAGAAAACAGGTAAAACGAGATGAAATGCAGCTAGTTTTCTGTCATTCCATTTTCAGTTTGAAGTGATTGTGTTAGCTGTGTAGTTGGTTGTCTCATTTGAACAGTGGCCTGGCGGCAGAGAAAATGTTCGATGCCATGCGAAATCGCACATAATTAGTTCATTGCTATGGATGTATCCCCTCAACAATCACTAGAAAACAGCTTTAACAAACATAAATGCAGCTACTTTGCTGATATTCTGGCTACACTGTTTGGCGTGACTGTGTTAGCCAAAGTTGGCTAGCTGGCAAGCAAGGGATAAGAATGATGCCAGAAAGAACGAACGACCAGGCGGCTTGGGAAGCAACCATAGATTTGTGTCGGGACAAAAACTTGTGGAAGGATGAAATAGTATGAATAAATTCATAAAAATAACGTTTTTAATTAAACATATGTCAATCACTATTTGAATATGTTGGTAACCCATTGTACAAAAGTAATAATGCCCTCATCTCGGGCTTAACAACAACCGTGCCAATATATTCTCCAAACACCGGCTTTCTTTGATGGGGTTTTATCGGCGGTTGGCATCCAAAGTTATGGTGCATTACCGCCACCTACTGTACTGGAGTATGGGCCAGCGATAGGGATAATTGAAATCCTACCTCCCAGCCATGTTGCTCTTAAAAAATATATCAACATATTTGAGACTATATCTAATGACGTTCTACTCAATATACTCTTTACAATAATTTCCTGTATCCTCTTCTCCCTCATACTAGATGTCAGCCTCTCTCTTTCCCTCTGATACTCCCCACACTGTAGCAATACATGCTCCACGGTCTCTGTTTCCTGGCAATAATCACACTTTCCTGTTGGATGCTTTCCTATCACATGTAAGGTCTTATTCAACTGGCTGTGTCCCACCCTTAATCTACTGGCTGTGTCTCACCCTTAATCTAGTAAAAATAGCCTCCTCTCTTATGTCCCTTCCTGCCATCCTCCCCTCCCCAACTTTCCTCTGTACTTGAAATAAATAAATGCCTGCTCTTAGTATCTCTATTCCACTGCTCCTGCTATCTCTGCACCATCACTGTCCATATCAGGCTTTTTGCCTCTGCCTTGCTCATTAAAACTACAACATCCTCACTACTAAGTGCTTGTTTAGCCATTATATCAGTTGTCTCGTTCCCCTCCACCCCCACATGGACAAAGACCCAAGTAAATCTTATCTGTATGCCCATCTGTCTAATCCTCCCATGGGTTTGTAGCATCTTATCAAGCAGGTCTTGTCTGCTACGTGAGCTAAAGGACTGGAGACTCATCAACACTGCACATGAATCAGAGCAACAACTACTCGTCTGGTTAGACTTCCTTCACCCTCTGCAAGGCCAACAGAATAGCCATCAGCTCTGCCGTATATACAGCCAGATGATCTGTAATACGTTTCCTGACTGCCACCCCACATTCCTGCACTACAAATGCTGACCCAGTACGTCCTGTCCTTGGATCTTTTGAATCATCTGTGTAAATGGCTATAAAGTCTCTTAAACAAATCAGCAAACATCGGCTTCTCTGGCATAACACTTAAGCTGGAGTACAGCACTGCAATGTTTTGAGTAGGGAGGCAGTTGAACGGCCATTATAGTGTCTACTAAGCTTACCTTCCACACAGCGACAGCCAGCCTGGAGCACATAGGCGTACATGTCTACCCTGGACTCAGACAGAAGCTGGTCCCCTGTCAGGTAGGTGTTGTGGGACGAGGCTATGAAGTAGTTACACAGGGGCTGAGTCATGTCCTGGTGCACACGATGGTGGTCTGGTTTAAAGATGTCTCCTGCTGGACTTCGCATGTAATTGGTGAAACCTGAGGTAAGAAACAGGATATGTGACTTTTCTTTGATTGACATACTGTTACTGTACTTGGAGATACACCATGTCTGTTCATGTGTATGTGGCTATTTCTGTGGGCTGCGATACTTTAGTTACAGGCGCTTGTGTTATGAAAACTACTTCAAAATCATGTCAAATCCTTACCATCGATGCCCAGAACCATATTCTGTAGGTTTTGAGAACATGGCTCAAACTGGCTCACTATTTCCAGACAATATTCTCTGGTTACACCCGCCATCTACCAAACAGAAACATTGTGATGAAAATATGCAGAATATTTGTTGTTGTTGTTGAAATGTTATATTCTGCTTTTAATTCAGTTTTACCTTCTGTTCATTTTCCATGAAGCGGACCAGGTCATTTAGGTCCATGAACTCTTTGTTATTACTGTAGGAGAGCATGATGAGATAGAGGCCTCTGCGTGTAGACATCATCTTATAGAAGGTACAGAATTCTTCAAAAGCTAACGAACCCTGGTTGTCATCTGTGTCTGCTTTCTGAGGATGGAAAGAAAATATGTAGGGTTCTAGTTAAGGTTAGGGTGAGGGTTAGCCACTTAGAAAAGAGAGTTCCTCAAGGGTTATTTGAGAAGGGTGATGGTTCTATGTGAAACCATAATGACTCAAATAACCTTTGAACCCTTCAATGGTTCTTTGCAGTTCAGAAAATACTGCCCATCTCTGCCTATATGATTCTTCAAAAGGCTCTTTGTAGAACCTTCGAGATTAAGAAAGGGCTTTTATAGAACCATTCTCCATAAAGGTTCTATAAAGAACCATTAAAATAGGGTTCTATACAGCACCAAGAAAGGTTGTAACAATATCAGAACCATTTTTGGTGCTATATCCATGGGTCACTGTTGTTTCCATGGGTTGCACCACCGTCACTCTGTTGTTTCCATGGGTTGCACCACCGTCACTCTGTTGTTTCCATGGGTTGCACCACCGTCACTCTGTTGTTTCCATGGGTTGCACCACCGTCACTCTGTTGTTTCCATGGGTTGCACCACCGTCACTCTGTTGTTTCCATGGGTTGCACCACCGTCACACTGTTGTTTCCATGGGTTGCACCACCGTCACTCTGTTGTTTCCATGGGTTGCACCACCGTCACTCTGTTGCGTCATTGCCATTGTTATGAACGTTATACAGACGCCACAGCCATGTTGGTGCCCAAAGTCCAGTAATGCCCACTCATTCTGAACCGGGCCTAATGACTGTTTAGTCTAAATTACACTATAGTGGCCTGGACATATGATGACATTGCTAAAGTAGACACATATTTAGTAGGAATCAACTGTGCCATGATGATCATGTTGTCAAATTTACTTTATACAGATTACAAAGTTGTTATTAGCTAGCATTATCATGCTGAAATATGATGGGACGGCGGCAGATGAATGGCATGACAATGGGACTCAGGATCCCGTCACGGTAACTCGGTGCCATCAAATTGCCATTCATTGTCCGTAGCTTATACCTGCCCATACCATAACCCCACCGGAATCATGGGGCACTCTGTTCACAACATTGACCTCAGCAAACCGCTTGCCCACACAACACCATACACCAGGGGTGGGCATTTCCAGTCATCAGGGGCCTGATTGGTGTCACAGTTTTGTCCCAGCTAACACACCTGATTCCAATAATCACCAAATCATGATCTTCAGTTTAGAATGCAATTTGATTAATCAGCTGTGAATGGAGAAAAAGTGGGACAAAAATCAGGCCCCCAAGGACTGGAGTTGCCCACCACTGCCATCTGCCCAGTACAGTTGAAATCGGGATTCATCTGTAAAGAGCATACTTTTCCAGCGTGCCTGAGACGGTTTCAGACAGTTAGTGGTCACACATGGCCTGCGGTTGTGAGGCCGGTTGGACGTTCCGACAATTTCTCTAAAACGACATTGGAGTTTGCTTGTGGTAGAGGAATTATCATTCAATTATCTGGAAAAAGCTCTGGTGGACATTCCTGCAGTCAGAAAGCCAATTGCACACTCCCAGCACAAGGAACACCTGTGTAATGATCGTGCTGATTAATCAGCTTCTTGATATGTCACACCTGTCAGGTGGATGGATTATCTTGGCAAAGGAGAAATGCTCACTAACAGGGATTTCTACACATTTTCTGCACACAATTTGAGAGAAATAAGCTTATTGTGTATATTTCAGGGACCAACCCTTTACATCTTGCATTTATATTTTTGTTCAGTATAATTACTTGCCCCTTTCAGGAATGTCATTTTATTTCCAAGCCACTTTTTAAGATAAAGATAAAAATTGAGATAAAGCCAGAGACTCTGGGTTCGCGCCCAGGCTCTGTCGCAGCCGGCCGTGACCGGGAGGTCCGTGAGGCGACGCACAATTGGCCTAGCGTCGTCCGGGTTAGGGAGGGTTTGGCCGTTAGGGATATCCTTCTCTCATCGCGCACTAGCAACTCCTGTGGCAGGCCGGGCGCAGTGCACGCTAACCAGGTCGCCAGGTGCAAGGTGTTTCCTCGGCTGGCTTCCGGGTTGGATGCGCGCTGTGTTAAGAAGTAGTGCGGCCTGGTTGGGTTGTGTTTTGGAGGACGCATGGCTTTCGACCTTCGTCTCTCCCGAGCCCATACGGGAGCTGTAGCGATGAGACAAGATAGTAACTACTAACAATTGGATTACAACGAAATTGGGGAGAAAAGGGGGTCAAATTAAAAAATTAAAAAAGATTGAGAAAAAGACACAGAACAAATCCTTCAGTAGGCTAATACAACCGTAGCCATCTGTTCTGTTCAACGGTGACCATATGGCCTGGTCTTCCTGCAGCGAGCTTCTCACGTACAGCGACCAACCTGCACTCTCTCAAGGTACGACTAGGAAATCCTGAGACAAGACAACACATCCTAAGCTAGGATTGGAGATCAGGCCATGATCTTTGTCCCCTAAACCCCTCTGGAAGAGTCTTGTCAGAGTGAAACCCTATTGCTGGCTTCTAAAGTAGCCTAGGGTTAAGTCTTCTCACCTTTCAGACAGAACTATGGGATAGCTACAGTATATACAACACTGTACATTGTGTGCCAAACCATGTAAGGACACCTGAAATGCAAGCTCTTGCAAAGTAGTTTATAATTTTATAATAGTTTATAACTGTAAAACTACTTTTAAAAGATGACAATTACTTGTTATTGCATTCTAGGGTGTAATGAGAAACATTGAGATACAAGTACATCAAAATGTTCTTGGTGAGTTCATCCCCAGATTTATGAACATCTGAATATGAGCTCACCTTAAACATCTCCCTGACTTTCTGCCTGGGCAGGTTCACGTTGAGTTTGTGGAGTAACTGAAGAACCTCTCCCAGGCTCAAATTGCCGTCCCCGTTTTTGTCTGCCTCTGAGAAGGTCTGCTGTAACCATGTGAAATAAGAGTTAAGGAGGAGACACGGAGACCAGTGACCAATGACATTTCTTTTAGTGTGCATCAAAATGCATCCTATGTGACAAGACATCCCCTGGGATTACATGTGATGCTACACGTGATTTTACACAAACGTTGGAAAGTATCATATCCTAATTGAATCAAATGCCCACAGGCTGATGATATTCAGGTCTTATTATGTCAGTCAAATGGATGTATTCTATGGTGTTGCAGGATGGCCTATGTTCTACTTCCATAATTGGGTCATAAGGCCCTATGAGTGATATGCTCCATAGTGACAGAGTAAAGGATATTGGTCCCTTTTGCGTTGTCTCTTTGCCAGACTGTCCTCGTCACTGATGCCAGCCATGAGGTATTTCAGGCCAGTAATCCAGGTACGGGCCTCGTCTCCGTTAGTGGAGACCAGGTCAAGAGACTCCACGTGGTCGCCATGGTAAATACTGAAGCAGCAGTTGGGGTCGAAGCAACTGTCTGCGTAGCGCTGGAAGATCTCAGACTTCTTGCCCTCACACACCTCGTGGATGGAGTCAATGGTTACTGGGATAGAATCAACGTGGAAATGAATCAGAATGTCCTCCAGCAGTCAATCAAATAACCTGTTCATTTTTCAGAAATCTCATAGCTATTTCAGATGAGTTACCAGGTGGTAATATACACACGCGATACGCGCGTTTGTACATTATGTTCAAATATCTAATGGAATAGGGCTGGTAAAACTGTTGAAATACAAGTAAAAATACTAGAGTATTCCTCACAGTGCCCGTATGAAACCCCATCTGAAACATTCCCTGTCTGACTCACTTTTAGCTTTATCGTGCTTCCTGGAGGGCCTCCAGCGGATGCAGGACTTGTGTTCATCCAGGTAGAAGAACCTGACCAGGCCCTTCTTCTTCCCTTTCAGTTTGGTCATCTGGGTGCCAGTCTGCATGGTGCACATACACCTCTCCACTGCAAGACAGGCCACAGGGAGGAAGGCACACACACACTGGATCAACATCAGATGGCCTCTGTGCTCACATGGTACAGGGCGCCCTGTCCATGTACTGTACTTGTGTACCCTAACATTATAGCATTTGGGCCCATATCGAGTAAGTAAATAGCCTTGCACGAGCCTTGCACGAGCCTTGCATGAGCCTAGCCTTGCACGAGCCTAGTCTTGCACGAGCCTAGGCTTGCACGAGCCTAGGAACGGCTCATAGGAGTAGGAGCCCAGATCCTGTTTCTGTAGCGTGAGGCAGCTTGAAGTACAAGTACACCCCCTGCACAGAACACTAATCTATTTGGGCCCATATAGTAATTGTTTACTGGGGCAACAAGGAGAAGATGCTGATGCATTGTAAGACGTGTCATGAGCATGTGTAGCCCCATATGTCCTGCAATACTGAATTATCTTTCAATCGGCAGGTGAATTTACAAATGTTATTTCACAGCGCTGGGGAAGCCACGCATATAATCCCTTTCAGATTAATTGAGGAGAATAGCAGGGTTCAAGCAGAGATTTACCAACTAGCAGTTGATTATTAGATTAGCTGACAACGTCAGGGCCAGGATTTAAGGGGCTGTTTATGTTATCAACGTGCACCTTGCACATCAAACACGTCTCTTGTCGTACAGCTGAGATAGATACTTAATCTTTGCAATATATGCAGTGTAGAATAGTCTGCTCTTATACTGACTCATTGGTAGTGCATACTGTAGACCCACCTACAGCTGACTTAACTGAGCTGGCTCCCATTCTCTTAGGACCCCCCCTGTCCCATGACATGTTCGCATGGCATTCATGTTTGTATGGTATTTGTGAGCATGACGGTAAGAGCAGTTAACCTTCCTCTGTAATCTGAGGTAGAGAGAGAGAGAGAGAGACACACGTGATGCCCACTAGTCGGCATCACTCAGTCTAATCTCTAGGGATTGTCTGGAGTCCATATACCCATCATCTACTCACTGTTACCTGCGTACATGTCACCTGCATTTTCACTCTATTGTGGTGGGAAATCCAGGGTTTAGGGAGCAATAGCAGGTGTTATAGGATATGCTACCTTGTTTCGTACATTTTGTTCAAACTCAGTGGCTAATGATTTACAGCTCTGTATCCTCCACAAATAGTAAGTCATTAAGTCATTCGAGGGAAGATAAAAATATATGTCAAATATCATATCAGTCGCTTACCATATTGGCCCAGTCTCCATTTGGGCTGTGCTACGACGCTTCCACCAATCCAGAAGAACTCCTCAGCCAGTCTGGAGATGGAGGTTTTCTGCCACAGCATTGGGGACGTCATGATGGACGGGGTGGGAGACCTGCTAGAGGACCTGCTGAAGGGGGAGGAGGTCCTTCTCTCTGCGCTCAGAGAGGACAGACAGGGGGAGAACAGTCCAGGAGACAAGGAAGCAAAGGATGGAGAGCCACTCTTCACTGTAGACGAGGTAGCCATCACTGGGGTAGAGGTGAGGCTCAGTCTTGGAAATATCGCTGCCATCGGTGGGGTGGTGGTGAGACTCAGCCTTGGAGATGTTGGAGATGGAGCTGTCATCGGTGGGGTGTTGATGGGGTTTAGTCCTGGAGATAAGTTGACGTTCAGTCCTGGAGATAGCGGTGCCATGGCTGAGTTGGCGTTCATTCCTGTACCGCTCATTTAGCTACACACCTGCCTCCCGCTCATGTCCTCTACCCAGTGTATGTGCCCCTCACACAGCCTTGGTCTCTCCAGTTGGACTGTGGTTCAAACCAATACTTAATATCCTGAAGACAACTCAAACTCCCTACCATAATCCAGGAGGTATGTCCATTTTCAGAATTGTATTTTACCACGCAGAGTTAAAAAACCTTGTCCTGTACCACCACCTCAGTTTGTATGTGTGTCTCCAGAAGAACTAGCCATAGGACAGGGAGTGAAGGCCCCTGGTTACTCCATTCATTCCCATTCTTCACCAAACATTCCACAGCACAGGTCCCAGTGACGCAGCCAGTGTACACACAAGTGTGTTTCGCACTGTGGCAGCAGGAGAAGTGTGCAACACGCGTCAACCACTAAACCTTCCTCAAGCTGTAATCCTGGGCTAAAGGAGGCCACGGCCTTCGCTGACGGATGTTCACGCAAAATGTAAGCTCTTAAAGAAAGGGAAAGAGGTGGGGATGGGAAGGGATGTTCACTCAGTAGCACAAAAGGGAAGTCCAATCAAGTAGCTGAATGCGGAGTATCCAACCACTCTCAGATAGGAATGGGATGTTAGTTTTTGTGGCGTGACTCTGAGTCTAGGCTGCAGTCAAACCAATGAGATTAAGTCTCCCCTTCTCAGCAGCCTGTGGGCACTTCCCTCCTGAGACAATTACCCTCTTTGCAATCAGCATGTAATAACACTAACATGAAAATTGTGAATTAGCTCTGCTGTGTATTTTTGGTGTCTGTTCTATGAAAAACACACTGGCCTATCAGAGATAGATACCAAAGTATTTAATTGAATTAAAGTATTGACTCTGCAGGAGGATGTCTTATGTTCTGCACACCGATTGGCTGATGTTTGTTTTTGTATGTGTGTTGTTGTCCGAGCATCAAAGAAGTTACAAATTGTGCTTTGAATTGTCCCTGTTTCTTAGATATGAATACATCATGTTGGCCTCTAAATTGTGCCACCCTGTATTATACTTATGCTAAAATGTTTATGCCGTTTACTTTATGTTTTGTATTCTTATCTTGTCTTATTTCTTATCGTTGTTGCATTGTCGAGAAGGAACCTGCACGGAAGCATTTCGTTGGACGATGTGTATCCGATGTGTACAGTGCCTTCAGAAAGTATTCACACCCCTTGACTTTTTCCACATTTTGTTGTGTTACAGCCTGAATTTAAAATGGATTACATTTAGATGTTTTTTCACTGGCCCACACACAATACCCCATAATGTCAATGTGGAATTATGTTTTTAGAAATGTTTACAAATTAAGACAAAATGTAAAGCTGAAATGTCTTGAGGCAATAAGTATTCGACCCCTTTGTTATGTTAAGCCTAAATAAGTTCAGGAGTAGATATTTGCCTAACAAGTCACATAATAAGTTGCATGGACTCACTCTGTGTGCAATAATAGTGTTTAACATGATTTTTGAATGACTACCTCATCTCTGAACCCCACACATACAATTATCTGTAAGGTCCCTCAGTCTAGCAGTGAATTTGAAACACAAATTCAACCACAAAATACCAGGGAGGTTTTCCAATGCCTCGCAAAGAAGGGCACCTATTGGTAGATGGGAAAACAATTGAGCATGGTGAAGTTTTTAAGTACCTTTTGGATGGTGTATCAATACACCCAGTCACTACAAATATACAAGCGTCCTTCCCAACTCAGATGCCAGAGAGGAAGTAAAACTGCTCAGAGATTTCACCATGAGGCCAATTGTGACTTTAAAACAGTTACAGAGTTTAATGGCTGTGATAGGAGAAAACTGAGGAGGGATCAACAACATTGTTGTTACTCCACAATACTAACCTAATTGACAGAGTGAAAAGAAGGAAACCTGTACAGAATGAACATGTTCCAAAACATTCATCCTGTTTGCAGCAAGCCACTAAAGCAATTCACTGTTGGTCCTGAATACAAAGTGTTATGTTTGGGGCAAATCCAATACAGCACATTACTGAGTACCACTCTCCATACTTTCAAGCATAGTTGTGGCTGCATCATGTTATGGGTATGTGTAACGGATGTGAAACGGCTAGCTTAGTTAGCGGTGCGCGCTAAATAGCGTTTCAATCGGTGACGTCACTTGCTCTGAGACCTTGAAGTAGTAGTTCCCCTTGCTCTGCAAGGGCCGTGGCTTTTGTGGAGCGATGGGTAACGATGCTTCGTGGGTGACTGTTGTTGATGTGTGCAGAGGGTCCCTGGTTCGGGCGAGGGGACGGTCTAAAGTTATACTGTTACATATGCTTGTAATTGTTTAGGACTGGGGAGTTTTTCAGGATTCAAAATAAACGGAATGGAGCTAAGGACAGGCAGTATCCTAGAGAAAAACCTAGTTCAGTCTGTTTTCCATCAAACACTGGGAGATGAATTCACCTTTCAGCAGGAGGACAATAACTTTAAACACAAGGCCAAATCTATACTGGAGTTGCTTACCAAGAAGACAGTGAATGTTACTGAGTGGCCAAGTTACAGTTTTGACTTAAATCTGCTTGAAAATCTTTGACAAGACTTGAAAATTGTTGTCTAGCAATGATCAACAACCAATTTGACAGAGCTTGAAGAATTTTGAAATTAATCATTGGCAAGTATTGTACAATGCAGGTGTGCAAAGGTCTTAGAGACTTACCCAGAAAGACTTACACCTGTAATCACTGCCAAATATGATTTTAATATGTATTGCCTCAGGGGTGTGAATACTTATGTAAATTAGATATTTCTGTATTTAGTTTTCAAAACATTTACAAAATTGTCAAACAACATGTTTTTACTTTGTTATTATGGAGTATTGTGTGTAGATGGGTGAAAATATACAGTACCAGTCAAACGTTGGGACACATCTACTCATTCAAGGATTTTTCTTTATTTAGATTATTTTCTACATTCTAGAATAATAGTGAAGACATCAAAACTATGAAATAACACACATAGTAATCAAAAAAGGGTTAAACAAATAAAAATATATTTTATATTTGAGATTCTTTGCCTTAATGACAGCTTTGCACACTTGGCATTCTCTCAACCAGCTTCACCAATAATGCCTTTGCAACAGTCTTGAAGGAGTTTCCACATATGCTGAGCACTTGTTGGCTGCTTTTCCTTCACTCTGCAGTCCAACTCATCCCAAACCATCTCAATTGGGTTGAGGTCGGGTGATTGTGGAGGCCAGGTCATCTGATGCAGCACTCCATCACTCTCCTTCTTGGTCAAATAGTCCTTACACAGCCTAGAGGTGTGTTTGGTCACTGTCCTGTTGAAAAACAAGTGATAGTCCCACTAAGTGCAAACCAGATGGGATGGCATATCACTGCAGAATGCTGTGGTAGCCATGCTGGTTAAATGGGTCTTGAATTCTAAATAAATCACTGACAGTGTCACCAGCAAAGCACCCCCACACCATCACACCTTCTCCTCCATGCTTCACATGCAGAGATCATCCGTTCACCTACTCGGAGTCTCACAAAGACACAGCGGTTGGAACCAAAAATCTCAAATTTGGACATCAGACCAAAGGACAGATTTCCACTGGTCTAATGTCCATTGCTCCTGTTTCTTGGCCCAAGCAAGTCTCTTCTTCTTATTGGTGTCCTTTTGTAGTGTTTTCTTTGAAGCAATTCGACCATGAAGGCCTGATTCATGCAGTCTCCTATGAACAGTTGTTGAGATGTGTCTGTTACTTGAACTTCGTGAAGCATTTATTTGGGCTGCAATTTCTGAGGTGCAGTTAACTCTAATGAACTTATCCTCTGCAGCAGATGTAACTCTGGGTCTTCCTTTCCTGTGCCCGTCCTCATGAGAGCCAGTTTGCTTATTTGAGCTGTTCTTGCCATAATGTGGACTTGGCCTTTTACCAAATAGGGCTATCTTCTGATACCAACGCTACCTTGTCACAACACAATTGATTGGCTCAAACGCATTAAGGAAAGAAATTCCACAAATGAACTTTTAACAAGGTACACCTGTTAATTGAAATCCAGGTGACTACATCATGAAGCTGGTTGAGAGAATGCCAACAGTCTGCAACGCTGTCATCAAGGCAAAGGGTGGCTATATTGAAGAATCTCAAGTATAAAATATATTTTGATTTGCTGAAAACATTTTTGGTTACGACATCATTGCATATGTCTTCACTATGTAAACTCCCGACTTCAACTGTATTTCATTGTTTCGATGTCTTCACTACTATTCTAGAATGTAGAAAATATTCAAATGTAAAGAAAAACCCTTGAATGAGTAGGTGTGTCCAAACTTTTGACTGGTACTGTGTATATTTCGAATTCATTTGAATTCAGGCTGAAAAACAGCAATGTGGAATACGTCAAGGGATATGAATACTTGCTGAAGGCACTGTACACACAACTAATACAACTGGAAACGTGGTAACAGTGTTACACTTTGTGTAACTCATTGACCGTAATAAAATATAAAACACACTCATGAATATGGTTGATTTGATTTTAATGGCTATTATACAGTTTTTCCAAAGAAAAAAGAAACATTGAAACAAGCGGCAAAAACAAACCCCACTTCCAAACCAAAACTACAATAAAAGAGCATCAACACAATGTATATTTCTAGTACATTGTACCCAACAGGTATTCAGTGGGAGAGAATAAAAGTAATTGACACATAAGACGTAAAAGTATTTTCTTCTACAAGACATAAGAGGGCACCTAGGAATGAAACCCAAAGAAGGGGTAATATTTATCCTAATAGGAGCTTTAGCATTGTCTGATAAGTCGGATAAATCGGTTGATGGTGAGATATCGTCCTCAGGTAAAATTTTTGGTCTGGGTTTTGGGAGACACCTTACAATACATCAAATAAGATAACCATAATCCATTCTATTAAATGCCCATTGATTTCAGATGATATCGAAGGGAAACAATAATGAAACTATAATAATAACATTTCAAATATAGAGTTTCTATTGGTTTCAAGTAAGAGCCAAAATAATATTCGTATGCAATTTAAGTGTGAAGCAAGCAAACTTATTGACAAATATCTTATTTACAATATCATTCTTGAACGTTGTATTTACATAAGAGTTCGTTGAATGAAAGTGTTCTATTGTTCATGTTCATTTGGGAGTTGAAAAACGTGAGGGAGTTAAATGCACAATGCAAATCTTATTTTTAAAAAGTGCAATTCCTTTTCGTAAAGTACAAAAATATATATCCATATTTTGTATATATATGTAGAAATGTTGTTCATTGAAACTGCACATGTTGCTTTTTCAAAGAGCCCGAAAACCAGTGACTAAAAATGTATGCTTATAGTTGACAAGCAGCAAATGATTTCAGAATACAAATTATTTTACAGTACTCGATACAAAATCAGAAACACCTCAATTCACCAAAGAGAAAGCTATATCAAAGGTGTTTTATGTGGGTAACATTAGATTTACCGGGCAGAACTCCATTCTAGCAGGGGCAAGCACATTTAAACATTTGTCACATAGTTTGGTTTCATACACAATATACTGTATCTCAAAAAAACTCTTTTCAAAAAGACTAATTAAAGTGTAAGGAATAAGAATGGTTCAAAAGTAGAACTTTCATAAAAGATTTAAGATGAGAACAAAAGGTGCGTGGAACTGATTCCAGGCCACACAATCCCCAAATACTTCAGGCTTCAAATACAAGAACACAAATACACACGGTAGAGGAGCTGGCGCATACATGTATACGTTCGTACGTGAATGTGTAAATATGTACGTATGTGAGCGTCGCCTGAAGGATAGCAGTGCTGCTGACGCAACATCCTCGGGAAAAAAAGAAGAGAGAAAACATTTGAATTATTAAGCAAACCTACTGATAGAAAAAAAAGAAAAAAAGTCAATAGTGGTATACTGGTGTCCGTTGTTTCCAGTGGCTTTGTAATACCTTAAAGTGTACCGAGATTCCGTGGCACTAGCAGGAGTTACACCTGCTACTGTCATTTCGTGAAAACAATCACTTCTCTTTCCCCTATATATTCAAGTAACGCTATGTAGCTATATTCGTACATTTTAAATAGCTTATACCAAAATAAAATCCTTGAACAGCTTCAGGGATCTGACTGAGGGCTCTAAAGTCACTTGTGAGGTGTCTTCCATAGACCTTCTTTCTTATCTTCTGTAGGCTGTACAACAATGCGAATTCATGCTTCTGTCCACTTCCATTTTATAAAGGTCATATATTATTACAATTAACGTCCATTTCTATCATATCAGTAACCGGAAGATGCGTTTTTAAAAAATTCTATGAAAACCTTTTGTCTCCCACAAACATCTTTCAATTTGGTGAATTTCGTTTCCTTAAACAAGAGGGCGCAGTGCATTCTGTATCCGCCCTCTTGCGTTAGGCCTCTAGTTCCGGCCACACACTGTCTCGCGCATCTTTAGGATCCAGTGGGATGTTGTGTCTGTCTCTGTGTCTCAGCGTTAGTGTGTTGGGGGTTTCCTGGCGTTGTCCTGTCGGTCTCCCAGCTGAGCCTGCAGGTCCTTGACCACCCTCTCCAGGCTCTGCCGCGCCTCCCTCTCCTGCTGTAGCTCCTCTCTCAGCTGCTCTCGGTCCACCTCCGCCTGCTGCAGCTGAACCTGCAGCTCCTCAATCTGGAAAGGAAGGTGCACGTCGGTCAGGAAGCACATGCTGTGACTCAACTATTCTTGATTAGGTGTGTGTGTGTGTGTGATTCCTTCTGTATGATAACCTATGTGTGCAGGCTATATCAGAAGGATCTTGGTCCTACCTGTGTGGAGTACTTGGCTCGCAGGCGTTCAGCCTCACAGCCTTTGTCGCAGACTCGTGTCTGTCTCTCTCTCTCCAGCTCTCTTTTCAGATGGCCACGGGACTCGTCCGCCTCCCTCATCTTCCTGTCCCACTCCATGCTCAGGCGTTCTATCTCTTTCCTCAGGTTGCGCTTGGCCTCGATGGCCTCTCGAAGACGCCCTTTCTTGGACACCCTCACAAAATCCAACTCCTGTGGGTGGAAAACATCAATGTTAATATTCTGCTGTGTCCTGAAGATTGTGTCACAAAATACACGTTGTACACGTGAATAAACAGTAAAAAAATGTTGTGCCAGAAGGCGGCCATTTTAGATCTTGAGTGGGAGGTTTACCTGCTGAAGGCTGCGTTTGGCCTGCAGCGCTGCCCCCAGCTTCTCCTCCTGCTTCACTCTCATCTTAACAATCTCCTGCAGGAACTTCTCCCTGGCCTCCTTGGAGTCAAGACCTCCATACAGGGTCTGTCTCAGTGTGTCCAGCTCTGGGCATGAAGGTGCCCCTGGTAATACCAGCCGGGCTGGGCCCTCCAGGGGCCTCATTGTGGTCTGGGGGGTCAGGGTCCAGGACATACTGGAGCAGGCAGATGGGAGGGATGCCAAGGAGGGGACCGATGGTAGGTCTGAAAGACAGAAAAATAAAACAATATGTTTATAGGGTGAAGCCTAAAAAAGTATTGGAACAGCAGTGACATCTGCTGCTGAGTAAAATCTTCTGACTTTGAGACTGCCCTGTGTGCTCTGTGCTGCACAGACCAGCCACTAGATGGCACCCTCTCACAGGGACCAGGCAAACTAACCATAGCCCACTTCCAGTATGGTA
Organism: Oncorhynchus nerka; assembly: GCF_034236695.1. Classification (NCBI taxonomy): domain Eukaryota; kingdom Metazoa; phylum Chordata; class Actinopteri; order Salmoniformes; family Salmonidae; genus Oncorhynchus; species Oncorhynchus nerka. The sequence goes on from NC_088397.1 coordinate 48,158,563, forward strand.
AAGACTCTCATTTCCACAGAAAGTCTTGCTGCCGTATTAGCTTGGGTTAGGTTGCCTGTCCTTGAGTATTGGAGTGTGTCCTAGTGCCCTATATCTCTTACAGAATGTCTGAACAACAGTGTGTCATGACTCACAGTCATCACAGTCATCCACCTCAATCTCCCCGTCAGTCTCCATTTCCTCCACACCGTTGCCTGTGTTGGTGTTGATGTGAACAAGTCTGGGCCCAGGCTGTGAGTCTCCACACTGTGATGCTGGTCCGGAGCTGATGTGCTGGTCTCCCCTGCCTGGAGCCTGGCTGTGGCCCACTGGGGCCTGCTCCTCTCTCTGGTTGGCCAACGGAGCTGGGGCCACATTGGGCACCACAGACGTGTCCACATTTTTGTGGTTTGATCTGTTATGATAAGAAAATACGAGTTAGTTCAACAATATCATAGCAACGGGTTAAAAACGTGGTTATCGGTCATTGCTATGCGATAATTCCTTAGGAATGCTACCTCAATGTGTTATAAGGCTGACAGTCCGTTACCGTGGTGTGGTGAAAAGGATGAGAGAAACCATGACAGCATGACTGTCTCTGACTCACCTCTCGGCAGATGTACTTCTGGGGGACCAGGGGCGGAAGGCTGACGGCCTCTGTTTCAGCTGGACCGGTTTCAGATCCTGGAAACAGATAGGATTCTGACATCATAATACAGTTATGAAACAAGGAATAAAAAATAAAAACATCCTTGGAAAGGTACAGTGCGATCACAATGTAGACTGGTTGGTAAAGAGACTATTGACAACGTAATTAACTGACTGAATTACAGGGCTCATATGTATGAGGTCAGGTAACAAGGACTCTCTGTGTAGGATGGCCCTGGCCCTTAACCTTACAGCAAATCACATTTATCCCAATCAAGAGAGAACATGAGCTACAAACCTTGTTCCCTGACTTTGATAGAGATTGTAGCCAATCGGGTCGCTTCTCTTTGTCAGCAGATGGAGAGTGTATTTTCTCCAGTTTGAACTTCTTGGCTGGAACTGGGCTGTACGGCTAAAGAGAGAAAAGAAAGAGATACGGGAGAGACTATTAAATGATCACCGTCTTCATCTACCGGAGTAGTCCGTAACACGCTTGTACTGCACACAAGTCGTAGATAGATAGTTCAAATGTCGCGACACAACGTCCCCCTTCAGCGGTGTTCGATACTGTAGTTGGCATCATTCAACTTGAGGTGTATTTCAGAGAAACATTCATGTGTCCAAATAGTCTCATCCATTCAGAATCAGCTAGCGGCCCTAATCCCGTGTGTGAGGGGGGGGGGTAGACGTTTCTATCAGGGTGAGGTCTGGCTGTGAGCTGGGGGCTCTGGGGTTGAGTACGGGAGGCGCCAGCAGGTGCAGGGGAGCTACTCTCTGTGTGGGAGAGAATAGTGTTTCTGTAACCTGATGGACAACTGGAGTGAAGCCGGTGCCACTCTACCTGCGGCTCTGATCGTAGAGTCACGCAATGTTTCACCCAACTCACTTCGCTGAGCAAGATTACGTTAGCGGATGCTCTTATCCAGAGCGAGTGCATCCGTTTTCAGATGAAGACACGACGAGCTAACCCAAACGTCTCGCTCTCCTTTTCCCCTCTTTCTCCCTGAGCTTCACGGCTGCAGCAGGTTTGGCTGTGTAACAGTGATCCAGGAAGTGACAGTGTGTGCGGCTCTTTTGGCTTCAGTGGTGAGACAGAGTAATCTAGCCACTGGCCTCAGGTCTGCACTTGTCAGGATGCGGATAAGTTTACCTAGGAAGTGGGGAGAGGCCTGCCCGGACCTGTGAGTTATCTTACTTATCTCACTACTATGACATTCTCCCTCAAAGAGTCCTCTTTTCAATGGATGTTTCAATTGAAATCATGACTAAATATACTGTGGATGTATCATTTACATTTGAGTCATTTCGCAGATGCTCTTATTCAGAGCGGCTTAGGGTTACGTGCTCAAGGGCACGTCGGCAGATTACTCACTTATTCGGCTCGGGGATTCGAACCGGCGACCTTTCGTCTACTGGCCCAACACTGTTAACTGCTAGGCTACCTGCCGCCTCATAAAAAAAAAGTATATACTAGACTGAATGGAAAATATACTCCACTATATCCTTTTGAAAGGTGTACCACTTGACATGGTAATAATGTTGAGGGGAGAAAGATAAATTGCCTTTGGTACTGACTGACACCTTTGGTGTAAATGAACCCTGTCTCACGGTTCTAATTAGCTTAGAAGCAGTGTGTGGTTCTGGCAATGTATCACAAGGGGGAGGTGTCAGTCAGTCAGGTCTCACACTGCACTGCCAGCCTCGGTCTACCGTACGATGGCGCTCAGACTAAAACATGCCACGCAACCTTGTCATTTCTGCTGCGCCTCTGGCCCACGAAGCTACAATCATACAAGGCCCAAGTGCAGAGGGCATGACTGTGGTTGTCTGGACACTCCTCTCATGTCTCCCTCCCTGACTCAAACGTCTGTCTCCTCTCTAAGTGTCTAACCACACACACACACAAACAGACACACACACAGTTAGGCAGCAGACTGCGAGGTTAGTGCTCGGGACATTTCACCCCGACCTCCAGCTGACTCCACGATGACTCGAACCCTCACCTGCCTCACTCAAGGCCAGAGTTCTTCGGGGAAAAAAGCGGAGAGTGGTCGAAACCCGGAGTCTGTAATTACTGCCATTGCTGTTGTTTTCCCAACAAAGTCTGTCTGTCTGGTACTATTTCTACCCTGAGGTTTGCAGCTCCAGGAAAACGTGGAGCCCCAGACATAACAGAGTTAGAAAACAGACCCTCCCAGACACCACAGGGGACCTGCTGGCTAAATCTGACACTGATCTCACAGGAGAGGAGCCACACGGGCTTTACTCAGCACCACATCACAGCCATAACAAGGCCACACAGACACAGCATCAGAGACATCAACAGCCTCCTCCTGGATGCACACCACATGCCATGACTGCATTACCCTCACTGCAATCCTAGCCCAAACTACCCGACATGGCCCCTCTAAGGATGGAGTGAGTGAGGGAAGGGAAAGAGGGAGGTAGAGAAAAAGGGAGGGGGAGACTTCCTCGCAAGGAGTTTGCTTTGGCCAGGGCCCCTGTGGGAACGGGGAACGGAGTGGTGAGTGCAAGGGAGGGGGCGGGCTGTGGGGGGGGAGCGGGACCACAGAGGAAGCACTGAGCTGGAGGAATGTGTACTTGAAGGCCAAGTACAGCCTCCTCTTAAAGAGTCCATTCAAGCAATGTCCTTTTCAACTCGCTATTGTAGGACATTTCTTTGAGGAGCCATAAAGGGGGACCATTTCAAAGTAAACCCGTAGGCTAAACAGGAGCTAACAGTGCAGACATGCTTTGTCTGGAAACGACGGTCCTATAATAGTGTGGTAATACAGTGATAAGCAAATATCCACATGGCAAATCGCACTAACACCACTAGAACTGTCAACAGACACATAAACACCATGCATTCCAAGTGGACTATCTGACAGTGAGAACGGTCGTTCGCCAATAGATGCCAATTGGAGTGTGATAGAAGACGGGAATGATGTTTTACTTCATTTGACATGGATCTGATAAGCAATGACTGACTGACGGGAATGATTGACTGAGTTTATTGATCCAACTACAGGCCCAATCAACAAATGAGTATTATAGTAAAATGCAAACTGCTGGGTGAGAACTGCAAAATGCTTTCGGGAACACAAATATACAGTGCATTCGGAAAGCATTCAGACCCATTGACATTTTTCCAAATGTTGTTACGTTACAGCCTTCTTCTAAAATGGACGAAATAAATAAATAACTGAAATATCACATTTACATAAGTATTCAGACCCTTTACTCAGTACTTTGTTGAAGCATCTTTGGCACGATTACAGCCTCAAGTCTTCTTGGGTATGACGCTACAAGCTTGGCACACCCGTATTTATGGAGTTCCTCCCATTCTTCTCTGCAGATCCTCTCAAGCTCTGTCAGGTTGGATGGGGAGCGTCGCTGCACAGTTATTTTCAGGTCTCTCCAGAGATGTTAGATCGAGTTCAGGTCCAGGCTCTGGCTGAGCCACTCAAGAACATTTAATAACTTGTCATGAAGCCACTCCTGCGTTGTCTTGGCTGTGTGAAAAGGGTCATTGTCCTGTTGGAAGGTGAACCTTCTCTCCAGTCTGAGGTCCTGAGCGCTCTGAAGCAGATTTTCATCAAGGATCTCTCTGTACTTTTCTCCGTTCATCTTTCCCTCGATCCTGACTAGTCTCCCAGTCCCTTCTGCTGAAAAATATCCCCACAAGCATGATGTTGCCACCACCATGTGTCACCGTAGGGATGGTGTCAGGTTTCCTCCAGATGTGATGCTTGGCATTCAGGCCAAAAAGTTCAATCTTGGTTTCATCAGACCAGCGAATCTTGTTTCTCACGGTCTGAGAGTCCTTTAGGTGCCTTTTGGCAAAGGTGTGTACCTTTCCAAATCATGTCCAATCAATTGAATTTACCACAGGTGGACTCCAGTCAAGTTGTAGAAACATCTCAAGGATGACCAATGGAAACAGGAAGCACCTGAGCTCAAAAGGCTCTGAATAGTTATGTAAATAAGGTATTTTTTTGCAAAAAATTATAAAAACCTGTTTTCACTTTGTCATTATGGGGTAGATTGATGAGGGAAAAAATGTATTTAATACATTTTAGAATAAGGCTGTAATGTAACACAATTGAGAAAAAGTCAAGGGGTCTGAATACTTTCTGAATGCACTGCATATCGAGGTTAAATTTAAAGTACAACGTGGGTAGGATCAATTTAATTGAATCGGCCCCAGCTGCTCGTTGTTTGAATGTGTCATGTCTGTCACGCTATTGGCTGTGAAAGCAGTGCTAAAACGTCTAATCCTTTAGCATTTGCCGAAGCACAAACTAAAATCTCAAATGGAATGATCTAAAAACAAAACACAGGAGTGCACTCAGAAACGGCCCAAAATAGTTCCCCAGCTGAACTTCCCCGGGCCTCCGTCACACAATACCACAGCATGCTGCATGATTGCATGGCATTAAATACACAGCAACAAGACCACAACAGTTTCACATTTCAGACTCCTTTCCCCCTACTAAACCCCTCACTGTAATCCCTAGATCTGAGTGTGCTTAGAAGGGCTCTGCCTCGCTCAAGGGCACACCAACTGGCAGAGCTCACCCGGGGAAACAGCCTTAGTGGGACGTATGAGAGCGGGCAGAAGTCGAGATCTCTATTATAATATCCACATGCTCACGTGTCCACCCTGGAGTCGTTGTCCCAAAGGCGGGAAGGCAGGCGACAAGCTCACGTCCAAAATAAACCCATAGAAACGCATTGGGTTTATTTTGGACAGATTTAGTCGAGAATGGAACCTCCCGCATCGCCCTTTCCTCTCTGGCAGAGAGGTCTGAGGCAGGGCCTGGGTGGGCTGGGATGTCCGGGGGAAAGTCTATAGGCCTCTATTCAGTGCTCATGGTATCTGAGTGTAGGAAGGACAGTCCCATGATTCAGGTTAAGCCTGGTGGACACACCTCCTAAATGACAGCTGGGCTGCGATGAGCTGATTGGTGTCAGGCTTACATGTGCATATGCACCACGCCTAAATACAATGCACCATGCTACCAAACCTCTGAGTCTCTAGACTTCCGAATCCTCCGTTACCACTCTCCAAATGTCTAGGCTACTTCCCTTCCTGATTCACACCGTCTGAGCTAAAGTGTGTCGGGGTGACGCGTCTATCGAAGCGTGACAACAATAGGGGATCCTGGGAGAAGGTGGCCTGAGCTGCAACAGCATGGTAACGCTGTGACATGCGACATGGCCACGCCGTCGACGTGCCATAAAGACACGCAGAAAAGGATAGGGGCTGTCATGAGCAGAGAACAGCCCGGCAGCAAAGCGACCTGGATTTGTTTGTCCTAATTGTCTATGGGGATCTGAGACTCAGATAGGTCGGAGCTGCAGACGGGACAGCCCGAGACCTGCTCTGTCCATTACATATCTGACCTACTGTATCTGACCTACTGTATCTGACCTTCATATCTGACCTACTGTATCTGACCTTCATATCTGACCTACTGTATCTGACCTACTGTATCTGACCTACTGTATCTGACCTACTGTATCTGACCTTCATATCTGACCTACTGTATCTGACCTTCATATCTGACCTACTGTATCTGACCTTCATATCTGACCTACTGTATCCAGCAGCAGCAAGTCTGACACGTAGAGCCAAGTTGGAGGATGAAAGGTTCTATCATATCCCCCCCGCCTTTCCACACTCCCTACACGTGAGCTGCAGTGGACCCATCAACACTGCCGAGTGTCTAGGTCTATAAACAGAGGAACCAGTCAGACTTTCAGCATTTTATTAGGATCCCCATTAGCTGCTGCGTTCGCAGCAGGGGTCCTGGGGTCCACGCAACACATGACATAATACAGAACATGAATAGACAAGAACAGCTCAAGGACTGAACTACATAAATGTAAAAACAATAGAGGGGGGTCACGCTGACACAACCACTGAGAGAAGTAGAGAGAACCATTGCTCTCACATCCAAATACATTCATACGTCACATTTCCATGGAGATCAGGAATGAGCCGGACAACATTGGACTCCTCTAATGTCCCAGGCAGGCAACAGACAGTGTAACTAGGAGGAAGCAAATCCAATTCAGCTCAAATATAGCAACCAAAACAACATCACGTGTCTGTGCCCGCTTTCTCATTATGGCGAAAACAGCTGGCCTCCTGGATAAAACAGAGGGATTTCACTAAAGGAAGTGGGCTGGATCATAATTCCAAGTGCTGTAGGCCTTATCCAAACATGGCTAAAAATGACATGACAAAGATATCCTCACAGATGATATGTTATTCGTATGAGCATGTTTGGTATGGTTCTGAGTCCCAGATATCTTTGGACATGAAACGTGTTCTGTGAGTGGTGTATATTTAGACGGACATAGTGTCAAATTCCCAGAATGCCTGTTCGGAGCAGTCCATATGGACTGTGTCGGTTGCATTGGAAAACTAAACAGTACACTATTGGTTTGATGTGCTAGAACATACAGTACCGTGTTTGTGTGCAACTGAGAGCACGGACACACACACACACACACACACACACACACACACACACACACACACACACACACATGTTTATGCTTCTATTCACATTTAGTTCACTTACAATGCAGGAACAGCTGCAGTGCTAACCAGGAAGCCAAAGGGGATGCTGGTTGGTTAATGAGAGGAAGAAAGATGACTAACCCTTTATAACATTCCTTTATAATGCGCCATTAATGCTCTCATAGGGCAAAAATGCACACAGTCAATGCAGACCTACTGACAACAATGCAATGTTGTGTTAGGATTGTGTTAGGATTCAACCCATACTATGCACGAACATAAATTTCTTAAAGCGCTACTGGCACATTTACACCTACTTTGCAGATGATTATAACATCAGTCCAATATATCAAATTGTATTTGATGCATATGATTAGCAGCCCAGATTAGTGAGCTCTTCTACCTATGACAATAATGCACGTTCAGTCAGAGCAATATCTTTTCCATTGGTGATAATAATTCCACTCAGTTCCAGAGAGGAACTAGGCTAAATGACGCACATAAAGAACCCATCATCCCTCCCATCCCCTAACATGTCCTGCCTGAGAACCTGAATTTCCACAGATTAGTCAATCTGGCCATTCAACATGAAAGACTGTAGCAGCAATAAGCATACTGCCACCATCACGAGACAGTAAATCCAGTGTTGGGCTGCCTACATTTGAATCCCACAGATTAGTACTAATATCAACACGATTAAAATATCACTGGATAACCAATCAAAAACGCATATTTTTTTTTATTTTTTTTTACCAATGGGTAAAATAAATAGTCCTCTAAGAAAACCAATGGCCCAAACCTCATGTCTCTATCATAATCTGTTCTAGAGTTATTGGTGTTTTTTCTTTACCCTTGTAGGGTGTCCAAAACTAGGGTAAATAATTACACCTGGTCAAAAATCGGGAAAGTAGCATTGCGTCAACTAGGCTGGATACTATGCGAAGATTAAGATTAAGATTAAGGCTAATTTACCGTTGAACTCGTCATCTTTCTTCTCGAATCCGGAGGACATAAAACATGGCATGTAGTATTTTCATATTTTAGGATACGGCCTTTCATATGAACGCGAAATCTTTTATTTTTCGACGATTCCTCGCAAAAACAAGCGTATCTCTGTGATGATAATAATAATATGTTCATTAGACTTTTTGCGACCCGCCGAAACAACTTGGCAGACAACCGCCACCAACATGTCAAACCCTCGAAAGTCGCTGCGAGAAAGGGGTCGCCACTCTCTCACCAGAACTCGCCGCTAATTACCAGATGTATTAGCTTACGAAATCAAACTTCTTGGACATAGTGTTTAACGATATGTTAGAGAAAGACCCCACCGAACGATCCAGAACACAAAGAATCATATTTGCCTTGGTAAACTGTATTTTAAAACATAAGGAAGAGACATTTCACCACCGAAGCGTGTTTTCACCCACTCTAGGCAGAGTGGGAGGACACCCTGCTGACTAACCTCTTCGCAACCCAAATAGTTACAGCTCTGAATACACAGACCATTATATCACATACCAGGCACCAGGCAATTCCATTAGGGAGTTAGAACTCCACCAAACAGAAAGGCTACACTGGTTACACACTGTACTGTAATACAGTGTTTCAAGTGGAGGGCTGGATGATTGATGATAGGGAGACTGCTACTTAGTGGGGATTGGCCCTCTGTTGTCTGAGAGATTGACAGGCCAAATGGACAGGCACAGAGTTAAGTGTGATAGTGGCACCCCTGTCTGACATCATCTGGCTGTTGGACTGAGGTGATGGGTTCTGCACTCACTCAAAATGAACTAAAACTCACTCTGACGACAACGGGAAACGAACGGAGGCGTTACATGGCGAGTGTCGAGTATGCCTCTTATATCGAATTTGTCTTGCCGAATTCATCCCTCTTGTGTCAAGTCCCCGCTGTGAATGTTATGTGCGGACAAAAAGTCAACATGGGAAGCAACCTGCTTCCCAGAATCCATTGTGTCTGGAAAAAGTCTGAAGGATTGCTTGTGCCCTACCCTCAGTCTCTATTTATCCTGCCATAATCTGGCTGTCTCCCCACCCAGCCGCCCATCGATCAGTCTAGTCTAGAGAGTAGACTCCAGAGCACTCTGCACAGATAGCTCTTGCAATTGGCCAACTGGCTGCTGGTGCAATCTATTAGATGTTCAAAATGTGCTATGCCATTTTATAGTAAATCATCGTTGTTACTGTCATCTAGCAAGTAGCTGTAATTCATCAAATGCCTGGATTAGAATTGGCCAACAAATGAAATCAACAAAATACAAATAGTAAACAGTGGTGAAACATGCGTTAGAGAAGGTAGAGAGAACAGTACTGGGGCAGCTGACTTGAGGTTTGGCCTGAGCTGGTAAGCTGAGCCTCATGACCACATGGTCCCTGGCAGGCCAATGGGGAGCTGGGCAGGTGGCAGGTTTATTTGGGAGGATGAAAAAGGGGATGAATGCCAGAGAGAGGTTAAGAGGTTTGAGGGGACGGGACGGGGGGACGGGTAGAGGAGGTCATAAAAGAAACGTGTAAGAGGGTGGGGTGAAGTTAGCGTCACTGCTCAGTGTCCCATATGATGTCATTTCACTGACAGTGTCTGCACTGGGAACTGGTCTTGAGGTGATTGGCTGAACCAAGGTGATAAATCTTCTTGAACTGTATAGAAGCCATTCAGGCTGTTCTGTTCTAGTGTCGGCTCCCCAACAGGTCCAAATACACGATATACACTCTAGTGATGGTGGAAAAAATAGATAGTTACATATCGGTTAATTATTTTTGACGATATGTATCGTATCGACAATATCGCAATATTATTTTCTGCGCTAGTCGGCTGTACCTGCACCAAAACTCCAGTATTTGTCCTTCATATCTTGTTCTCCGTGGTCTTTTTAAATAGGGAAACAATTTGTTTAAAGCACTTTTATTTCCATGTCTGATCAAAACTCGTCTTCTCATGACTCTCTCGTCTCTCTGCCGCAGCCATATAGAGAATTATGTTAGAGACATCGAATCGCAATAAAATAACAGTGTTACACCGCAATACATACAGAATCGTGATAATCACAATACATATCGTATCAGCCCAGAAGTATTGCGATAATATACAGTGTAGCCTTTCACTTTTTTCCACTTGCTCAAGGAATTGTCTCGGAGGGAAATAGGGGACCAAAACACCCACAACATCCGTTCCTCAGATGGCACATTCCATACGTAAACATTTGGCTCGTGAGGTCCCTGGCAATTCCCTGCCCTAATGCACTCCAATGAGTTCTTAGTCTCTAATGTTGTGACTTTAGACGATGGGGCTGTATTTGTGTGATTGGAGACAGAGATGTGAGGGGGGGACTTGGAAAACAGGATCGGAATTGATGAATTATTCTGTGCTTTGAGTATAACCTCTTAATCACTGTTTCGAGAAAACAAACAAAAGTGTGGAAGGGGTGCTAATGGCCCCATGCAGAATGACAGGAAACATTCTAGATGTGAAGGTCTCCACTTAGAGAACTAAGGAGCCCCAGCATGTGGCTGTGAGGCTGAGTGCCAGGAAAAAAATACTACTTCAAAATCACTGGGTTTATGTGTGTGTGTGTGTGTTTATGTGTGTGTGTGCGTGTGCGTGTGTGTGTGTGTGTGTGTGTGCTACCAAGTAATTGCTGACCAATTTTGCAAAATACATGAAGGTTTCTAGTCTGTGTATGTCCTCCTCATTTATGCTCGACTTGCAGGATAACTTCAACGTAATAGGACGAACGCAGTGCTTCTTTGTGTGTATAGTAACATCCGACAGAGATCAAATAGCATTTCACTTGTTTCCACTTGCTCAAGGAATTGTCTCGGAGGGAAATAGGGGACCAAAACACCCACAACATCCGTTCCTCAGATGGCACATTCCATACGTAAACATTTGGCTCGTCTCCCTCCTCCCCCCGTTAACAGGAAGGCAAAATCTGCTTACAAGAGATGTGGGTGAGAGGGCCCGGTCTCAGAGCCTCCATAAAATAAATACGAGTGTTCTAAAATGGAAGGCTAGGGGGGGAAGTGGGGGGAGTGGATGGACCACAGCATCGCTCAACTCATAGTAATGCTTCGTCTGCTTCATGACCCTGAAAATACTTGGACATTTCTTTTTCCTGGATCATTTTATTACACTCTTCTGAATCTGGGGCCAGTGTTTTTCTCCATAGCAACCACAAAACAGTGGAGCACAGCTAAACTCTGAGTTAACAAACAGAACTCGACAAAATCCCCATTTTCAACGCCAGGGTTTTCCCAATGCAGAGAAGAGCAGCAAACACTCCCAGACCCTGAATGAAGACGGCTTTAAAACGGGGACTGTATGATTGCAGAAACCATGAATAGAGACACATGTTGAAATAAACACATGCACATGGATACACTGGTACGTACTGTATATGAGATGGGGGGGGTAAATGTCATCATATTTTCCTGTGAGCCTCAGGTGCGTGATGTGATGTGGTGCAGTCTGCATTCAGTCTGTATTCCTGCCAACAGCACTGAACAGTAGGTCAGGGAGGGGCGGGGGCGGGAGGCAGCAGCTGGTCACTACAGCTGACCCTAGGGAACCTGGTCACTCAGACAGGCTAGCTGGAGCTTAGAGCTGCCCGGCCAGCAGGAGAACAGACAGACAGGCAAGTACAGTCTCAGCGTTATATAAATGTCTCCTGTCTCTCAGCTCAGCCCTGAGCCGTAAGGACACAGGCGCTTTGTGGCCTAATGCTGCCTGCAACCCAGCATGGGGATTACAGACAACCAGCCAGGCAGGCACAGGCCTGAGAAGAGGCCACGATGTAAGTATGTCATCCCTCCACGGCCTCCCCGGGCCCTGGCCCCAAACTCTCTCGCAGCAAATCCACTCTGACCCCGTGGCTGAGCTCTGACCAGTGACCATAGACGGCTGCCAAGCGCCTGCAAACTCTATCACCACACAGCTACTACATCTCTCACTGGTGTTAAGTACAAGGGAGAGGGAGAGAGACTGCTTGGTTTATTCTGTCTGTGATTTCTAAAAAAAAACACGTTCACAATTTATTGGACTGAAAAAACATCTATATATATTTTTTTTACCTTTTTGAATCTCTCCAGCCCTGTTCGTTAAGCTCCCTGAATAGGAGGCGTTTTTGAATCTCTCCAGCCCTGTTCGTTAAGCTCCCTGAATAGGAGGCGTTTTTGAATCTCTCCAGCCCTGTTCGTTAAGCTCCCTGAATAGGAGGCGTTTTGAATCTCTCCAGCCCTGTTCGTTAAGCTCCCTGAATAGGAGGCGTTTTGAATCTCTCCCCTGTTCGTTAGCCCTGTTCGTTTTGAATCTCTCCAGCCCTGTTCCCTGAATAGGAGGCGTTTTGAATCTCTCCAGCCCTGTTCGTTAAGCTCCCTGAATAGGAGGCGTTTTTGAATCTCTCCAGCCCTGTTCGTTAAGCTCCCTGAATAGGAGGCGTTTTTGAATCTCTCCAGCCCTGTTCGTTAAGCTCCCTGAATAGGAGGCGTTTTTGAATCTCTCCAGCCCTGTTCGTTAAGCTCCCTGAATAGGAGGCGTTTTGAATCTCTCCAGCCCTGTTCGTTAAGCTCCCTGAATAGGAGGCGTGTTTGAATCTCTCCAGCCCTGTTCGTTAAGCTCCCTGAATAGGAGGCGTTTTTGAATCTCTCCAGCCCTGTTCGTTAAGCTCCCTGAATAGGAGGCCTTTTTGAATCTCTCCAGCCCTGTTCGTTAAGCTCCCTGAATAGGAGGCGTTTTTGAATCTCTCCAGCCCTGTTCGTTAAGCTCCCTGAATAGGAGGCGTTTTTGAATCTCTCCAGCCCTGTTCGTTAAGCTCCCTGAATAGGAGGCGTTTTTGAATCTCTCCAGCCCTGTTCGTTAAGCTCCCTGAATAGGAGGCGTTTTGAATCTCTCAGCCCTGTTCGTTAAGCTCCCTGAATAGGAGGCGTTTTGAATCTCTCCAGCCCTGTTCGTTAAGCTCCCTGAATAGGAGGCGTTTTGAATCTCTCCAGCCCTGTTCGTTAAGCTCCCTGAATAGGAGGCTTTTGAATCTCCAGCCCTGTTCGTTAAGCTCCCTGAATAGGAGGCGTTTTTGAATCTCTCCAGCCCTGTTCGTTAAGCTCCCTGAATAGGAGGCGTTTTGAAGCCCTGTTCTCTCCAGCCCTGTTTCGTTAAGCTCCCTGAATAGGAGGCGTTTTGAATCTCTCCAGCCCTGTTCGTTAAGCTCCCTGAATAGGAGGCGTTTTTGAATCTCTCCAGCCCTGTTCGTTAAGCTCCCTGAATAGGAGGCGTTTTGAATCTCTCCAGCCCTGTTCGTTAAGCTCCCTGAATAGGAGGCGTTTTGAATCTCTCCAGCCCTGTTCGTTAAGCTCCCTGAATAGGAGGCGTTTTGAATCTCTCCAGCCCTGTTCGTTAAGCTCCCTGAATAGGAGGCGTTTTGAATCTCTCCAGCCCTGTTCGTTAAGCTCCCTGAATAGGAGAGCCCTGCGTTTTTAGAATCTTTGAATCTCCAGCCCTGTTCGTTAAGCTCCCTGAATAGGAGGCGTTTTGAATCTCTCCAGCCCTGTTCGTTAAGCTCCTGAATAGGAGGCGTTTTGAATCTCCAGCCCTGTTCGTTAAGCTCCCTGAATAGGAGGCGTTTTTGAATCTCTCCAGCCCTGTTCGTTAAGCTCCCTGAATAGGAGGCGTTTTGAATCTCTCCAGCCCTGTTCGTTAAGCTCCCTGAATAGGAGGCGTTTTGAATCTCTCCAGCCCTGTTCGTTAAGCTCCCTGAATAGGAGGCGTTTTTGAATCTCTCCAGCCCTGTTCGTTAAGCTCCCTGAATAGGAGGCGTTTTGAATCTCTCCAGCCCTGTTCGTTAAGCTCCCTGAATAGGAGGCGTTTTGAATCTCTCCAGCCCTGTTCGTTAAGCTCCCTGAATAGGAGCGTTTTGAATCTCTCCAGCCCTGTTCGTTAAGCTCCCTGAATAGGAGGCGTTTTGAATCTCTCCAGCCCTGTTCGTTAAGCTCCCTGAATAGGAGGCGTTTTTGAATCTCTCCAGCCCTGTTCGTTAAGCTCCCTGAATAGGAGGCGTTTTGAATCTCCAGCCCTGTTCGTTAAGCTCCCTGAATAGGAGGCGTTTTGAATCTCTCCAGCCCTGTTCGTTAAGCTCCCTGAATAGGAGGCGTTTTGAATCTCTCCAGCCCTGTTCGTTAAGCTCCCTGAATAGGAGGCGTTTTGAATCTCTCCAGCCCTGTTCGTTAAGCTCCCTGAATAGGAGGCGTTTTGAATCTCTCCAGCCCTGTTCGTTAAGCTCCCTGAATAGGAGGCGTTTTGAATCTCTCCAGCCCTGTTCGTTAAGCTCCCTGAATAGGAGGCGCTTTTGAATCTCTCCAGCCCTGTTCGAAGCTCCCTGAATAGGAGGCGTTTTGAATCTCTCCAGCCCTGTTCGTTAAGCTCCCTGAATAGGAGGCGTTTTTGAATCTCTCCAGCCCTGTTCGTTAAGCTCCCTGAATAGGAGGCGTTTTTGAATCTCTCCAGCCCTGTTCGTTAAGCTCCCTGAATAGGAGGCGTGTTTGAATCTCTCCAGCCCTGTTCGTTAAGCTCCCTGAATAGGAGGCGTTTTGAATCTCTCCAGCCCTGTTCGTTAAGCTCCCTGAATAGGAGGCGTTTTTCCAGCCCTGTTCGTTAAGCTCCCTGAATCTCTCCAGCCCTGTTCGTTAAGCTCCCTGAATAGGAGGCGTTTTTGAATCTCTCCAGCCCTGTTCGTTAAGCTCCCTGAATAGGAGGCGTTTTTGAATCTCTCCAGCCCTGTTCGTTAAGCTCCCTGAATAGGAGGCGTTTTTGAATCTCTCCAGCCCTGTTCGTTAAGCTCCCTGAATAGGAGGCGTTTTTGAAAACCGCTGTAAAAAAACTGAGAGTTTCTGTGCTGTCAGTACAGTGCTCCTCTTGCTACCTACCATGAATCATACTCATCAGTTAGCCAGCCAGCCAGCAGAGGATTTAGTGCGTGTTCTTCTTGTCTTGACTGTTTAAGGCTGTTCCCAATGACAACAGGACAGGTCTACTATACTGTAACCCAAGACTGTAGTATGCTGGGCTGGGATTTTCAGCTGCTGCCCGGGCTGTAGGAGCAGCTGTGAGGCAGTTCCTCTATTGTGTGGAGTGTGGGTCACTCACTTTTTTAGACTTTACAACACATAGTATCAAACTAAATTATACTTTATTTGTTGCATGTAAGGCCATTGCAAAAGGGCATGATTAGCTGTCTGTCTGTCTGTCTGTCTGTCTGTCTGTCTGTCTGTCTGTCTGTCTCTAGTAGCAAGCAGAGAGGAGTATGCCACAGGGAGGGGAGGCCCAGCACAGGAACTCAATAATAACTTTCAGCAGTCTAGCCAAGAGGCTGGAGGCCCAGACTGCGGCTGTTCCCTCTTGCTCCTCTCCCTCCCTCCGCTGGACCCCACGCTCCTCCCTTCCACCCCCCTCCTCCTGGCCTGTGTCTGCTCCACAGGACTGATGCATTCTGCAGACAGGCCAGCACTCTTAAAGAGACACAGGACACATTTTTCTCCCCTGATTCACTGCAGTGGATACACCCACTAACTCAGAGCAGAGCCCATTATTTCCAGACTCTTTTCTTTTCTCTCAACCTTTTGCTTGGAACTCAAGAGATCTCAACAAGACACAGAAAGTGAGGGGGAAACAGACTGAAATATGTTAAGAGGCTCTAAGTGGATCTCAGGCAGAATGATTTCAGTGCAGCAGCTTGTGAGAGACCCTTTGATGCTCTTCTTTAAAAGGAAGGAGAAGGGCTTGTCGAGTGCAATCAACTGTCTTGGCCATGAAAGTGTATTTGATGCCGTTATTATGATAATCATTAGGGACAATCCAATAAACTTCATCAGACGGACCTCAGAGAGCAACTGCTGCCACCCTGGGGTTGGCTATAAGAGGTAGCTCGGCCCTCTCGTGAATCATCACAGATTACATTACTGCTGCCGACTATACAGGAAGAGCCGAATGTATCTCGTATTAAATGAAGTTACAGTCCACCATACAAAGTTGCACTCTGTATTGGAGGTCGACCGATTAATCGGAATGGCCGATTAATTAGGGCCGATTTCCAGTTTTCATAACAATTGGAAATCTGTATTTTTGGGCGCTGATTTCCGATTCTTTAAAAAATATATATTTTTATACCTTTTATTTAACTAGACAAGTCAGTTAAGAACACATTCTTATTTTCAATGACTGCCTAGGAACTGTGGGTTAACTGCCTTGTTCAGGGGCAGAACGACAGATTTTCACCTTGTCAGCTCAGGGGTTCCAATCTTGCAACCGCACAGTTAACTAGTCCAACGCTCTAACCATTGCACTCCACGAGTAGCCTGCCTGTTACGCGAATGTAGTAGAAGCCAAGGTAAATTGCTAGCTAGCATTAAACTTAGCTTATAAAAAACAATCAATCATAATCACTAGTTATAACTACTAATCCAGTTTAGCAGGCAATATTAACCAGGTGAAATTGTGTAATTTCTCTTGCGTTCATTGCATGCATAGTCAGGGTATATGCAAGTTTGGGCTGCCTGGCTCATTGCGAATTAATTTGCCAGAATTTTACATAATTATGACATAGATTGAAGGTTGTGCAATGTAACAAGAATATTTAGATTTAGGGACGCCACCCGTTAGATAAAATACCGAACGGTTCCGTATTTCACTGAAATAATAAACGTTTTGTTTTCGAAATGATAGTTTCCGGATTCGATCATATTAATGACCAAAGGCTCGTATTTCTGTGTGTTATTATGTTATAATTAAGTTTTATTTGATAGAGCAGTCTGACTGAGCAGCAGCAGGCCCGTTATCATTCATTCAAACTGCACTTTCATGCGTTTTGCCAGCAGCTCTTCGCAAGCACAGGCCTGTTTATGACTTCAAGCCTATCAGCCTAATGGCTGGTGTAACCAATGTGAAATGGCTAGCTAGTTAGCTGGGTGTGCGCTAATACTGTTTCAAACGTCACTCGCTTTTAGATTTGGAGTAGTTATTCCCCTTGCGCTGCAAGGGCCGCGGCTTTTGTGGAGCGATGGGTAATGATGCTTCGAGTGTGGCTGTTGTCGATGTGTTCTTGGTTCGAGCCCAGGGAGGGGCGAGGAGGGGGACGGAAGCTATACTGTTACACTGGCAATACTATAGTGCCTATAAGAACATCCAATAGTCAAAGGTACATGAAATACAAATGGTATAGAGAGAAATAGTCCTATAAATACTATATTAACTACAACCTAAAACCTCTTACCTTGGAATATTGAAGTCTCATGTTAAAAGGAACCACCAACTTTCATATGTTCTCATGTTCTGAGCAAGGAACTTAAACGTTAGCTTTTTTACATGGCACATATTTTTACATGGCACATATTACTTTCTTCTCCAACACTTTTTGCATTATTTAAACCAAATTGAACATGTTTCATTATTTATTTGAGGCTAAATTGATTTCATTGATGTTTTATATTAAGTTAAAATAAGTGTTAATTCAGTATTGTTGTAATTGTCATTATTACAAATAATAAAAACAGTTTTTTATTATTAAATCGGCCGATTAATCGGTATCGGCTTTTTTGGCCCTCATATAATCGGTATCGGCTTTGAAAAATCATAATCGGTCGACCTCTACTCTGTATTAGAGGTCTTCTCGGGTTAAAATATTGGACCCGAAGACAATTAGACCCGGGCCCGAACGGACCCGATCATTTAAAAAAGGGGGGACCTGGACCTGAGAACAATCAGACCCGAACCCGAATTGACCCAATGACAACCAGACCTAGACCAGACCCGATTGTACCCAAGTGACAAAAAAATTATGTTTATCAGCTATCAGCTCTTCTGGTTAACAAATACACCAGCCATTAGGCTGATAGGCTAGGCCTTCTATACGTTATTGGCGTAAAATGAATATGCTCTAGGCTATGCAGAGGTGTGGATGGGTCCATTCAGGTCCACTCGGGTCTATCAGCTGATGACAATCAAACAGGAAACAGGACCCAACCCAGACCCAAGGGAAAAGTTGGACCCTGGTCAGGTCCCAGGTCCTCTACTATGCATCCAAACTGATGTGGTGAAGATCTGGTTACCACAGACCTGGTAGGAAATGCATCACTGCAGTACGGACAGAAGACACACCCAACTCATCAAACACACCCCCATGCCTGCCTCAAATAGGTATGGTGAAACTTTGGTTTGAATGGGTTAAAAATGAACCGCATCAGTTTTATAAGCTAACTGTGTAAACCAGGGCACTACATGTGTTGTGTAAACAGTGTGACTCTGTGGAGTGCTGTATGTAGAGCTGTAAACGATCAAACATTTCATGTGGTGGAGTGAAACAGAAACCTACAAGGGTGTGCCTGCCAAACACACTTTCATTATTTTGCTGTCAGCACTTTCCTTCTCTGGATAAACTGTGTGGGAAGCCATAGGTCTGAAAACTCAACCCATGACAGACAAGGAAAGAGGTCAACCTGCCTACTAACTAATTCAAATAACATCAATGTTTTTTTTAAATGCAGTTTTCCTGTGAGGAGGACTGACTGCTGGACATACATGAATTTATTTTGATACATAAATCTGGAAATACAGGAAACCACATCGCCATCACATAAAAAAAAAAAACTAGAATAGCAGAAAGAACAAGCATCCCGACATGAACTGAACAGGTTGTGCTTCGATATAAGCCACATGTCACGGAGGGGCTCGGGGATGAACAGATCTGAAGCTGCAGCGCTACAAAAGACGAAGCCTCTATGGGAGGTATCAGTACCAGAGTCAGCACAGAACCCCAGCATTCTGAAATGATAACCCCAATCTGGGAAACCGATACGCAAAGCATCCAGCTACAGACGGGCCAAAGACTTCCACTCCAGTCTCAGAAAGCAGGCAAAGAAGACACCACAGGAGGAGCACACAACTGAGAATCTCAAGAGGGTCCTCGTCTCAGAGGGATATCGACGAGAGACTCTCACCGACCCCCTTTTGTTTTCACGTTCAACAACACTGCGATTTCATCTCAGGCTGATGTTTAAAGAAAAACATCTATTAGATTGTCTCTATGATAAAGATGACGAGACCGGGAGCCCGTCGTCCGATGAAACAAAGCCGTTCATTACTCAATGGAACACAGAGAGCTTTGCGAAGGTGATACGTGCCCAAACAACACTAAACCATTGAATCACCAGAGTTTACGCATCCACATCATTCTGCACCATCTGTGATACTCAGGGCTGGTGCTCTGCCTGATTTAACAAGCTAATAGCAACGGCACAATGACAAGCGGAGCGCATAGCTAAAGCATTAAGCACTACAGGCACTAATGAAACAAAGTCTCTCAGGTAGAACAACATTTGGCGAAAACATTTGCAGGCAACAACAAAGGACTCTCCTCTCATTTCTATTTACACTCCAGCTGACTGCAGAATCAGATGCCACCTCCCTTCACCTTGCGACGAGGAATTGAAGAACGGAATAGGGGGGAAAAATGCGCTGAACTTCTGACCCTGTCAGTACAGACTATGGAGGAAGCTCTGAAGCTTTTGGGGGCAACTAGAGTCCACCATCCACTCTG
This sequence comes from Oncorhynchus nerka, assembly GCF_034236695.1. Taxonomy (NCBI): domain Eukaryota; kingdom Metazoa; phylum Chordata; class Actinopteri; order Salmoniformes; family Salmonidae; genus Oncorhynchus; species Oncorhynchus nerka. Next base: position 48,178,321 of record NC_088397.1, read on the forward strand.
TCTCTCTCCTCCATGTCTCACCCTGCCGTCCTATAAAACCCTCCTGCTCCCCATTTTATGGCTGCCAGATGGTAGGGAAGCCTTCTTGGCTCTGGACTTGCCTCTCCAGTCTAGTAAAACCAGTTGACCTCGGCAACATAAAAACGGGGGCATTTATGAAAACGGCTCGGGAACAAAACACACAAACATCCCGCCACTGAAACAACCAACGCCATTTAGTCTCTCAGAAAGAGGTCCAGAGTTGGAAATCTGCCTCTCAGACATGAACACTGACGGTGTAGGTTTTCCACCAGATGTGGAGGCTACACCCAGGTACGGCTCTATGTGCGAGAGGTTTTATTTGCATGCCTTGGGTGTGAATACAAGTCCTTGGCAGCCTCTTAACGTTCTCCCCGAGAAACGGAGAAACAAAACAAACGCAGTGGTCTATATTCAGGTCGGTGTCCCACAGTCCGGCTCATGGTTCACTACATTCTTGTTCCGGTGCTGAGGTCACCTCTCTAACAAACAAACAAACATTCCCATCCACATTATCCACCTGGGCCAGAGGGGTTTAAATGAGCAATCTGGATGAAATGTGGCACATTTCAGCTCTCTGAACACCGTTTCATAAGCAGGTCCTTTTGATGAAGTAAGGTTTTGGTCAAAAGTTGAATTAAAAATGACAAAACGAATATAGAGGAAGTCGACTAAACCGTTCCCATGTTTCTGCAACTACCTCCTCCTAACAAACAAGCTTTGAAATATGTTCTACCCTCCAGTGGTTTTTCAGCCAGTGACTCTTATCACCGAGTCACATTTTAAAAAAGCAGGACACAACTTCATTCCCATCCCAGGTTAGAGGCTGTGTTGAATTAAGAGCAGTCTGAGAGGGTTAAGAAAGTGCGGATGACTCTATATAAAATGGCAGGTTCAATCAATGGCTTCCTTTTACTGCTAATCAATTGCTCTTCCAATAACAACTGCTTTCAACTGCTTTCCCCCCTCCTCACCTCAGATGCCTCTCCTTCTCTCTCCTTTATTGGTTCTACCAGTTGGAAACTAGCATGTATATACTGCAATTCAACCTGACCTCCAGGCAACCCCTGGTCCTGCCCCTGCCATGGCTGCCTAAAGCCATTAGAGCTAGATGTGACTTCAGGCTATTAGCGTGATAAAAGTTCACTGTCTCTCCAGCCACTCTACAAGGCTGCTGTTAGAAACGCCTGCTGGAGTCTATGGAACATCTCTCTCACACTACTAGCCCAAAGACATCCAGATAGATGGTTTGTTGGGGTGGCATTTGGTCAAGACACACATGCTTTAAATGAGTACAATTGGGCTCATTTCAAAACAAAAAATGATGCTGATTGCACTTCAAAGTACCGTCCAAGAAGGAAAAAAAGGAAAAAGAAAAAAAAAACGTACACGCGGTAAAAACACATAAACATAACACAAGTGGCTGTGGCTCTAGTCTAGCGTGATTTGACTGTGCCTTGGCGCTGCTGTGTGTGTATAAAGGGGGACTGAGGTGGGGGTCTGTGCTGTGGTGCTGTGTTTCTCGTGTACTGTCTGAGCTGTGGGCAGCCAGGCTATATAACTGCAGCCTCAGCACTTCTCTCCATATTCTCCAGTTTCAAGCCAAGTGAGAGAACAAAGGCAGTGAGCTAAACTGCTGCAGAGGGAATGAGGACAGACAGACAGGCAAGCAGACAGACAGACAGACAGACAGACAGACAGACAGACAGACAGACAGACAGACAGACAGACAGACAGACAGACAGACAGACAGACAGACAGTGGCATATAGAAGAGAAGAGGGTGCCCTCAATAATGAGCGCTGCCTGGTACAATCAGTCTATGACAGAGTCCTCCTAGCTGTCGGACTACAGAAATAGATCCCATGCATCCGTTTTCCAGTAAGACTTCAGTTCTGTCCTGGCTGCTGGAGCTCACTGCTTACTTGATACTTTTGCAGAGCAGCTCTTTTTTTTTACACGATAAAAGGAAACTGCAGCATGCCTGGAATCTTCACCGTCACATTTTTTGATACTGCAAATGACCTTGAACATAGTTGTATCGGTACTAATGCATTCACTTGACAAGACTTATCTTTTTCGAAAACTTTCCAAAACGTACAATTCAAAGTCTCTAATTGCGCCGTTTGAGACTTGCCTTAGTTAGAAAGGCCATTCTGGGCAGCTGTTGATAAATTGAATGTGTGCCTGTGTCCATGTTGGTCCATGCCAGCCCTGCCCCATCAAGGCCCAACCCAGTACATCATGTGTTTTCACTCTACCGATAGGGTGGAAATGACCTCAGCGCAGTAAAAGATGACAAGGGCGCTAGCACTGCTCACCAGATGTGAGGAGAAAGAGAGGAGGAAGGAGAGAGAAAACCATTCGCCTGAACAATTTACTGCAAACCCCCCGAGGAGCACTGTGATTGAGGGTTCAAGTCCAGTTCCAGAGGTTCCTGGTCTATCTCAGCAGCACTCGGCCACAGGGAAGACAGCCTGCTGGCCTGCTGAGGCACATACACGCACTCCCTCACACAGATAAACACACACACACACACACACACACACACACTTACTCACAGACACACAAACAAAGACACACACACAACCAAAAACCCCACCGTCACTCCATCCACACTCCACTGCACCTGCCAGACACACAAAAGCCACTTCCTCCCACTGTGTCCAGCCAAGGTCCTTTATCCCATTTAGTGCAGCCTGAACCACAACAAAGGAAGAGAAATTAGGGAACTGGGTTGACGATAGGGTGACTAATCCCTTTGGAGAGACTCATTCGATCAACAGCCTGTACAGTTAAGCAGCTGAAAGGCCTGAATTAAATATGGCCATGCAGAGATGGGAGTCTTTGTGGAGACGGGCCCCAACAAGGCCCTGTCATAGCCATGGAATAATTCATACATTCCATTTTGGACACAGACCGACCTTCTCCATTGTTGTCTCTGTCAAGGGGTAATTTCACTACTGTAACTGTTATAGCATTGTATTAACAATTCCCCCAACCTTTATTCGTCAAATCAGAAGGTTCCATAACAGAAAGGTAACCTCTCTCTTAATCCCTATTCCATCTCCTTATTCCCTTTGTCCCTCTCAGGAGACCTTCCTTCATCTTCCCCATTGCCAAATGGCACATCACATCCAGAAAGGTCCTGTCACTGCGCCTTCAATAGCAGCTGGATACGTTTGTCTCTTCTCCTGCTCAACTATGCAGCAGATGAAGCTGTTGGTGCCAAAAGGAGAGGGGATTACCCAGTTTATATGATGATCATCTGAAAAGCAGCTTGGAGATTTTTAAGATGATGTGTAAGCTAACCTCTCCCCTGATACCGTCCCATTCCCTGCCTTAAGACACTGGGCTTATAAGAGACTCCACACTGGGCTTATAATATGTTCCTCGTTATGGGATAAAGGGCAAGCCTGCACCCAAGCTCTGTTTCAGGCTGAGCCCGTCTGTGTCTCTCTGCCGTGCCTGGCCAGGCTCGGTGACCTGCTTGAAATAAAGCCAGCCAGACACCCGTCAACGCCAGCTAAGGGCCCCACCCTGGTAGGGTCACCGCCTCATCTCAGGCCCCTGCAGAGGGAGGAAGCTCTCTCTCTCTCTCTCTGAGCCTATAGCATCCCCCATCTGTGCGCCTGTCTCTCTAAATGCAAGCGCCGCCGTGCCAGCGAGGGAACGAGGAAGTGTGAGGGGGGATTAAAGGAGAGAGACAGGGCCCTGTTCCGGTGAGTAATCGGAAATGGCATGTCTGCAACGACACATCATGGCTTTTGAATGAGGGCACTTCCTGTGAGAAACAGTAGGAACAAAAGAGAGAGAAAGGTCCGACTGGGCAGACGCTTTAAGGGTAAAGGACACAGTAACAGGGGTGGCCATGACGGACCCAGAGGGCCTGTAATACCGAATAAACGAGTCTAACTCAGACTAGTACAGACCAGTAGAATAGAGACAGCTGTGCAGGATTCATTTGATATGGGGAGCCTGCCTGCCAGCAGCACTGCACTGCCCCGACACTGTAACTGACCATAGACAATAGCCGCTCTGCAGATCCCAACGCTGAGGCCCAGACACCAGTAGCACAGGGGAGATACTAGATTGCCTTGTCGTGCCATGTCGAGAGGTGGTTAATTAGGACTGGTTCTCTATTAATTCGCAGGCGGGGTGGATGTGCAAAGACATCACACTATAAGATATCAAATGTCGTCAAGGCAGAGCCCCTACACAAGATGGTAGCCTGTCCTGATAGGGTATAACAGAGTAGAAAGAGAGTGAAAATGAGTATCCCACTCCTTCATTCAGCTAGCGGGGAGATGGAGGCTGTGTACTGGGTCATCCTGACATCACCGTCACCCTTCCTCTTCATTTGCAGAGGGAAAGACAGGACGACTGCAAAATGGATGGTGGTGGGCTCTCATCCCTCCTAAGTGAAACACTCACTACTCACCGGCCTGTGTAGTCCAGACTGAGAGAATTGGGAAAAGCTTTGTGGGCTACGGTAGAGAAGGTGCTTTCTATGTTCTATACGGTAGAAGAGGAGCTGTACGGAGGAGGGGGAGTTCTGTGCTGTAGGGAGAAGGAGAAGGTGGGAGGAGGTCCACTGTATGTGTTGTAGGAGGATGATGTGTGTATTCTATATGGAAGAGGAAGATGTCTCTGTGGTGCAGGGTGGAGGAGGGTAGCCTACAGTCTCTCTGCTCTGCTGTGAGTAAGTCTATGTGGGGAGGTCTGCCTGCCTGCTTGTCTGACTGTGTGTGCTGTGCTCTGCAGCTCAGCTCTGGCACACTCTTCTCAGCCCACCAGCCAGAGAGAGAGTATGAAGTTCTTATTTAGCACAGGAAGAGCAGCTCTGCTTAGCAACCACATCGGCCCTCCAATCACAGGCCTACTGTATGGAGGAGACTCCAGCCTGTGTGTGTGTGTGTGTGTGTGTGTGTGTTTGCGTGCATGCGTGTGTGTGTGTCCTCACTGACTGTGTGTGTGTGTGTGTGTGTGTGTGTGTGTGTGTGTGTGTGTGTGTGTGTGTGCGTGCGTGTGTGTCCTCACTGACTGTGTGTGTGTGTGTGTGTGTGTGTGTGTGTGTGTGTGTGTGTGTGTGTGTGTGTGTGTGTGTGTGTGTGTGTGTGTGTGTGTGCTGTGAGAACTCTGAGTTATAAAACAACATTTTAGGCAAACCAGGCTTTCTAACTTAGTGGTTTCTGCTATAACGTTGGCTGCTAACAGATGCTTTCCTGTCCGTCACGGTCTGCTTGAATGCGGTACTGAACCCCACAGTGAGTTCAACGTTAATCTGTGCCAATTAATCTCAGAATAAATTATGTATATCCTGGAGTGCAGTGGTAAATCCTTAAAACACTCACTACTTCTCCTTTCAGAATCCAATTGCCGTAGCGTAGCCTACAATTGACACCAGCTACAGCTGGAATGAATGCATGATTCGTGAGCTATTATCCATCAAACCAGAGGCGTGTACAAGATTTGGAACAAATGCTGTCAGAACATTGAGCAGTCTGTTTGGTTTAGCCGCGCGAGCTAATCCTCCTGATGGCTTTGGAGGTGGTTGGTGGGTGGAATGTAGGCGAGAGCAGAACGCTGATTTGTCATACGGCACCGGCAGGCCCTGGCTTTGCTCCGTTCTGACTGGAGCTACACGGGCACAGCACCAACGTGGTCCGACAGATCCAAAACACAGACTAGCACTGCAGCCCAGTTCCAACACAGGCAAACCAAGATGGATATAATAAGCGAAAAAAAGACACTGCTGTCTGTGGCTTCAAAACAAACGTAGAAACTTGAATCACTTTGAATCATCCGAATACGACTAAAGCCTGTGTGTGTCGCCGGGCAGCAAGCCAGTCCGTAAGACACATTCTTATGTTTTTAATTCCTGTTCTCTAACAAGCAGATAAGCTAAATTGACTGATAAGAGTCAGCAGCAGTAACTCTTACAGAACATGTGAGTGGATCAGGGTCAGACAGAGGGAAGTGGAACAGGACAGTTTCCCCAAACCCCATCCAGGCATCTGCTCTCAGCATGACTACATAATCTACTCCTCCTCTACACATACGCCATTCCTTCTCCTCCTCCCTAATCTCCTTCTTCTCTGACTGACTAGCACGCCGCCTTAAGAGAACTGACACTCCATCAAAAAACTCTGTCTCATCTATTTTTCATAGTCTATGAAAAATGGGAATAATGCTCTGCGTGTTGCTATAGTTTCAGGTTAGTGTGCATGTTTTTGTAGCAGACTGACCAGTCAGTGGCGACTGGCTGCCCAACATGGAACAGGGTGCCATTGGCACAGACGGACACAGCAAAGAGGCGAGCTAACCTCATTAGCATGGTAGCATTGATAGCTCCTGTCTCTCATCTAGCTTAACCTACATTCGCCTGTTGTGTTAACTAGACCGACCATCCCAGCCTTCACGACGCCGTCGGTCACTGGAGCACTCTATCTGAAGGCTAACTTTGCCCCCACGCGGTTTCCTTCAGCTAGCACTGAGCTAGCTAACACCCCACTAGCCTCGTGGCTATAGTGTTATATGGTGCTCATTATGGCTAGCTGTTAGCCGCAAGGCTTCTAACTAACTAGCTTAGTACGCCATTTACACAAGTTACGATTTGCTAGCCACCAGCCACAAGGTACTAGCTAGCTTGCGCCATCTACAAGTTGTTCTTACAACACAGGCGTTGCTCGGTCCCCTCTATGCATCAATTTCTTGTGTAAGGAACGTGCCTGAGTCCGGTGAGCACTGCAGACTGTTGATGAGGGCAGGTCTGAAGAGAGAAGGCTTAATGCTTTTATCTCAATAGCCCCTCTTGCCTTCGAGCCAACAGCAACAGCTGAGGCTCAGCTCTCTGCAACCAAGCCCAGTTGGGGCGAGGTCATGGAAAGCCTCAACTCCCTCGCCTCATTGTCTGACGACGCAGTATCAGGGGAAGGTGAGATAGTCCGCATCTCCTGCACTGATGACCCCGTTCTCCCGCCCGCCCTCCCAAGCCAGCAGACCTAACGGCCCTGAGAGCAGTGGATGTGCCCCTCCTCCAGTAAAGTTTGGGCTCCTTCATGTCTGCAAGCGGGCCGTGGCTAGACTCAGCAATGAGAGCCCCTACTCCAATTAAGGGACCTATACGATGGGAAGAGACTCCCATAAGGGAACTGCTCCCCGCAGTACCAGCTTGCCCCAGGGAAGCTAAGAGCTCATGGGAAAAAACCAGCACTAGCAAGATTCTTGCAAGGGGTACCCCGAGCCTGGACAATATGGAAGAATCTGGGTTTGGCAACCCTCCCACGGTGGAGCCGTCACTGGCTTACCACCTCAGCCCCTTTCCCCGTGTTACTAACGAAACCAGCACCTCACTCCATGTGAAGGCAGAGCGCTTTACCTCAGCCCAAGCAATTAGAGCTCTCAATGTGACCTCTTTATTGTTACTGGAGGAAGGAAGAAGTGTGGAAGTAACTGGAATCGGACACCCTAGACCCAGATGCTTGGGAAGAGATCTGTATGATGACAGACCCGAACCTCCATGCCTTTCATAGTGCCATTCAAGGCTGTGGTAGTACTATGAGCCTTGCAGTGGTGAGAGAAGGGGTATTTTGGCTGAGCTTATCCAGCTTAACAGACAAATAAAAAGTGGACCTCCTTGATGCCCCAATGTTGGTTCCTGCATCTCGCCCAGTCTTACAGCTGGGAAGGGGCAAAAAGCTGGCCTTGGGGGACAGAGGTCCCCAGCAGCGCGGCAGTCTGCCGAAACTCAGGCTCCTGAACCAAAGCAAACTTGTAGAGAAGCAGTCTTATGCTGCAGCGGCAGCAAGGATCCTCCCCGCTAACCCTCCTAAGGGAGGTAAGAAGGGTCAGCCTGAAGATGATAGTGTGCAGGGCCTACGGCTCTCTGCCCTACCCCTCTGTCTTCGGATTGAACAGTTTCTACAGTTTCGCAGAAGTCGGAAGGCAGGCCTGCGTTAAGACAAAATCCTATTCTCTGTGCAGCAGCTCACTTTTGTGACCATTCTCACATGAGAAAATGGAGGAGACTCACTTTTAGTTCTCCCCCCGAGTTTGTTCCCCCCGAGTGCCTCCCTCGCTCAGGCTTTCCACCCCCCGGTGTCTTCTCAGGTTTTCAGCCAGGGGTAGAAGTCAGCATGTCAGCCGTCCATCCGGTCTCACTGACACACGGAGCAGGACGGCAAATCTGTCTTTCGCCATCCACTGTTCCCCCTTTTTCCCGTGTCTATGGCCTTTTGCCTCTGATTGCTATGAAGCGAGCTATCACAGTCAAGCCAGTTCCGGCATGTGCCGCTCCGGTTTTCCCACCAGAGGGCGCTGCTAATCTGTACGTCAAGGTAGAGAACCCTAAATATTCTGCTCTCCTGTTCCAAGGGAGGACATATTTCCAGAGCTCACTGAGAAACCCTCATAGCCCTTTATAGGATTCTGAGGGGCGTTTTTTCTCTCTACACTCTTTGGGGGAAAAAAGGTGCTTCCACAGATGGTTCTACATGGAACCCAAAAGAGTTCTACCTGGAATACCTTTTTATGTAAATGGCAAAGACCACTTGGCTCTGTCAAGGAGAACTCTCTCCATTGACCTAGAGACCAGTCAGAGCCCTAGACAGCTAGCTGGTACTCCCGAGTCCACAAAGCTTCGGCTTTTCCTCGTCCCGTTTTTTTTAGATGGTGCTAGAAGGGCCTTCTCCTACAGAGGAGTTTTTGGGGACACATCTTATTAAACTGAGATTGTGCACGCCTTGTATTGGACATCCCCTCACTTTGTTATGGGTTTTTGTTTGCTATTCGAACGTAACGATTAAAAGTTACTTGCGTAACCCCGGTTCTCTGACATTATGAGTGAGATATCGCACCGCATTCCCCTGCTCGCAAGAGCGTGAGGAAGAGAAGCACGCTTGAGGATAACCTCAGGGCACGAGAATGCTCCTTTTAAAGGGAGATGAGGGTCCCACTCTACCTGTCTGTCCCCAACCTTTTACCCACGCACCACCCAAATAAACAAGGCATTAACAAAGAGGAATAGCTGCACTTCACAGCCTCTGAATGGCAGGGCTCTGGAACAAAGGAGGGGGCAGGTCTTTAGCGCCCATCACAGAACTCCAGCTGACGCCCTTTTAACATGGGGTCAGCCCCTGGAGAATGGAGGGCAAGACCCCTGTGAGCTCCTCACACCTTCTTTCTGACACACTGACCCCCACTCGCCTTCAATCACAGAAGAGATGGCATGATGCACTTCTCCGGGGAGCTGGTGGTCAGTGGGCCATGTTTTCAAAAGGATTTAGAAAAGAGCCAAGTGAACAGAGTTCCAAACAATGAATTCTACCAACACTCTGGACTGGATCTGTTATCCACGGCATTATCTGTCTGGTTAGGGACTAGGCTATGGTTTAGGTTGGACTGGAGGCAGGGGTTGGAGATACTGAGTCTTGGTCGGACTTGGCTATTCCGTTTCGGGGAGGTGCTGGTCAGTGAGGAGTTGTGTTGGGTCAGTGGTAGTCAGACGGGGCTGACCAGGGGCCGGGGGGATGCACCATGTGTGCCCTCAGGGCTTCCCAGAGGTCAGCAAACAGATGGGAATGGAAATGAGCAGTCAGTGAGCTCATTTTAAACTTCCAGTCCAGCTGATCCAGGCATAATTACATGCCAACTTACACGCACTTACTGCACACACCGGTCCCCTGTTCAAATGTTTAAGATGAGAGTGCATTGGTGTGCGGGAGCCCAAACCGATCCAAATGAAGCGTGCATAGGTAAAAAAAAAAAAAAAAATTAAGCATTCAAGCTCTACAAATCGCCCGTTCACTAAAGTTTTTTACTCATATTTTATTTTCTGCTTTATTTCTCTTTTCTGTTGTGGCTGAATTGACGCGCCCCTCTCCTTCAGCCTCCTATTGAGCTTTTATGCATGTAACAGCGTATGACGTTGATCTCAAAGTCAGATAATTGTGTGCACAGAACGGCAGAACGCAACTGCTTGTGCCAACGATAGATAGGCCTACCATTACCCTGTTCTAATATTGTTCGGCTATATCTGTGTGGCACCTTCAGCATCCAAATGTTTGTAAAATGGCCGCCGCAATCTTAAATCATAGGCTTTATTAACTGAGGAACAACCAATTTAACTTGCTGGGTCAATGTTATCAAATGCGCTGTAGAAAATGTAGTTTTAACGGCAGAGCTTTGTAGGCTACCAGAATGAACACAACTCACATCTTGCTGATCTATCTGCTGAATGGGGCTTTTGGATTGAAAGGTTCACCGTACAAAATGTTTTGGGTACTTCTGCTTTAAACAGTCAGTGCATCTGGCCATTTTCACGTGAACATGGTAAAGGTGTATTTTCATAACATGGACAGCAATCCTTCTTGCAAGCCTCACAGGTTGGAACGGGAGAAGAGAGCAACTCTCCATAAAGTTCCAAATGGTCAAAACCATTCGCTTGTGAGACGGGTGAAATCCAAAACGGTGTTAAATTAATCGGCTTTTGTATGTCGTAGCTCATTTCTGATAACTAAATATTGACGTATTACTAGCTCAAAACATTTTAATCTGCTATATGACAAATTAATCGGCGGGTGATGAGGATTTCAGATAAGACGTCACGGCGCAAAAACATAAATTGAACCCCCTAATCTGATAGTGGTAAATGGTAAATCGTCTCCCTATGGCTCAGCCCACACACTACATCACTCACTCACTCACACACACACACACACATACTGTACACAGGCCCACTCGGCTCAGAGAAGTCAGCTCAGACAGATCCAGCTCCTGAGCTCCATCAGTATCAGATATTCATTTAGAATGGGGTCTTGCGCATCGATGTTAGCGCATCGATTTGAATCGTTTCAAACTAAAAGCATCGTTCCTGTATCGTATTGGAGTCCATGTGTCTAGATGCGTATCGAATCGCGCTTGTAAGGAGAAATGCACTTCCCTAGTGAACAAAGACACGCTCATACACAAATCACGAAACAGACACAACTGTCTCGCTAGCCCTGAGTTGCACACACCCGTACAAAAGCACACAGGTACAACACACACCATTCCTCACCACCCAGAGACTACTCAGTTGATTGTTTTGGTCCCAGGTTTGAGGTGAATTTGATGGAGTGAGCAGAACAATGGGATGAGAAATGTCATAAATTGGCCTCGCATGAAGAGGCTTCATTTGATTAAGTAAGGACTACATGGGTCTCCAGAGTCCGCTTCTCCTCTCCACGCAGTCACGAGATGAATGCTGTTGCCCTTACCTCTTAAACGTATACTGAGAAATATTGGAAAACGATAGGGATTTTTTTTGTGGTAATTCCTCACAAAACCCTATTTTATGTACTTTTCTTACCAAATAGAAGAACAGGCGGAATTCTATTTTGTATACTGATAATATTTGGTGTATCATATAGGTTTATATTGTATTCTGGTGTACTAACTCTGATTATTTGGTGTATCATATAGGTTTATATTGTATTCTGGAGTACTAACTCTTGTTATTTGGTGTATCATATAGGTTTATATTGTATTCTGGAGTACTAACTCTTATTATTTGGTGTATCATATAGGTTTATATTGTATTCTGGAGTACTAACTATGATTATTTGGTGTATCATATAGGTTTATATTGTATTCTGGAGTACTAACTCTTGTTATTTGGTGTATCATATAGGTTTATATTGTATTCTGGAGTACTAACTCTTATTATTTGGTTTATATTGTATTCTCTAACTCTTATTATTTGGTTTATATTGTTTATATTGTATTCTGGAGTACTAACTCTTGTTATTTGGTGTATCATATAGGTTTATATTGTATTCTGGAGTACTAACTCTTGTTATTTGGTGTATCATATAGGTTTATATTGTATTCTGGAGTACTAACTCTGATTATTTGGTGTATCATATAGGTTTATATTGTATTCTGGAGTACTAACTCTTATTATTTGGTGTATCATATAGGTTTATATTGTATTCTGGAGTACTAACTCTTGTTATTTGGTGTATCATATAGGTTTATATTGTATTCTGGAGTACTAACTCTTGTTATTTGGTGTATCATATAGGTTTATATTGTATTCTGGAGTACTAACTCTTGTTATTTGGTGTATCATATAGGTTTATATTGTATTCTGGAGTACTAACTCTTGTTATTTGGTGTATCATATAGGTTTATATTGTATTCTGGAGTACTAACTCTTGTTATTTGGTGTATCATATAGGTTTATATTGTATTCTGGAGTACTAACTCTTGTTATTTGGTGTATCATATAGGTTTATATTGTATTCTGGAGTACTAACTCTGATTATTTGGTGTATCATATAGGTTTATATTGTATTCTGGAGTACTAACTCTGATTATTTGGTGTATCATATAGGTTTATATTGTATTCTGGAGTACTAACTCTGATTATTTGGTGTATCATATAGGTTTATATTGTATTCTGGAGTACTAACTCTGATTATTTGGTGTATCATATAGGTTTATATTGTATTCTGGAGTACTAACTCTGATTATTTGGTGTATCATATAGGTCTATATTGTATTCTGGAGTACTAACTCTGATTATTTGGTGTATCATATAGGTTTATATTGTATTCTGGAGTACTAACTCGTATTATTTGGTGTATCATATAAGTTTACATTGTATGCTGGTGTACTAACTCTCATGACTTATTTGGTGTATCATATAAGTTTACATTGTATGCTGGTGTACTAACTCTCATGACTTATTTCCTGTATGATGGAGACTGGTGGACTATGTTTTTTTTTTTTTGCATTTGCTGTGTCTCTCGGTCCTTTATCAGACAGCCATCTGGCCAGTGGACTGGACACAAGGGCATCTGATTGAATGCTGTGAATACAGTGGGGGTGGGTGGGTTCACTCTCTGTGGATAGAGGTCAGGTGTCACGGCCCTTTGACAACACATGTCAAGGCCCTGCCCCACTGGGCCCGCATCTCCTCAATCAGAGCCTACAGCCTCTTCTCTTCCAATCTGCCCCCATATGTACGCTAGGCAACGGCTTAATGACCAAATGCAGGATTTGATTCAAAACAGACACAACGGCCCTCTGGTGTCAACCCCCTCTGATCCCTGTCTGCTTTGTACCCGAACAATGATATTCAACTAAATATAATGCCGTCTTTAGCTATGTGGAAACCCTGTTCAACTTTCCACAGTACTTGAATTAAATCATTTGATTAATTATGATCTATTCTATCACTAAACTTTCTTTTTAGTCAAAGAGATTCCTCCAAAATAGCAAAAAGGTGTTTCTCAACTGAGCCTAGTTTACAGCACTACATGTACAGTAGTGTAACTGAAGGCCCAGGCAGACAGTGGATCCTGGACTGATTGATAAAACACCCCGACATCAGTGTTGGTCTGAGTCGGGGCAATAATATTGAGTTCTTGTTTCATGGGTAAGCGAGCCAAGGCTGGCTGCTGGCGGCTGTCCAGCCTCTCACCAGCTTCCCCTGTCAGAGTGATGTATGGGAGCACTGGTGTGCTGCTCCCTAAGGACCAGGCCTGACTGTCTGCTAACTGGGACACTCCTGACAGTGAACCATGGCAGGCAAACACACACACACACACACACACAGAGACCACTCCCCCTGATGCTGCCTGCCTCAGCTCAGTCGGTATATATTTCATCAGACACTCGAAGACTGTCAGCAGAGACCTCACAGTTTTGTCAAATATGAAGCACGCTGAACATATATCATGACACGATGGCTACAGTTGGGAGACCAGCCACAAGCCACAGGTGGTGGAGATTTTTCCTCCGACATTTTCTCTTCAGGTCCGCGACTCCGTAGTCTAGTTTTCTTTGTCCATTTCTTCAATCGAAAATGACACAGATTATGTTCACTTATTATTGAATGGGCATTTGCTGTGAGATTTGGTGCCATTTTACAAAGCAACTTAGAAATGAAGAATTTATGTAGAATTTAAAAAATAGAGGACAATGTATGCATGGAATCTGCAATGCAATGTAGTTTGCTAGGAACTAATTCCGGATATGTTTTGATGGGAGCCATAACAGAAGGGACGAGTACAGTGGATCTCTGTTTTTCTCCACAACAAAAGGTCCTTACATCTCTTTGTAGCTAATCATTAAATAATAGATTGCAAACGGTCTCTGAGATACCTCGTCTGAACATCCACCATCACAACGGAACCGCATCAATATTCAACCAAGCCTCTCTTGGTCGAGAAAGACCTCCATTTATAACTGCACAATAAAAATGCCACAATTTCGTGAGTAGCACTGATAGTGAAATTGAAAGTCACTGGGAGGGGGGGATTTACGAGAAATGGCCCTGTGTCTCCTGTTCAGAGTGGAGTTGTTACACCATGGAGATACATAGGGGCCAGTCATTAGCAGAGTCCCACTCAACAGCTGCTGTGAGCTGAGGGAAACAGCCACCATGTCGCCTCGTCCTTAGTCCGCTCCAAACGTCTGTGACCCTCGCTTGGAGCCAGGCAGATGCCGAACAGGCAAGTGGTCAACCTGAAAACCTTCCACCACCACATCCGTCAATGTGCACACACACCACAGGCGGCTTGGTGGCACAGCATGAATGGAAAGGTATCAAACACATGGTTTTCCCGTTAGATATCATTCCATTCCCTCTATACCAGTCATTATGAAGAGGCCGTACTGCTATATCTCCACCCACCAGTCTCCTCTGACACACACACACACACACACACACACACACACACACACACACACACACACACACACACACACACACACACACACACACACACACACACACACACACTATCCTGTTCAACACAGCCCTTTCTCACAGACATCTTGATAACCCAAAGCTCATTAAACTCTAATTACCTAACCCCAAAAATGAATTCCCCAGCCCCCCTCCCCTCTTGGACTAATAAAATATATAATTGAGGCTCCATTTGTCATATGCAGATGCCCTTGAGTTACCCTAGGGGGGTTCTGGTCCGGTTAACTCCCCCAAGGGGAGTGGATTGGAGGGCCACTCAAGGGTGTGATAGTTTGAGATTCTGTTGATTTTAATGTTCAATTTTAACCTTTTAAATGTGAATTTAAACCAATATATGTGCATGTGCAAAAGATCAGCCAGGGAAAAAAGGAAATAAATAATGTGGGTGTAAATACAGTAGCAGTCAAAAGTTTGGACACACCTACTCATTCAAGGGTTTTTATTTATTTTTTACTATTTTCTACAATGTAGACTAATAGTGAAGACATCAAAACGATGAAATAACACATATGGAATCATGTAGTAACCAAAAAGGTGTTCAACAAATCAAAATATATTTTATATTTGAGATTCTTCAAAGTAGCCACCCTTTGCCTTGATGACAGCTTTGCACACTCTTGGCATTCTCTCAACCAGCTTCATGAGGTAGTCACCTGGAATGCATTTCAATCAACAGGTGTGCCTTGTTAAAAGTTCATTTGTGGAATTTCTTTCCTTCTTAATGCGTTTGAGCCAATCAGTACAAAGTAGGGTTGGTATATACAGAAGAAGATAGCCCTATTTGCTCAAAAGTTTATATTATGGCATGAACAGCTCAAATAAGCAAAGAGAAATGACAGTCCATCATTACATTAAGACATGAAGGTCAGTCAATCTGGAAAATATCAAGAACTTCAAGTGCAGTCACAAAAACCATCAAGCGCTATGATGAAACCGGCTCTCACAAGGACCGCCACAGGAAAGGAGTACCCAGTGTTACCTCTGCTGCAGAGGATAAGTTCAGTAGTTACCAGCCTCAGAAATTGCAGCCCAAATAAATGCTTCACAGAGTTCAAGTAACAGACACATCTCAACATCAACTGTTCAGGAAGCTGCATGAATCAGGTTGAATGGCTGCAAAGAAATCACTACTAAAGGACACCAATAAGAAGAAGACTTGATTGGGCCAAGAAACATGAGCAATGGACATTAGACCGGTGGAAATCTGCCCTTTGGTCTGATGAGTCCAAATTAAGATTTTCGGTTCCAACCGCCGTGTCTTTGTGAGACGAAGAGTAGGTGAACGGGTGGTCTCTGCATGTGTGGTTCACACCGGGAAGCATGAAGAAGGAGGTGTGATGGTGTAGGGGTGCTTTGCTGGTGACACAGTCTGTGATTTATTCAAGGCACACTTAATCAGCATGTCTACCACAGCATTCTGCAGCGATACACCATCCCATCTGGTTTGAGCTTAGTGGGACTATCAGTTGTCTTTCAACAGGACAATGACCCAACACACCTCAAGGCTGTTTAAGGGCTATTTGACCAAGAAGGAAAGTGATGGAGTGCTGCATCAGATGACCTGGCCTCCACAATAACCCAACTTCAACCCAATTGATATGGTTTGGGATGAGCAGGACCGCAGAGTGAAGGAAAAGCAGCCAACAAGTGCTCAGCATATGTGGGAACTCCTTCAGACTGTTGGAAAAGCCTTCCAGGTGAAGCTAGTTGAGAGAATGCCAAGAGTGTGAAAAGCTGTCAAACGGTGGCTACTTTGAAGAATCTCAAATATAAAATATATTTTGATTCCATATGTGTTATTTCATAGTTTTGATGTCTTCACTATTAGTGTACATTGTACAAAATAGTAAAAATAAATAAAACACCTTTAATGAGTAGATGTGTCCAAACTTTTGGTACTGAATATATATGTGTGTGTGTGTGTGTGTGTGTGTGTGAGAGAGAGAGAGAGAACAGGGGGTGTCCAATAGAATAGGGCCATTATTTAAATCATGGAATCACTGCCAATACCGAATGAATAATAAAACAAGTTATTACAATCCAATTAAATGTCAGTCATCCATGACGTTTAGGCACTTTACACACACTTTAATAAACTTCATCAAACTTACCCTGCATGATTTGTTTGAGGGCTTGTTTACGAAGTCAAATTTGCCTTTGATTACTTTGAGGTGCTGCTCCAGGAGAGCTTTCTCTTCTTTCCCTGTATAGTCCGGGTCCAGGAGAACATAGGCACGCCAGTTAGCTGAGTCGAACCCCCAGTGAACTGTCCGGTTCTCTAGTCTTTTGTGACTATGGACCACAAACTTGTGAGTGGGGTACATTAGTCTGCAGTCCATGCATTGGATACAGGCGGCATTGGGACTGGTATACAGTTCTGGGACAAATAACCCCTTACACCTACCAAAACATTCGTGGTATATTTTGAAACTTTTTTCCGTCCTCTCCAACTCCATGGAGCCAGACAGCTCCTTGTTGCAGTGAGGAAGATAGGAACCACTGTAAACGAGGGCATTGCAGAGGCGCTCAGCATCCGTCTGGGTGATCAGTCCGCATGATGGGGCAGAGAAGGGTAGGATACCCACTACTTTGAGGATCTCCAGCTGGTCCGCGGTGCACCGGGAGCAGTAGATGTGCAGGTCGTCGCACACGGAGTTGATCTGCTGAAGCGAGAAATCCCGCAGGACACTGTTGAGAATCTGCGGCAGACACAGACGTTTTTCGCCGCCTACCACGAAACACGAAATTGGCTCACGCTCCAGGACAGTTTCGGACCTTTCGGTGGTGTGGTCGGATGGAATGAATAACGGCCCCGACATAACCGGTGGTGTCTGGACAGGCATGGCCAGCATCAGTTCAGCTGTTTTTCCATCTTTGTTGAACAGAATTTCCTGGTGCCACCGAGCGGAGAACGCCGCCGGTCCACCAAGAGAGCTCATAGAACTCAAATGAAACTGCTTCAGAGTTTGCTGAAGTCCGGGATGAGGCTGAAAGCTTGACGGGGCCTCCATGTTTTCAACACTATATAGAGATGTGAGTTCAAATGTAGGCGATCTATTTTAATCAGTTGTCTTCAAAATCCAGCTAAGGACTCAGTAAATCCACCGCGGCGCATTTCCATGTCACTAGAGAAGGTTACCACCAGGGCGGTATCCATTTAAAAAGGAGGATAAGACACTATTGAGTTCTAATACCCTGAAACAATTTTTCCAGTTCACAGATACGTAAGGGAAATCCTTCGGACCACTCACAAAAAGAGCCTAAAAAGGAAACACATTTTCTCTTCTCCACTGCAGTCTAGTCCGCACGATGTGATCCTCAAATATGCCCAGTCTGCGCAGTCTGGCGCTCTCGCTCTCTAGCTCTAAGCGAATGTGTGAAGTGAGTTAGCTGTACTATCTCTCTCTCTCCCTCTCTCTCCCTCTCGCTCTGTTTGTTTGTGTCTGGTTCAGTCATTGAATCCCGGCCAGGAATGTGACTGACTCGCCGAGCTGGCTGTTCCCTCAAAGGGTTGTTCCTCCCCCTGCTACCATGGCAGCTGCAGCAGCAGCCACAAAAACCTTGTAGCCTAAAGCAGACAGTTTAGAAAATCTATGATCCCTCTGAAAGCCTCTGAAATGGACTGGAGAGGAAGGGTGGAGTCTGACCTCAATGGGAAAAATACACGAATCTAATTTGTGACTATCAAAAACTAGGCCCACTGAGCCTTTATACGGCTGTGCTGATGAGACCAGGCTCCAACAACGCATGTAACACTTTTATTGATTAATTCATAAATCTAGGCCTATAACAATATTGGACCAAAGAGTAGCCGAAACAGATCAATTTCCTCTGCAGTGCTAAACAAATAATACATTTAGTTATTAAACCCCAATTCCAACATAATACCTCACACAAAATACATTCCAAATAGGCCGAGATTTGATGTTTTTACAAATGTAAATAGTCAAATTAAGCTACATTATTTCAATTGGGTATTTTAGTAGCTCACAGACACCTGCAATTACAACATATCCTAGCAGGTACCACTTTTAAAAAACTTTCCTGAAAATGCCATTATAAATGTTTAGAAAAGTTTATTAATTATTTTTTTATTACTATATATGTTACAATACTTATGATGAATTCTAATTCTTACAGGCTAATACTTAGGCATATACATGCTTATAAACGTTAATTGGCCTACATGTTTACAAATAATGATATACTTATGTATTAATAGTCTATAGCCTAGTTTATTCATGCTTATTCATGAAAGTAATTATAAAGTGTTACACAAATAGTATATGTTGAGCTGTGAAAAGTATTTAATAGTCTGCTATTTAATAGGAAAAACGACATAACAGAATATATTGAATATTAAATTATAACTTTTCAGTTATAGCCATGAAAAGTAGGACATCACGGTTTGGGGGGAAAAGCATGTAATATTGTTGACAGTGTGTACTATATATATGCTTTATATAGCAGTGTTCTGTTCTCCTGAAGGCAAGGTTCACGTGAACCCCTAACAATCAATAGGAAGCTACGATGAACGTCATATGCTAAACTCATTGGTGTAGAAAATATCGCTCACTTCGGATAAAATTTGCGTTACCAGGGCCACGTTCAGTAGCCAAACGTTGCCGATAGAAACATCACGAATAGAGCCGACGTGATGTCGTTTCATTTAACTACGAATAAAATATTATTTACAACAACATACACCGGTCAAACTCGGACGACGGTAGGACCAATTGTTTGTCGCCCCATGGGTCTCCCAATCACGGCTGGTTGTGATACAGCTGGATTTGAACCAGGGTGTCTGTAGTGACGCGTCTAGCACATAGATGCAGTGCCTTAGAACGCTGCGCCACTCGGGAGAGATCAATAACGTTTGTTCCTCATAGTATATTTATATCTGACCGTTCCATAAACGCTCCGTCACCGCTGAATGCGCCCAGTTCGATGACAATATTTTATGGACTTTTTTTCCTTTGTGACTTTCTCTACATAGGCCGTATCCAGGGCCCAGTCTTTCCCCTGGTCTGGTCGCATGGTCAGAAATGAACCATACCAGCCCTTCACTTTCCATTGATTCATTTTGAGGCGTTTTTGTACCACTAGTGGGTGCTAAAATATCAGTTAATAAGAGCTGGAAAAGTAGGACACCAAAGGAATTGTATGGCAATGTAAAAAATGACATGACAGGAGACCAATGGACATTCTAAGTGACATATTGTTTGTTTAGACATGCAACATATGAATTAATGTGAGATGTTCGAGTTTCAAATATTACATTTATTATTTTATTTTATTTAACCTTTATTTAACTAGGCAAGTCAGTTAAGAACAAATTATTATTTACAATGACGGCCTAACAAAAGTCAAAAGGCACAGGGATAAAAATATATATATCTATAATATATATATTAATAATAATAAAAATAAAAATGTATATATTTATATTTATATGTAAATATAAGACAAAACACACATCACAACAAAACAGACAACACAACACTACATCAAGAGAGACCTAAGACAACAACATAGCAACGCAGCAACACATGACAACACAGCATGGTAGCAACACAACATAACAACAACATGGTAGGAGCACAAAACATGCTGTAAATAACACTGGAAACATGTGCATGGATAATTATTTGTTCAATTATCTTACAGTTTGTTTGGAGTGAATTCTAAAACGAATTGCTATTCTGATGAGACAACACTTTCTTCCTTTTATTGTAGTTGCAGTGGAAACCACGTTACTGGATCTTACTAGTAGCCTAGCATACCCTACAGCCGTTTTCATGATTCACATTCAATACTCTCCAAATACCAACATCAGCACAGAAACAGAGCAGACAGCAGTCAAATCAACATAAAGCTATTCTAGTGATTCCGTGCTTCAGCATGTCCTCTACAGACAGTAGTAGATCTACAAAACACATTCTAAACAATGTCTTTGTATAGAACCCACATAAAACAATCATTTTCACAGGCCATATGTTCAGTGGTTCACGACCAATCACTGCGTGAGACAATATACTGATGACATTGATTGTTTCCTAATCTGCTGATACAATACAAAGGCACTGTTTGTGATAACCTTTCATATGGAACACGTGAAATGGTAAGGCTATTTTCTGGATATGAAAGGTATTTGTGCACGAGATAAGAATGTCACTAGGTAAAATGGCCTGCTTCTGAGTGTGTACGTGTAAGTCAGAATATCTTTAATGATAAGAAGTAGAAGCTCAGTAATTGAGAAGTCAGAATAAAAAACAGAGCTTGGCCGGTGTTGATTAGTTGGCTCTGGAAGGTCATGCATGGATCTTTACACATGCTAATAGCCTCTAACACCTTGTCTATTGTACTCGTATCACACCCCAGTTCAGCTCAGTAGGCAATCTACTCCAAACATTTATTTAGGTGGCCTATAACCTAGTTCCTACATTTGAAAAACATCTTAATAAGAACGATAAGACTATAAAGTTAATGGTGTCTATATTCATAGATTCGTCAATTAATGATCCAATATCAAATCAAACTTTATTTGAAGTGCATTTAAAATAGTAACACACTTAAAACAATAAAATTAAGAAACAAGCACGGCAATATAAGAGATCATATGTTATCAAAGAAAATAAAACAAAAGTGTAACTGATTAAAGGCCAAGCTAAAAAGGCTGGTTGACAAATGGGATTTTAACACAATCAGTTTCACAGTACAATGCAAAGTTCCATATACAAAACAGATAATAAAACGTATAAAAAAGTGTGATACACTTTCTGAAATAAACACAAACAATGAATAATATATATTTGTATTTTTAAATACCGCTACAAATGAATAAATAAACAGTAGCTCTGCTCTCAGAACTCCCACTGGTAGGTCCCTTGATGTTTTATAGTTTCACTTCCAAGTAGCCAAATAAGAATTTGTTCTTAATAACTGACTTGCCTGGTTAAAGGCTAAACAAAAAAATATGTAATGCCTCAAAAGCAGCCTTGCTTGAAACTGGTACTACCACAGCCACTGTCTCTGTAGTCCTGGCAGACTGTACTTTATACTGGTGATATGCACAACTCTTCATAATTCTCTGAACTGGCATAAACTATGCCTCTGATACAGATTCCGATGCCTTGTCCCGAACCTCAACACGGGGCTTGAAATTATATTGATTCAGATGTTTCTCGAACCAATTTACACGAGCCATGACATAAGAAATGTGTGATTTCATATGCTGGACCAACAAGCACACACGACAAGAGAACAACTGTGTTACTAAGCCCGGTGTTAGCTCTACATCTGGTTGAAAGCATGGTAGGCCCATCTGTCAGCGAAGAATCACTTTGCAAGTAAGTGAGCGATGAGCGGAAAAACTTCTACTTTGATCAGTGCTTATGACCTCTCCCCAGCATGTCTACCTTTTAATGTCGTTCTGTCAGCTGTACAATGGTGAGATAGACCCTTGTTTGGATACATGAATGTGAAGACAAACATATCATTACCATCTTCACTTGTTATGACAAACAGCAGGGATCAGACATTATTGACGGCGACCCTGGAGCAATTCGGGTTAAGTGCCTTGCTCAAGGGCACAGACACATTTTTCAGCTTGCCGGCTCGGGGATTCAAACCAGCCACCTTTTCAGTTCAGCCTGAAGGGACTTGAAAGACACTGCTAGGCTACCTGCTGTCGTTCAAGTCCCTTCAGAGTGAATAGGAAGTAAACGCATGTCCAATTTTTCCATTCTTGTGCATTGAAATGAGAAAACCCAGAGGAGATTAGAGATTTTCGCGGGTAGTTGGCCCATGTCTGCAGGTGCTTTCGGGGCATCAACTTTAAGCTGTATATTTCTTAGTATTACGTCATTCAGCACACCAATATTCTTAGACGGTAAAAACGTGTTTTGGTGTCCCCAGTAAAATATTTTGCATATGGTCCACTACAGCCATGTCTATGGGGATGAAATGTGTCAATTTAAATAGCTCTGGCCCCAGTTTCAGTCTTTATTGTTTTCCTCTCTGCCTTGGTCTTCGCCTGTGTCCACATACTGCCTTGCATTTTGTTAACTTCAGTCTGACGTTGCAGTACATTGTTGTCCGTCCGGTGTATGATGGAGTAATCTGCTTTCCAAATACTACCGTTGCACCATCGAGAGCGTCCTGACTGGTTTCATCACGACCTGGTATGGGAATTGCTCCGTCCACAAGAGCAAGGCCCTCCAGCCGGTGAAGATGGCCCAGTACATCACTGTGCTCCCACCCATACAGGACATCTACTTGAAGCGGTGCCTAAGGAAGGCACGCAGCATCATCTAGGACCCCACACACCCCAGCCATGAGCGTTTATCTCCCTTACCGTCGGCAGATGGTATCGGAGCATGAGGACGGATACCAACAGCCTCAGAGACAGTTTCTGAACTGTATTATACTTATGCTCAGGGGAGTACTGGGGACATTCCGAAATTGCATTTTTCCCCTCAGTTTTATCATTGGAATGTGATACAAAATGAGGCAACGCTGTGCTTTAGGATCATGCGGACGCCACCGGGTGGTCGGGTAGACTGTTTGGAGTGTTTATACGGCTGGATAAAATAAACGAAGTTGCGCCCCTGTTTATGCTAAATTTGTATTATATTCTACTGCCATTTACTTTATGTTCGTACTCTTATCTTTTATTATTTCTTATTGTTGTTGCATTGTCGAGAAGGAACCTGCAAGTAAGCACTTCGTTGGATGATATACAGTGGGGCAAAAAAGTATTTAGTCAGCCACCAATTGTGCAAGTTCTCCCACTTAAAAAGATGAGAGAGGCCTGTAATTTTCATCATAGGTACACTTCAACTATGACAGACAAAATGAGAAAAAAAATCCAGAAAATCACATTGTAGGATTTTTTTATGAATTTATTAGTTCAAGTCTACCTAAGGGGTGGCTATCTCATAGACACTAATGCGATAGCAGCTGGGTCTGGTCTATTTGTATATGAACCAGGAAAAAAAAGTCTCTGCTGGAGCGACCATGCATCAGAGTTTCAGTTTTGATAGGACCGGAACTGTAATTTCATAAAACATTGGCTCAAACTCATCAGCCAATAAAATACATGGGCATAGTGATTGAAAGGTAAATAATCCAATTAAACGAACAAAACCAGAAGTGAGGGTGTGACGGTTGAAAATGACCAATCAAATTAATGTGATTTGAAAACGCAGCCATCTCAACCACTTCAAGCCACAACAATTCAATGGGAGGGTGTTTTTTGTACTCGTCGCACCATGCCATGTAAATGGTTAGGGATAACATTAATAAATGGTACTGCGAGTACTCTATAGCCCACAGCCACAACATTCCAAATGAGACAGAGTCTCAAGTTCCTTGGTGTCCACATCACCAACAAACTATCATAGTCCAAACACACCGAGACAGTTGTGAAGAGGGCACGACAACACCTTTTCCCCCTCAGGAGACTGAAAAGATTTGGCATGGGTCCCCAGATCCTCAAAACGTTCTACAGTTGCAACATCGAGAGCATCCTGACCGGTTGCATCATCGCCTGGTATGGCAACTGCTCTGCATCCGACCGTAAGGCACTATAGAGGGTAGTGCGTACGGTCCAGTACATCACTGTGGCTAAGCTTCCTGCCATCCAGGACCTATATACTAGGTGATGTCAGAGGAAGGCCCCAAAAAATGTCAAAGACTCCAGTCACCCAAGTCATAGACTGTTTTCTCTGCTACCGCACGGCAAGCGGTACCGGAGCGCCAAGTTTAGGTCCAAAAGGCTCGCTAACAGCTTCTACCCCCAAGCCGTTAAGACTGCTGATCAATTAATCAAATGGCCACCCAGACTATTTACATTGACACCTCCCCCTTTGTTTTTACACCAATACTACTCGCTGTTTATTATTGTGTGACTTTATATTTTATTTTTTACTTTAGTTGATTAAGTAAATATTTTCTTAACTCTATTTCTTGAACTGCATTGTTGGTTAAGGGCTTGTAAGTAAGCATTTCACGGTTTGGTGTTGTATTCGGCGCATGTGACAAATAACATTATATTTGAAATAAATCTAGCTAGCATAGCTATCTCTGCTTGCTGGCACTGTAGCAGCTATAACATTGGCAGAGATAGCTACAGTAGCAATGTAGTCAATAACTAACATTAACATGATCATGTTACATGGATTTTTGGTGACTAGAACAAGCTACTGTTTGCTGGCAAGTAAAATGAACTAGCTAGCTACAAATCTTCCAAAGCAGTTGGCTAACGTTAGCTTTCCAACGTTGGTGGAAGAACGGATAGCTTGGTAGCTATTGAACGTTAGCTAGCTAACCAAGCCTCGTAAAATACAGCAAAGGAGACAAGCGGCTATTGATTCAAAAAAATATATTGATACAATTAGTTTTTGGGACCTGCCGGAAGTCTCTTTGTGCAAGGGAATGATGCATCACCAAATGAGGGCATGGATTTCCAACAACTCATGTCATAACCAGGCTGAATCAGATGCCGGTCTACAACATGGTGGCTGATATGGACGATAGACTGATGACACAAGTAGCTCAACTAGCTATTCCAACAACAACAGCAGCAGCTACAGCTAAGCACTTCTGCAGCGACTGCACCTGAAAGGATGACGGGCGTTCGTCAGGCAAAATGGAATGAGCTAGTTCAATGTTTACTTTTGCAACTTGCACACTGGTGGTAGCTAACATTGAATATTTGAATATTTACTAATGATGCTCTTTTCTATTTTAATTAATAGCGGACAGTAAGGGATCTACACATTAATGCTGGTGAGGAGAACAAATGTAGTATAAGCCGCAAGAAAAGTGAAGACAAATGTGATCATTTTTTTTGGGGGGGGGTTCTTGTATGATGGTTATTTTATAGCATTCTCAAATATGTTACATTAAGTGTTAGTGCAAATATCATGCATGAACTTTTCTTTGTCAACTAATGTCTCAGGAACAACCGCCCCCGCACAACACCTGTGTACTGTCCGCTGGTCAGTCAGCTGAGATGAAGGTCCACAGATGGAGAGTGGCGCATGGCAGAATTTGAAAGTGAGTAGTCCTACGAAGACATGGACTGACTGCAACAATATTCTACATTTGATCCTTTTTTCAAGGAGTTTGAAGCATATAGCCATTGCTAACAGACCACACTGTCACCTCAGATGTAGCTGCAAATCGGTGTTGGACTGAAAGAGATGCATAAGTCGTCAGAGACCCCAGATGGAGAAAAGGAACGGAACATACAAAAGAGAAGACTGCGTCGCCGGAGACGAGTTAGTTTATAAATGTGAACCAATCCATACATTTTAAATACAGTACTGAGTTTTTAAAAGTTGAGACTTGCGCTTTTATTTTTATTTTTTTTTAGCTTTGAGATTCAAGTGTTCAAGACAGTCGGTCAAAAGAACTCTGCTGAAAGGAAGCATTGATTTGTGGGGTCAACTGAAGACATCATGTCTGATGTGGCGACAGACCCAGAGAACCCCGATGCCTTTTTAATAACTTCCCCACCCTGGCGCTCCCCTGTGTTTGAGGACCTGATTGCATCAGCAGACAGAAGAAGAAGGGCCAAGCTCGCTTATGCAGAGAAAAGGGATGTCACTCTGGCGGTCAGGATCTCTAGTGTTAACACCCCATTATTCCCCTTATCTAAAACTTGGTGGGAAAAACAGCTATTGAGAGTTCAGAGATAAGTTATTTTGACGGGTATGGAAGTGGCTTCAGAGGTGTAAGGATCATTAGGAGTCTGAAACTAGGGTATTTGGTGCAGTGTGTCCTGCAGGGCAGGGTTGTGCGGTATCCAGGTTCCTACCTTCACACCATTCCTGTACCATACCGTGATATACAGTATTACCGGCAGTGCACACAAGGGGTGCTAGTTCTTTCCCAATGTAAAAAAGTCATTTGAAATCATATAATTTTGACGCACAAAACAAATTTAGGTAGCAAGGATCTTGATCCAGGAGGGTATTGACTGTCTGCTATAACCAAGAAGCTTGAACTTGCAAGCTAGCCACTTAGCAAGTTAGCAAACAAAATGCATAGCTGGCTCCCTGAGCTGGATAATTTAAGTTCGATAGTTAACTTATAGTTATAAGCAGTGGCGTAGCACCCCGTCAAGCCTTCTGTAGGGCGATAGTTAAAAACACATTGAAACAATGCTTTTAGTACTCCCAGGCTATAGGGGGCGCTGTCAGAACTCAGGTATCTTGCCGTCGTACTGTGGTGGCGGAGTGATTGGTTCAATGGTCACCTTCGCATCAGTAGGGTTGCGAATGTTAAAACGAAAGTCCTTCAGATGGAGTTTCTCAGACTTGATTCTGCGTACCCTGTTGGGCCGTAGTATCCGGCTGGCCCGGCCTACACTGTGGGAGTTGGCTGCAGCGGCGGGCTGGGGCTCAGGAGTGGGACTGCTAGGATGAGCCTCCTTAACTGGGGCAGCACTTGGTCCCGCCCCCTCGTTTTCCACAGCACAGATGAGGTCCTCGTAGGAAGGCAGCTGGGAGTTGCTCTGGCGTAAGTTGCTCTGGCGGATGGGGAACTGGCCACTGGTGACCGCCTCCTCATAACTGGGCACGTTGTAGACTGGGACTGGCTCATCTAAACTGCAAAACAATGTACAGGGACACCGATTTTAAATAAGTAACATGTCACATTTGTGCCATCATTTACATTTCATGTTTTTTTAAGGATACTAGAAATGCCTAAAATAGCTAAGTACTGCTTCTTATATGATCATAATCTACAAAACAGCAAGGACAATAAGAAGTTTTGTATTGCCATGTTTTTTCTATTGTTGTTAACCTCATGAACGAGAGACAATTGTAATGCAGGAAGTTGTACATACACAACAACAACTAGTCAAACTGTCCCGTTGTGGCAAAAAGCTTTGCAGCATCTCAGAGGTCAATATTTGTTTGTTTCTCTCATGGATATGTATTCCTTAATTACTACTGGTATGTAATGACATTTGGTGCTAGTTTTGCAGGTGGAAATGTTGCATGTAGCTCCTTTAACTAGCTTGGAGTAGGAGAGACTAGATAACTGGTGCTTTAATGGAACTGTGTCAATCAAAAGGGACAATTTGGAACATACAGGAACATTATCAGGAACATATTCATTTCCAGGCATCACCCTGGGAACTACAGTGAGCTCCAAAAGTATTGGGACAGTCCATTTTTGTTGTTTTGGCTCTGTACTCCAACACGTTGGATTTGAAATGATACAATGTCCGAGGTTAAAGTGCAGACTGCCAGCTTTAATTTGAGGGTATTTTCATCCATATCGGGTGAACCGTTTCGATATTACAGCACTTTTTGTACATAGTCCCCCCCCATGTGTTTTAAAGAAGTCAAAAGTGTAGTATTTGGTCCCATATTCCTAGCACACAATGATTACATCAAGTAATGTATTGTGTCATGTTGGAAGTGTTTAGAAACACATTCTATTCTTATTTACAATAAAAGGTGACTGCAACATTACACAATACATTATTTACCATTCATTTCGGCACAGAATAATCTCAAATACAACAAAAACAAAAAGTAAATGCATCCAACAAGTTTGTAGTCACAAGCTTAATGTATTCATTGTGTGCTATGAAATATGAGACCAAATACTTAACTTTTTACTACAATTCCCAATACTTTTGGAGCTCACTGTAAGTCATATATGAGTTTCTGGTGAAAACAAAGCCTCTGAATCTCTTCTTGGATGATTCAAATCAATCACTGTTAAGACAGTGATTATCTAAATCGATTGAAGCACTCACTTCTCTCCTGCCTCCCCAGCCACATGGTCCACGAAGCGGACTCCTACGGCCTGTGTCTCTTGTCTTCTCTGGTGCTTCCTCCGCTTGTTCCTCACCCCCAGGCAGATAGACAGCAGCAGCATGGCCACCCCTGCCCCCACCAGCACATAGGCTATTGATAAGGTCTTCGCTGCTTCCTTGTCTTCCTCGCCATCCCCATCCTCACCATGGTCTGCTGGCACTGTTATACTGGAGTTGCCTGGAGTCTTGGTTGTCTGGGTAGCATCCCCGGGAACCATTGACCACACAATCATGATGATGCCCAGGGCTATGAGCCCCACCCCAAGGGCACACAGGGCATACGAGGAGCCCGACCGGCTGACCCCATGGCTGGAGCTGGCTGGAACACCACTGGTACACATCCCCCCCACCGAGTCCCACCACCCGACACTGTAGACTGGGGAGAGGAGACTTGTCCTAACCTGCAGGTGGGAGAAAGGGGGGTGGTTTGCGCATTTAGTCAGGAGCAGGGGCATAGCAGTACAATAAAACCGGCAAAGGGCTAGACTAGCTGAAATCAGATGACAATGAACAACTTCCTGGGATAGACACAATGTGGCTGGGAACGGGGCCAGAGCCAAAGCAGTTCAAGGAGGTTTACATTAACCCGTGTTTTCGTTCTTCACAAACACATTTTACATAATAAAGAGCTGCTGGAATAGTGCCAACCAAAGAGAGCTGAATGATTATGTGAATGAGCCATTCATTGACCAAATGTAGGTGTAGGTCTAGAGACTATTGCAGTCAAGTTCTAGGAAATCTTCATCAAGACTAGAACGTTTGAATAAAGGCTAGCCCTGCTGTTTAAAATGTATTGTTGGAGGTTAAATACTTCACTCTGTGAATGTTGGTATTTCCAGCGACAATATATTACCCAGTCAAAGTCCTGTATGTTTATTTGATGGTCTAGTCCTCCTAAATCATGCTAAACCAACATTACACCCCTAGGTTGCGTAATCAGGTTGTATTACTACAGCATAACAAACAGAGCATTGTTAACTTCGGGCACTTCCACTTGTTTCTCTCCAGTTTACAGGCAGATAGAACGTGTCACAGTGTAATTTTCAGGAAGAACACTTCACAACGCAGCTCAGTTGGTAGAGCATGGCGCATGCAACGCTAGGCAGTGGGTTCAATTCCCGGGAGCACCCGTACATACATGTTTGCACGCACGACTAAGTCACCGAGAAAAGCGTCTGCTAAATTGCATATATTATAAGGACATTCCATTATGACAGCTTCAAAATGACACTCATTTAATAGTGATATACCTCCATCTCATGCTATGAATCATTGTTAATGTGGCAAATATAGAGTTTTTGCCTCTGCCCTCACCACAGGAAACCTCTTTCTCAAAGCTAAGGATCTTGATCACGTTCTGCGCACATGTTATTAGTCTCACACTCCTTGGCTGCTGCTCACACTCCCCCTCCCTTCAAGTTTCTCTCTTTACTCACCCTCTTCTGAACCATGATCATGTAACCTATGTATCTGCCTCATTTTTTCGAACTGAAATAAAAACCCTGCAGCAATTTCAACCAACATTCCCAAAAATATATATATTATGAAGGCTACACCACCTTCGCAGTCTATTGTAACGGATATTGCAGTTGCACAAGCAGGACGCAGTATCTACACATTTAATTGGAGCAACAAAAAATCCCGCGTCTTTATAGTTGCTGCCATATCTTAGCCACTAGCCAGAGTTCCTGAAAAAAGAACACAACTAATTTGACTGCCGGTATGACTACTGCTTAGCCAATGCTTGCAATGATGATGAAAAAATAATATTACATCGCTAATTAGACTGCATGTCTGTGTTTTGCTTGTGTTTGATACGGGCAATTCCATAACGGAATTGCGCTGAGACTCAAGATTTTTCAGTTAAAATGTATGCCAAAAAAACCATTGATTTCAAAGTTTTACGAACCATACAACTCTGTGCACAATGACTACTTTTAACAATTTTACAGTGAACATTTGACAAAAAAAACGTTTCCTGGAAGAACTGTGCAGATGTGAAGATTGATAACAGAATTTCTGTAAAATCTCCCTTAGTTTACAGTATGTGTACACCTTTTAATTAAGATTTTTAAATGTCTGCAGAAAGAATGGTGTGTTAGCTATGACATGACACATTGACTTTGAAAAAAATCTCGTTTGGTTGTTCAACTACAGTAAGTGAAGTGAATTTACAATAGGTAAAACGGAATTGCAGTAAAGGAATTTCATCATGGATCCCTGATCTGTACCACACATAAATGCATAATTATGAATATGGTGGTGTATCCTAAATAGGTACACAAAAACGTATACACATGCAATATCCTCTTTGCATATTTGGGTATTATTCTACACATTAGCTATTATTTGAATGAGTTCTGGCCCCAAAACAAGACCAACTTTGGTCGGTGTGGACTGGACCATATCTGAACCAATCATAGACTATGTTTCACAAGCTTGGATGTCAAAATACAGCATAGTAGAGCTCAGTAGAGTACAGTACAGCTCAGAAAACTAGAGTTCAGTTTAGTACTAAAGTAGAATATACTCTACCTTTCTTGACTGTACTGAACTCTACTGTACAGTGATGTGCTGTCCAAACTTGAGAACCCAACTGTAGCCAACTAAATTGCATAAATTCCACAACAGATTTTTTTTAGGAATGGAATTTAGACTTTGAATCATTTAATAATTCATAAACAAATTTGAAATAAGTTTTAAAAAACTAACTAATTGGTCTACCTTTACTGGTTAGTTCTGTGAACTTTCATGAACCTCCCTCATGAGCGAGAGAAATGAAAACATATCTTAAAAATGTGGGTTTTTGGTATCAGACTTTTAAAGGCAATGTTTCTTAAACTTACAGAAGGCAGATTCCCCCCCCCCCCCCCCCAAAAAAAAAACTAAATACAAGTGTTTATCTTATGTAGCTGGCAGGGGTCTTTACTTCAACATTGTGTTTAGCTGTATTTCCAATCCCTTTTAAGACGGTTTTCTGGTAGATGTTTTCTCAGACCGCTTTTCTATCGGTTTGACCAGAAATCAAAGCCTTTGCTTATTCCAAATTTTTAGGATGGAAAATGGTTGAAAAATGTAAATATGTTTTAATTTCTAAAAAATGATCTTCACATGTTGGTGCTCATGAGTCCTTTTACATGGAAATGACCATATGCTGCCTAGATAGCTACATGTAAGTTTTGGATTGGAGCAAAACAAATATCTGTGTTTTAACCACACAGGTCCTACTAACTGCTCAGCTGAAGGTTGGCAGTGGAGCATAAGCATGTATCCAGACCGAAGGTTGGCAACTGAGCATGTATCCTAACGGTAACCAGTCTGACAATGGGTGAGTTCGTTTTGCGTCGCCCGGCACACAATTATTTGTCAAATACTGCTTTAGACTGCCTACTGTTTGTGATGATACTCGTCATATAGTTATGCTGCCATATAATGTAGTAGTGAGAGTTGCCAATCTTCGCAATGATGAGAAAATAACAAATGGCTATTTTGACTGCCCGTCAGTGTTTCGCTTGTGTTTAATATGCTTGCCTAAAAAGCTGCATGTAATTCAGCATATAAGAAGAACATGAAATCGCTAGACTGCTTGTGTCAAGCTTATGTTTGCATCTTTTACAACAGACAAAGTTTGGAGGAACATGTCGTTTGTGTGCAACATGATAGCTGCATGAAGCCTGTCAACCTTTCTGAAGAAAATAACATAAAAGCGTGCTAGCTAGAGGCATGGAATGCATAGTTCCCCATTCTTCCCCGTTCCCTTCCCCTTCTCCCACCTCCCTCCCCCTTGTCCTTCCTTTTCTCCTTCTCCCACTTATAGGTCTTTATTGTACAACATTAAGTTTCCCTTCCATGTCAAGGAGGGGGAAGCAGCAGTGGAGCAATCAGCAGAAGCTATGTAGGCAGCGAAGTGGGCAGCAGCTAAGGCCTCCCGAGTGGCAGTGGCACAGCGGTCTAACGCTTCGATCACACCGGCAACGTCCTAGGGGAAAATAGTACACAGCATCATCTGGAAATGTGTGCAACAAAAGTTGAACATACACCTTCTGTTACCATTTCTGTCAAGCCGTCTACGCATACAGTTTGACGCATACGTTGGATAAATCAGAACGCACTGCAACTGCCTCTGCAACGCAATGTAATTCTGGTGTACCAAAAAGCAGTTACGCTGTCGGCACTGCAGTGCTAGAGACGTTACTACAGACCAGGGTTCATTCCCGAGCTGTGCCACAACCGGCCGTCGCAGGGAGTCCCATAGGACGGTACACAATTGGCCCATCGTCGTCCGGATTATGAGAGGGTTTGGCTCCTCGCGCTCTAGCGACTCCTTGTGGCGGGCCGAGTGCCTGCAGGCTGACCACGGTCAGCAGTTAAACGGTGTTTCCTCCGACACATTGATGCGGCTGGCTTCCGGGTTGAGCTGGCGGGTGTTAAGAAGCGCAAGTAGGCGGGTCATGTTTTGGTGGACGCATGACTCCACCTTCGCCTCTCCCGAGCCCATTGGGGAATTGCAGGGATGAGACAACATTGAGAATTGGGGAGAAAAAGGGGTTAAAAAAATATATAATCATCTCTGTATCATTAGCCAGAAAATCCGGAACCGCAGCCACTCCGTATATTATATTGTTTGACTTGTTGGATCACTTTAAGAGGTGCTTGGGGTGGGAATAAAAGACCGGTTTTGAAAAGTGTGAATAGCTTCACAGTACAGGTGTTAACATGCACTAAAAAGACAGTATCCTAGAAAGGAATGACAAATTCAGGAAGTTAATCAAAATTGTACTGTAAAGGGTGGCAGTTGAAGGCATGCAGTGCACTGATCACATACCACGAAACAATTATTGACATGAAAGTGTTGAGACAATATCAGAAGCATGAATGTATGAAAAAGCCTTCTATTTGCAACAGTGGCTAGGCCTTGATGTGCCTTCAGGTGCTCTACAACAAATATACAGTGGCTTCAGAAAGCATTCATACCCCTTGACTTAGTCCACATTTTGTTGTGTTAAAGCCTGAATTCAAAATGGATTAAATATATTTTTTTCTCACCCATCTACACACAATACACCCCAATGACAAAGAGAAAACATGTTTTTAGAAAATGCTTCAAATTTATTGAACCTTAAATACAGAAATATCTCATTTACATAAGTATTGACACCCCTGAGTCAATACTTTGTATAAGCACCTTTGGCAGCGATTACAGCTGTCAGTCATTCTGGGTCTAAGAGCTTTCCACACCTGGATTGTGAAACATTTGCACATTATTCTTTTCAAAATTCTTCAACTCTGTCAAATTGGTTGTTGATCATTGCTAGACAACCATTCAGATCTTGTTTCAGATTTTCAAGTATGTTTAAGTCAAAACTGTAACTCAGCCACTTAGGAACATTCACTGTCTTCTTGGTAAGCAACTCCGGTTTAGATTTAGCCTTGTGTTTTAGGTTATTGTTCTGCTGAAAGGGGAATTCATCTCTCAGTGTCTAGTGGAAAGCAGACAGATGTAAATAGTCCGGGTGGCCATTTGATTAATTGTTCAGCAGTCTTATGGCTTGGGGGTAGATGCTGTTAAGGAGCCTTTTGGTCCTAGACTTTGCACTCTGGTACCGCTTGACGTGCAGTAGCAGAGAGAACAGTCTATGACTTGGGTGACGGAGTCCTTGACAATTTTTTTGAGCCTTCCTCTGACACCGCCTAGTATATAGGTCCTGGTTGGCAGGAAGCTTGGCCCCAGTGATGTACTGAGTGTGAGTGTGATTGAGATTGCGTCATCTGTGGATCTGTTGGGGCGGTATGCAAATTCCGGGATGATAGTGTTGATGTGAGCCATGACCAGCCTTTCAAAACACTTCATGGCTACCGACGTGAGTGCTTACAGGGCGGTAATCATTTAGGCAGGTTACCTTCGCTTTCTTGGACACAGGGACTATGGTGGTCTGCTTGAAACAAGTTTTTCTCTCATGATCAGAAACAGGGAGTCAGTTTTGACCAGTATTTAGCTGAGCTGAACACTGAGCAAAACATGTGAATTTGAAAATCTGAAAGACTCACTAGTGATAGACAGGATAGTCTGTGGCATACTTGATAATGGACTCAAGGAGAGATTGCTGCGTGAGTAAGATTTAACTTTGGATAAAGCAGTGAATATGTGTCGAGCAGCTGAAACCACCAGAGCACAAGCTAAAGAGCTGTGCAGGGAAGAGACGTCAGTGTATGCAATAAAACGAGAGGAGCACCACACACAACACCTTACAAAACAAAAACAAGCAAAAGAGAGAAATCAAAACACTACATGTGGAAAATGTGGATTTATCCACAAGCCCAAAAACTGCCCTGCATTTGGCAAATCATGTAACAACTGTGGGGAAAATAATCATTTCTCAAAATGCTGCAAAGCTGAGGCTACAAAGAAAAAGGTTCACACAATCAAGGAGATTGAAGAATTCTTTGTTGATTCTGTGGAAATATGCAATGCAGTAAAGCTGAATGGATTGTGCCATTGACTGTGAATGAAACTATAATACCATTCAAGCTTGATACTGGAGCACAGGTAAACCTGTTATCGCTGGATGACTACAAAACACTGAAGGTGAGCAAAATACACCCAGTGAAGATTAAGGTTACTGGTTATACTGGGGAGAACGTACCAGTCAAAGGTAGCTGCATAGTAACTTTACAGCACAAAGGAAAACAGTTCAGAGCACAGCTGCTGATAATGGAAAAAAGTGTACAGCCTATTCTAGGAATCAATGCATGTGAAAAGCTCAATTTGTAGAAAAGAGTGTATGTAGTGACATCACAGACTGAAAATGACCAAGAATCGCTACTGGCTGAGTATGAGGACATGTTTGAGGGTCTTGGATGTTTACCAGGAGAACACAACATATTTACTGATGACACAATTACTCCAGTTATGCATGCATGCAGAAAAGTTCCATTTGCACTGAGGAAAAAGCTCAAGGAGGAACTCGGACGCATGGAAAAGATGGACGTCATCACAAAAATGGATGAACCTACAGACTGGATAAGCTCACTGGTTATTGTGGTGAAAAAGAACGGTGATCTCAGGATGTCTAGACTCGAGAGATCTCAACAAAGCAATCAAGAGAGAGCATTTCAAGTAGCCAACCAGAGAAAAGATAATGTCGCAGTTTGCTGGAGCAAAGTCGTTCAGTAAGCTTGATGCCTCATCAGGACTCTGGCAAATGAATCTAGATGATGCAAGCTCAAGGCTATGCACATTCAACACACCTGAGGGCAGGTACAGATTTCTTTATCTACCATATGGGATTCTCTCAGCGCCAGAGGTCTACCACAAGACAATCCACATGATCTTCGAGCACATTCCAAGAGTGGAGACCATGATGGATGACAAAAGAAGAACAAGACGCGAGAGTGAGACAAGTGCTGGACCTGACACGGAAAGTAAACCTAAAACTAAACAAGGACACATGCGAGTTTGGTGTGAAAACACTTACCTTCATGGGAGACATACTTTCAGAGGATGGAGTCAAACCAGACCCGAGGAAAATATCAGCCATCAACAACATGGAGCGCCCAAAGAACAAGGACGACGTGAGACACTTCATGGGCATGATTACCTACCTTGCAAAGTTCATACCTCAACTGTCAGCACAGTCCGCTCCAGTCAGATCTCTTCTGGGACAGAAAAATTTATGGGAATGGTCCCATGAATAGGAAAACTGCTTCAAAAACCTAAAGAAGACAATCACAGAAGAGCCAGTGCTCAGGTTCTATGATCCAGAGAAAAGCACAAGGATTTCTGCAGACATTTCACAGTTTGGCCTGGGAGCAGTTCTTCTGCAACAGCATGACGACCCGTCACTTATGCGTCCAGAGCCTTGACAGGCACATAGATAAGGTATGTACAAATAGAGAAAGATCTACTGGTGAGCACATACGCTTGTGAAAGGTTTCACCAATACACCGACCACAAACCATTGGTGTCAATCATGTCTAAGCCACTGATTGATTGTCCAATGAGAATCCAGAGAATGTTGATCAGACTGCAAAGGTATGATGTGGAGATGATCTATACCCCGGGAAAGTTCATGTTCGCCAGCCGACACTCTTTCTCGAGCAGTAGACAAGAAAGAGAACTTTGACACACAGAAAAACACTGAGATTCAGGCCTACGTCGACATGATCGTAGCATCACTTCCTCTGTCTTCTGAGAGAATGGAGTAGATCAAAAGAGAGACCACAGCTGACCAAACCAGACTGCAATGGCAAAAGTCACATTGTTGTTACCGACTACTACTCAAACTACCCTGAAGTAGCAACACTGCAAACTACCTCCAGCAAAGCTGTAATCACCTACCTGAAGTCAGTCTTTGCAAGATATGGGGCTGCGTCTGAACTGTACTCAGACAATGGCCCGCAGTTCTCAAGTTCTTAATTCCGATCGTTCGCTAACGACTGGGGATTCCGACACAACACCTCCAGCCCCAACTTCCCAAGGTCCAACGGCTTAGCAGAGAGTTCAGTCAAAATGTTCAAAGGTCTGTTGAAAAAGGCACACGATGGAAAGGAGGAATTCCTAAAAAAATCTGATGATCTACCGCAGCGCACCGCTGCAGAACGGACTTTCACCTGCACCAATGTTGATGGGACGTCGTGTCAGAACCAACCTACCCATCCATGAGGACTTGCTAACTCCCAGAGGTGCTCACAAAGTCAAACTCGCGAAGGAAAAACAGAAAGACAAACAAAAACAGCGACACGACAAAAGTGCAAGACACTTTCCTGAACTGAAACCTGGAGATCAGGTACGACTCCGAGACATCACCACAGGAATCTGGATGCAGCAAGGGTGTGTGCAGAGAGAAGTTGCACCGCGATCCTATGAGATCCAAACAGAGCGTGGATCACAACTGAGACGAAACAGAGTGAATCTAAGGCTTCAGCCATTCACTCAAGGGACTGAGGATCATCAGAAGGATACTGCTGAAGCGTCAAATGCCTTTAGCAATGGACAATTCAGTCAGAACACCCTGACTGACAATGAACGCTGTCCAACTGTTTCAGGAAGCACTTCAGCAGAACGACCAAAAAGGACTGTCAGAGCCCCTGAAAGGCCTATTGAGAATTGCTAAACAATCCAAAAAAAGGGTCACCTGGACTGAATGTTTTGTTTATGTGAAAGGTAATAGAGCCACAATAGAGTATTGTTGGACAGACTATATTTAGTTGAAAAAATAATAATAATACATCAGAATATGTTTATTGCGTCTTAAGTGATGAGAGCAAAATGTAAAAAAAGAAAATAAATGTGTGTTTTTGAAAATTGCGTGTTATGCAGGTTGAGTAAACAAATGTGACGTGACGTGTGTAGTTACATAGAAAAGTAGTTTCCTTTTTAAAGGAAGGAAGATGTGTTAATAACATTTTGACTACGTTACCCAGCAGGCTATGTGGGGGGCCTTGCATGGCTAAATATGGAGTTTTCTAGCTGAAGTATATGTTAATTAAAATCGAGTTAAACCTATGCCCCGGTTTGTCATTATACAAGGAATAACCATAACACCCAGATCCTCAAAAAGTTCTACAGTTGCACCATCGAGAGCATCCTAATCGGTTGCATCACTGCCTGGTATGGCAACTGCTCGGCATCTGACCGTAATGCGCTACAGAGAGTAGTGCGTACGGCCCAGTACATCACTGGGGCCAAGTTTCCTGCAATCCAGGACCTATATAATAGGCAGTGTCAGAGGAAAGCCCATAAAATTGTCAGAGACTCCAGTCACCCAACTCATAGATTGTTTTCTCTGCTACTGCACGGCAAGCGGTACCGGAGCGCCAAGTCTTAGACCAAAAGGCTCCTTAACAGCTTCTACCCCCAAGCCATAAGACTGCTGTGCTACTCGCTGTTTATTATCTATGCATAGTCACTTTATCCCTACCTACATGTACAAATGACCTCTAACCTGTACCCTGCACACTGACTCACTACCCCCTGTATATAGCCTCGTTATTGTTATGTTATTATGTTACTTTTTTTTAAACTTAAAAAAAAAAACTTTAGTTCATTTGGTAACTCTTCTTGAACTACACGGTTGGTTAAGGGCTTGTAAGTAAGCGTTTCAAGGTAAGGTCTACACTTGTTGTATTCGGAGCATGTGACAAATAAAGTTTGATTTGATTTACTTTCTGTAATGCAATATGCCTTGTGAACTTCACTGGACAGAAGTTGCTGTCCGGTTTTGTGATATCACTGTATATCACCGTGACAAGGCATATGAACTAACAGATTATAGAGCAAACAACGCAATAATCACAACACATACAGTATGTCTTTTTTTCTGGCCTGGCTTCCCCAGTTATTTTCCCCCACGCACCTCTACTGAAGTGAGCAGCCAGGAACTTAAAAGGAGGAACTAATATCATGTTACCAACTCTGTGGCATTATGTCACATCGAAATCTGGTCACTAGAGACAAACGTCTATTTTGTGTTATCAGATAACACTAATACTTGACGTACTTATAATAAAGTTAGCCTGAAGAACACTGCTCCAAATGTCAAGGTGAATTGCAATTTGAGACGATCTTACCTGTTCCAGTCGTGAACGCTCAACGACTTCCCTCCAATACCTGTTATATCGCAGGTGTTTTCAAGATGACGATCTTGCTACCCCAATATGCATAATGTAATCCTGCTCTGAAAACTGTATTAACTAACGTGTGTATTTCCTCCGATGATAGTCGCTATAGAATTCAAGGAATATGTTAAACAGGAACTTTATCAAGTTTCCAACCAGAGTGAAACCTCCCCCGGTTGTATAAAGTGTTATTAAGTTAATTAACCCTTTGCTGCCTCCTTGCTATTATGCCGCACGTGTGAACGCGACCATACCGCACATAGACGTACGCTCGTAAAGAGCGTTTATGATGGATTTTCCCCATAAACTCAAATAAACGTGGATTGAAAAATTGGGTTCCCCTAAATAGGCATGTCTGAAAAGTGTCTGAGCAGACTAAATCCAAATGAAACGAATGCAATTAGACCCTTCTCGATTTTCTTAAATGCTCATAATAAACTGCAATAACGTGCATGTCTGATAGCATTTATATCTTTATTATTGAGTAGGCCTACACAAAACACAAGTCATGTATTGTAGTTCATGTACAGCAGTTTCAAACATTTTTTTTTTCAGCAGTGGCACATGTACAGTACATAATTACTTCATAAACACCTATATGAAAACAATACAATATAAACTCTGACCTCTTTCTCATTCAATGGAAATTGCCACTCTTTTCTGT
This sequence comes from Oncorhynchus nerka, assembly GCF_034236695.1. Lineage (NCBI taxonomy): Eukaryota > Metazoa > Chordata > Actinopteri > Salmoniformes > Salmonidae > Oncorhynchus > Oncorhynchus nerka. Next base: position 48,218,220 of record NC_088397.1, read on the forward strand.
TGTTAGTAGTCTTGACTATACTTATGTGGTATGCTTGAGTGAAAGTAGACTGTTTTACGCCATAACAAATCAACAATTTAGTGTGCTTTTTTCTGTAACGCACAAGCCTTTGATATTCAAACCACATCTTACAACCACATGTGACTAAGTTGAACTAGTCTAATGTTCCCACTTTGTATGTCTATCTGACTATGTTCACCAGGGTGCTGGGGATGGTTTTTGTAGGAGATCGCCATAGCTGATATACCTGTTCTCTTCTGTTTCTCTGCCCCCTCCAGCTGTTTGAATGTGTGATATGGTTGTGGAATGCTCTGGTGAAATACACTGCTCTACTGTTGTACTGTATACTCGTGCACTCTGAGTTAATGATGATAGAAAACAAATAAGATTTCCCTTGACATCCTGGCCGACGTAAACATTCTACACCAGGGCATTAGACCTTCAGTATCCGTAATGCAAACTGTACAAATATTTACAATATCGTAATCACTTTGAGAGACAGCAAAATCTTATTATGAATTGAATATTAGAATGTACATTTTTCCCATATTTACAATGAAATGAAAGACTCCTTTGCAAATAACAAACAAAAGAGTTGAATTCAACAGTATGAAAAGCTGAGTTGCCTCTGTAGTTTCTAGGAATTTTTCCAGCATGTTTACAAGGAATTGTATTATATTTCTGATAAACATAACAAACTGTAGTCTGTGCCTCTTGGCCATATTTGAGCTATTTGAACAAATTGCAAGCTCTG